>NC_084487.1:119162485-119487485 GCF_030035675.1 Rhineura floridana
ATCACTGGTGTACTCTAAAATATCTGGAAGGCAGGTTGGTGAAAGCTGGGCCAAACCTCCCAGGCCTGAAGAGAGGAAGAAGCAAGCAGCCTTGGGTACAGGTGCAGATGAGGCAATGAACAGAGGCAACAGTCCAAAGAGATGAAGACGGGGAGAAGAGAAAAAATGTGTGGCAAAACTAACTTAGAAAGGAAGTAGGGACTGGTATCCAAGCCACCCACTCAGCTACAGTGCATCTTTATGGCCTTATTTCCATACATACTCTTATCCTTTGGTGGGTACTGAGTTTTTGTTTACTTAATTGTTCATTTTGGACACCTGCACTATGACCGTAGAAATAAACATACATCAGTGGACTAGAGAGTTTTCTTTACATCTTAACTGAGTTTAGCATAGCCTGCTTAATTTCTTTTAATGAAAAAAGAACCAAAAGTATGACTGAAAAATATTTGAAAGTGCTGCAGGAACCCAACGGCAATGATGCAAACAACATCTTTTCATTCTTAAGGAGATCTTACACTGGTCAAGCCACCACAAGAAATAAATGGAGCTACAGTATCTTGCAGAATAACTCTTCAAAGGGAAAATGTGCAAATGGAGCCAGGCAGAGTTAAGTTCCACAGGGTGCCATCACTTGCTGTTTGCTTCTCGAAGAGGAATCCCCTATGAAGCATATCAGGGTCCTCAATGCAATATCATTTGTGTGGTGCCACACAGACAATAAAAAGAGAGCCCTCTTATTATAACTGTGCCTAGCAGTACCACTCCAGATATCATCAGCTGCTGGATGAAACTGGCAACTCTGATTCAGACAGAGTTTGGTCTTTGGAACTGGATTAGGTCAGGGCAGGGATGGGGAACCTACAGCCCTTCAGACATTGCTGAACTCCCTCAGCCCCACCCATCATAACCAATGATTAGGGACTACAGGAGTTGCAGTCCAGCAACATCTGGAGGGCTACAGGATTCCTTCCCCTGGGTTTAGGTTTTAAGTTCCATAATGTTTGTTTTATTTATTCAACCAGCTTGAGTTCATCTTTCTTCTATTAGAGGAGGAAAGAGTATTAACAATCTTCATTGTAAGTATTTTTAGAGAATCTGAAACCTGGTTGCTTTCACAACTTTTTCAGACATTTGAAGTAGAAGCTGGTGCTGCCATAGCCCTGAAACTCAACCAACCCATGTTCATTACACTAGGTTAAAATGTCTACACCTAGTATTATTTTAATGTCTGCACAGGGTAAAGCACAATACAAACAAGTCAAAGCAATACGCCTGACTGCAGAATATACACAGCCTGTCTCCACCAAGCTACCTCCCCATTTTCAACACTCAACAAGTTCTGTGTTACTAGTCAAAAGCAATAGCAAATGCTGGATTAACAGCTAGGCTAAATATGCTGTGGAGTAGAACTCCTGTCGGATGGGGACTTGTGCCAAAGGATAATGATAAGAAATTGTATACAGTGTGCACTTGTCCTAGTTCCTGTACTAAGTGCCTTCAAAATTTATCCACATCTCAGAACAAGGACAACAGTGGCCGCAATCCCAGCTATACAGCGTGAACTGGAATTGCTTATTCTATATAGGAGCAGAATGGCCCTGTATCAATCTTCGCTTGCTGAATTAGTGTGGCAAGGGATGAATGCCTGATTCTCTATTTGTCTGTACAAAACAGACAGAGGAGGAAGGCATATGGATCAGACAGCCAGTGTGGTGTAGTAGTCAGAGAGCCAGTCTGGGACCTAGGACACCAGGGTTCAAATCCCAGCTTTGCCATGAAGCTCATTGGGTGACTTTGAACCAGTCACTGTCTCTCAGCCTAGCCAAAATAAAGAAGGGGAGAACAATGTTTGTACGCCACCTTGAGCTTCTTGAAGGAAAGGTGGGATACAAATAACGTAGTAGTAGCAGTGTGGTTCCAAAACGTGAATCAGCAAAGGTCCCTTACGCTTCAGTTTTGCATTGGGGTTATCATAGCCAGCAATAGGTTTTGCTATGGTACCTTACATACTTTATTTAGCAAAATGTATATGCACCTTAATTAAAAAAAATTCTAAGCAATTTATATAAAATCTTGCATCATCACCACCCTGCTGTATCCCAATGCATCTTGGATGTTGGGTGTGAAAGAATTCATTTGTAGATAGAACTTTCAAAGGAATGGGGACTGTAGAATAGAACTCTAAAAATGCATGAGATGCTTGCTAGTTTCTAAATTTAAAACCAATCTTGTATTTCACTGACCCTCACTAACATCTCACTATCCCTATCCTTATGATGACCACAGCATTTAATAATTTTGTTTCTCACAAAACACAACACATAATAAACAGCTGCATTCTGAGCTTCCTTCAGTGCTGATCTGTGAGCACCACATCAATAAGATTCAGTGAGAATGAGGCCCAGTGAAAACAAGCATCTTGTTCTGCAGTAAAACATACATGGTATCATTTCAAGCTGTAGGTTGGGAACTGCAAGTTGAAATGATTCCCCCATTAAAAACGACAGCAACTCCCTGCATATAGAAAACTATAGGGGTATTTACACATTACATTTAACAAGTGTCTCATCTGTGTACACAAAGAGATGAGCTGTATAATTGTATTGTTATTCATATAGGTTCAATGAGTGTGCCATCCATGTAGCCATTTACCCAACAGTTGAGATGTCCAAATCAACACGTGTACACCCTTTCATTTAAACACTTGCACATTTGTAGAGATTGTGTTACATGTGAACAAGCCATATATGTGAAGAAGGGTTCTAGTACAGATTTCTCCCTGACATGCTAGTTTTATATCCATAGTGATGTGTATGTAGTGTAGTGTGTGATGCCCCTGTTATATTTGTGCAGTATTTATGTTAAGTGCGGGTTTTGTAGTGTAAATATGGTAAGTGGAGAGAGTTGGGAGGGGGGAGTACATGTGTTGGAATGTTGAAGAATGCTGTGACTGGCTGAATGTCTGGGTGGTTGAAGATATAAAGGAGAGGATGGCAGTTGGAGGTTGGTTGGTTGTTGGTTCTGGGTTTTGGAGGGGTAGATTTGTGTTTAGGCAGGTAGTGAGGCAGGTTTTAGGACAAAGATATATAAAGAGAAAACTATTATATGTAACCACAGGCATGTTGACTGAACTCTATCTCTCCTTTAAATCTTCACCGGAGTTGGCTGTAGAGACCTTGTCCAAGTGCCTGGAATCCGTGAGTGGGTGGATGGGAAGAAACAGGCTGAAGCTCAATCCTGATAAGACCGAGGTGCTACTTGTGGGTGACAGGGGAAGGTTGGGTGTTGCTGACCTGAATCTTAATGGGGTAAAATTGCCCCTGAAGGATCAGGTCCGCAGCCTCGGGGTTGTTCTTGATTCCAAGCTGTCCATGGAGGCTCAGATTTCGGCAGTGAGCCGGGCAGCTTGGTATCAACTACACCTCATACGGAGGTTGAAACCCTACCTTCCTATTCATCAGCTCCCACTGGTGGTACATGCCCTGGTCACCTCTTGATTAGACTACTGCAATGCGCTCTACGTGGGGTTACCCTTGAAAATGGTCCGGAAACTACAACTGGTGCAGAATGCGGCGGCACGCCTGCTTACAAACAGCCGCCGCCGTGATCACATCACGCCGGTGTTATTTCATCTACATTGGCTTCCAGTTGTTTTCCGGGCCCAATTCAAGGTGTTGGTGTTAACCTTTAAATCCCTATACGGTCTCGGCCCAGTTTACCTGAAAGAGCACCTCCAGTACCACCAACTAAGCCACCCAACCAGATCAGCCACACAGGGCCTTCTCTCCGTCCCACCAACGAAAACAGCTAGGTTGGTGGGGACTAGAGAGAGGGCATTCTCAGTGGCGGCCCCCACTCTCTGGAACTCCCTCCCGTTCGATCTTTGCCATGCGCCTTCCCCAGATACATTTCGCCGAGCCTTAAAAACATGGCTCTTTGGACAGGCCTTTGGGGTCCCCGGTGTGGGCTAATTTCTTTATACTGTTTTAAAATTGTCTATTGATGGCCCTGTACTGCCGCTTTTTAAAATGGTTATTGTTGACTGCATTGTATTTTATTATGTATTGTATTATTATGTATTGTTGAATTTAATGTTGTACGTCGCCTAGAGTGGTTTCGGTCAGATAGGCGACACAAAAATTAAATTTATTTATTATTATTATTATTATTATTATTATTATAACTTTTTTTTTTTACAATAATTTTTATTCAAATTTTCATAAAACAGAAAACAAAATCATAAAACATTCAAAGACAAAAAAAACAAAAAAACAAAAATGATTAAACAAAAAAAAATAAAATGTTGACTTCCCATTTGTCACATATCAAATCAGTTATAGGTCTACAATATATAACAATCCTGTCTCTTAAATCATATTATAAAATCACTTTCCTCCAGTAGTTATCTTAATTAATCATCAAATCTCATAAACATTACTTTATTCTTTCCACAAAAAGTCAAAGAGAGGTTTCAATTCTTTAAGAAATATATCTATCAATTTTTCTCCAAATAAACATGTCAATTAATCCATCTCGTTAATAATTATAATAATCTTATTGTCATAACCATAGTCCAAATAAACATTTCAATTAATCCATCTCATCAGAATCTGTTAGGTCCAATAATTTCAATAGCCATTATTCCATTATCCCTATTAGTTCCATCTTCCATCTTCAATAGTCCTGTTAAGTCCAGTAATTTCAGTGTCCAATCTTCCATTATCAGTATTCCATAATAATCTTGCTGTTGTAGCCATAGTCATATAATAAGAGTCTGATGGGAATTTCCTCTATCCCAAATATTTTCTTGCCATCCATTCTGAATAAGTTGCTGAAATACTGTTGTAAAGTCATATCTGTGTTCTTCTTTTTTACAAAATGCACTGGCTCATCTCTTAAGAGTTTTTCCATTGTCACATGGCTGCAGTTAATTCCATAGATTTTCTCTATATCAAGCTCCATCACATCATTCCAGTCCAGAAGATTATCCAAGCCATTGATAACTTTATCTCTAATATCTTCATTAATTTCTTCAGAGATAACGTTAATTTCCAAACAGTAGATTTTATTTCTAAAATCCATAAACTCCAGATCTTTTTCCAATTCCACATTTGTTCCAATCTCCAGGGCTTGTATCTTCCCTTTATTTTTTCTTTTCTCATCTCTGATCTCATTCTCCTCTCTCACAGGATCCCCTATTTCTTTAAACTCCTGCGTCATTTTGCTCAGTTCAATTTTCAGCTCCTTACTACCCTGTCGCAGGGTTTGTTTCGTTATCTCAATCTCATCCATTATTTTCTGAAACATAGTTACTTCCAGATTCTCAGCCACTTTCTTGATTGCCATTTTTAAAACCACGAAAACAAAGCAAAACAAAAATAAAGAAAAACCACTTCTTATTTCAGCAACAATTGGGTTAATATTCCAGGCTTGATGACATCACAGTATAAACAGAGCAACCTGCCTTATCTCTCTATGTTCAAGAATGCAAAACAAATTTAGTTCCCAGCATCAAAACAGTTAGTGGCGTCGTGAAGAAGCAGATTCGTCAAAATAAAATAGACCAAAAAGAGAATAGTCCCAGACAATATAATATTCCTTGGAATAGAAATCAGGAATAGAAATCCCTCTTCTGTGTATATCTTTAGAATGCACTTCCAGGACAGCTTTTTGCGACAGAAACAGAGATAAGCTGTTAATTTCGTGGATAACAGAGAAGAGTTATAGCTCACCCAGAAGCTGTCCAAAGCCGATCAATCTGACAAATCTCCTTTTGCTGCAACAATTTAAACCAAGTAAAAAAAAATAATAGAAAGAAGGGTGCTTGCCTGTTAGTCCGTTCTCTCTTTAAAGAAAAGATAAACGTATCGCTTAAGCAGATAGAGCTTGTTCGGAAGTCCGTCCGGCATTGTTGGCTGGACCTTATCTCACAAATTAATGAAATCCAGTCCTCCCAACAAAAACAGGCTTTTGAGGTTGATCTCTACGTTTCTCCCTGCCCGGGAGAAATTTCATCAGTCAAAAAAAAAACGTTCTGACTGATTTATATCTGGATAAGCTTCTTTTGAGGCGGGAGCCCGTCCCAAAAGCAGGCACAAGCGAAGTCACCCTTCCCGGAAGTTCCTTATTATTATTATAACTTAAAGTAATCTGGTTTATTCCTTGTGTTAATAAATAAATAGTTTTGGTTTAACAACATGCCTGATCCTTGGCTGGGATATTACAGACCGGAAAGGTGGGCAGATCAAATACCAAAGCTGGGAACAGTATCAATGGTGGCAGCGGTGAAGGGATAGTGTAACAGCAGCAGGTATCCAAAGCAACCCAGGGCTGTAATCTTTAAAAGCAGAAAGACAGGGGGGTTGTGGCCTGTAAGTGCACCCAGACACTATGTAGCAATCTGTGGAGGAGATTAAGGCACAGTCTCAGGGCAGTATTGTGTTACAGAGTGTCAGGTGGTGGCGCCTAGTAGTGGGATCGTGAGAGACTTGTGCTGGGGCCAGTAAGAGAGATCCGTTACAAGACCAGACCCTGAGTAGGGGTCTGACATAGTAATATAAACATGTATTCCCAAATCTACAATCTGAAGTGATGTGGTCCAGGAACAGTTTTATCATGTGAAGAGTTGTTGTTCAGATCAGACCTCAGGAATGCATAGCCAAGGACAGGCTTGAAGATGTGCAAAGATCACCAATACATTTTTACAAAGTCCTAAAATGTAATATAGCACAATAACTATATGACATGATAAAAGCATAGATATATTAAAATGAAAGAGGACAATACCTTTTATTGCACCCACAATATTTTGGTCTAGTCCTTTTCGGTTGTCATTGAGACCTCTTTTCCTTTTGCCATTGGGTAAAGAGTTGGCCAAGGTCTTGTCATCAAAAAACGCACACACCAACTTTCGAAACAGCAGGCTTCCTGAACGTGTGTAATTCACTAATATAGAGTCCAGTTGTGATTTAGACATAAAGACGTCAAAGCCTTCAGCAAGTTGCACTTCTGGCTACCAAAACAAATCAATGTTTTATTAGCACCTCCTTCATAGCTATTTTGTCAAAAAATGACAGCCAAGATTTTTTTTTTCACATTAACACATACACTAGACTTTCCTGACAGTAGGGTAGAAACCTGTTTCACTGAAATAAAAGCTATCAGCTGAATATAACAAAATGCACATCAAAACCTACTAAATCCACTATCTGGTCCACACTGTATTATGTTTCCTAAATATTAATTACTAGAACTGTAAAGATCCCAGGCAGTTACCCAAATGAATGCTGGGATTTAAATTATGAAATATTTATTCAGTACAGCACCAGCTCTTAATAATTTGATATTGCCCATTAAGAATTTGAAATAAAATCACTGTGGCTACATTCCTGTACTCACTTTCAACATGCTTACTTCGGCCATAATAAATTGTTGTAACCACATTTTAAAACCCAAATTTGTTTCAATATAACTGAAATCTAACCAAGTAATAATATTTCCTATGTTGCTTGAGATCCATTTAGTCCAAAAGCTGCCTGCCACATACCTCTGGGAAGTTCACGAGCAGGACATGAAGGCTCCTTTTAACTATTATGACTAACAGTTATTGATCATTTATTTGGTAACAACCTATCTCAATTTGTGCCTATCACTACACCTTATGCCGTATGTGGATGACATGTTATATGAGCAAGCCCTTCTATTTAACCATGATACCCAACTGCAAATGCAGCTTAAGAACTCACAAAAACAGGAAAAAGGGCTAGGCTTTATTTTGGAATCAGTTCCCCCCCCCTAAATATCTGTATATTTATTTGATAAAAAACATATTTAAAAATATCTGTTTTGATCAGTTGACACAAGCAAAATCTTTTTAAAACTGGCATTTTTATTTATTAATTTAGGATTTTTTTTAAAAAAATTACATATAACAGCTTTCTAGAAGTTCAGTTGCCAGAGTTTAGAATTAGCGTTGTAACATGATTGCACTTATTCTATTCTGCATTATAGAACTTTACAATACAACTTTTTTTTTTTTGCATTCATTGCTACTTAACGTTCAAGCTGTGATAACAGTATGGATTTTTTTCAAAGTGTAGAAAAGGTGGGCAAGTTTAAGAAAACAAGTAAATATTAGCACATACTAATCAGATTGCAACAGGGAGTTTTCAAGGTGAGAATGACAGATGCTTAAACCATATATAGAACTTTGATTAGAAACAGTGTCCTGTGCGTTAGCTGATTTCATCAGCAGCCCTTTTGTTCAGGAAATCATAATTGTATTTTTTCTTTGTCTTGTTATCATAATAATTTATGTTAGACAGGCCTAACCTTTATTTAAGTAGAGACCTTACCCCAGTCTGCATGTTGGAATTGCTTTTAAAGATGTTTTTAAGATGTTTTGTTCTAATATGTTTTAAAGTCTTTTGTTTTTAATATTTTTAATGTGTTTTTAGTGTTTTTGTTTGCAGCCCTGGGCTCCTTCTGGATTAGAAAGTGCTAGCAAAGTATTCAAATTGATTATATAATTGGCAACAGAAGATGGAGAAGTTCCATACTTTCTGCAAAAACAAGACCAGGAGCAGAGTGCGGTACAGATCATGAACTGGTTGTATCAAAAATCAGAGTAAAGCTAAAGAAGAACAAAGCAATCATAATGCCAAAATACAATTTAAATAACATCCCAGAAAAATATAAAAATAAAATAAGGAACAGATTTGAGGCTTTAAACTTAGTTGACAGAGAACCTGAAGAACTATGGAGTTAAGTCAGAGAAATGATCAGGGAAGAATGCAAAAAGACAATACCTCTAGTTAAGAAGAGAGAAAGACCTCAATGGATGACTGAAGAAACTCTTAAAATGGTTAAAGAGAGAAGGAAAGTAAAAGCAAAAGGAATAGAAACACAGTCAGAACCCTAAATGCAACAATACAGCATCTAGTACGTAGGGACAAAGAAAACTATTACAATAGTTACTGTAGAGAAATAGAAGAGGACAACAAAAAGGGAAGAACAAGAGCCCTATTCCAAAAGATTAGAGAAATTAAAGGGAAATTTAAACCACGAGTAGGGATGTTGAATAATCAACAGGGGAACACACTAACTGACCAAGATAAAATAAAAGGAAGATGGAAGCAATACACTGAAGAACTCTATACAAAAGATGCAAGGCTGACAGATTCATTCAGGGAGGAACCATATGATGAAGAACCAGAAATTTTAGAATATGAAGTAAAAGCTGCTCTTAAAATCCTTGGAAGAAACAAATCACCAGGAACAGATGGCATACCAATAGAGTTGCTACAAACTACTCAGACTGAATCTGTCCAAATTTTGACAAACATTTGTCAAGAAATATGGAAAACTAAACAATGGCCCACAGACTGGAAGCGTTCAATATATACCCCAATTTCAAAGAAAGGGGATCCTAGGGAATGCAGTAATTATCGAACTATTGCCTTAATATCCCATGCAAGTAAAGTAATGCTCAAGATTCTACAACAAAGGCTCTTACCATATATGGAGCGAGAAATGTCAGACGTCCAAGCTGGATTTAGAAAGGGAAGAGGCACCAGAGATCATATCGCAAACATACATTGGATAATGGAACGGACAAAGGAATTTCAGAAGAAAATCAGCCTGTGCTTTATAGATTACAGCAAAGCCTTTGACTGTGTAGATCATGAAAAACTATGGAATGCTTTAAAAGAAAAGGGGATGCCACAGCATCTGATTGTCCTAATGTGCAACCTATATGCTGGACAAGAGGCCACTGTAAGGACAGAATATGGAGAAACCAATTGGTTCCCCATCGGAAAGGGTGTGAGACAGGGGCGTATTTTATCACCCTATTTGTTTAATCTGTACACAGAACATATCATACGGAAAGCGGGATTGGACCAAGATGAAGGAGGTGTGAAAATTGGAGGGAGAAATATCAATAATTTAAGATATGCAGATGATAGCATACTATTAGCAGAAACCAGTAATGATGTGAAAAGAATGCTGATGAAAGTTAAAGAGGAAAGCACAAAAGCAGGACTACAGCTGAATGTCAAAAAGACTAAAGTAATAACAGAAGATTTATGTAACTTTAAAGTTGACAATGAGGACATTGAACTTGTCAAGGATTATCAATACCTCAGCACAGTCATTAACCAAAATGGAGACAATAATCAAGAAATGAGATGGTGGCTAGGACTGGGTAGGGCAGCTATGAAAGAACTAGAAAAGGTCCTCAAATGCAAAGATGTACCACTGAGCACCAAAGTCAGGATCATTCAGACCACGGTATTCCCTATTTCTATGTATGGATGTGAAAGTTGGACAGTGAAAAAAGTGGGTAAGAGGGGACTTCCCAGGAGGATCGCTCCGCCTGTGCTGCCTCTGGGACGGGCTCCCGTCTTGGTGGAAACTTTTTCAGTTTTAAAACCAGTCAGAAGGGCTTTTTGACTGGGGAAAATTTCTTCCGGATAAGGAAGAAACGTAGAGATTTTCCACAGAGCTTTGTTGTGTTTGTTGGAGGCTGGAATTCTGTGAAAGAAGGTCTTCCAGCAGCTCGGACGGAGCTAGGATTTCCAACCAGCTCAACTGATTAAGTGAGCCGGGTTTTTTTCTTCAAAGAAAAACAGATTAACAGGCAAGCATTCTCCTGTCTTTGCTCATTATTTTGTTATCAATACAGCTAAAGAGATTTGTCAAAGAACCAGCAATTAAGAAACCCTGGGTGAGTCATAGCTTTCTCTTTTATTCACAGAGCTAAGGGGAAGAAAATAGAAATAGTTTATCTTTATTTTTATTGCAAAAAGCTGGCATGGAATTCAGCATTATAAAGATTACAAACGGCTGAGGGGTTTCTAATTTAAAGAGAAATTTTTTTTTTTGATTTATAAGACTTTTGAGTAATATATGTCTGGGACTATTTTTCCGGTTTACTTTTTTTTTTTGACGAATCTGCTCATTCTTCCTGCTACTAATTATTTGGAGGCTGTGAATTAAAGTTGTTTTGGCACTTTTGGACATACAAGAGATAAGGCAGTTCGTCTTGTCTAGAGGGTGACGTCAGCTGGCTTGAAATATTAACTCCTTTGTAAATGGATAAAGAAATAAACTGTTCTTTGCTTGGGACATTGGAAATTGAAGGGATTGTGTTTTTTTGGTTCTAAGAATGACAATCAAGAAGGTGGTTGAGATCATGGATGTACAAGAAGGGACTTTCTCTTTAGATATGTTTCAGAAAATAATGAATGAGATTAAGCTAACAAAACAAGAACTTAGACATAACAGACAAGTGATGATAAGTGAATTTGGCGAAATGAGACAGGAGCTGAAAGAAATTCAGGATTCTATGAGAAAGGAGAACAAAGATAAATTTGGAAAATTAAAAAAGGATGAAAGAAAAATTAAAGGGAAGGTTCAAGCCCTGGAGATTGGATTAAATATGGTCTTGGAAAAAGATTTGGATTTCCTGGCTGTGATGGATCCTGGAGACAAATATTACTGTTTGGAATTCAGCGCTGTCCCTGAAGGAATTGGTGAAGAGATTGGAGATAAAGATATCATTGGTTCGAAAAAATTCATGGACTGGAAGGATTTGATGAAACTTGAAATGGAGAAAGTTTACAGAATTAATTCCTGTTTTGTGACAATGAAAAACCCTTCAAGAGATGTGCTAGTGCATTCTGTAAAAAAGAGGAACAGAGATGCGGTTCTGCAACAATACTTCAGTGATACGTTCGGAAATGATGGCAAGAAAATATTTGTGATGAAGGAAATCCCTATCAGACTCTTATTATATGACTATGACAGCAAGATTATTGGGTGCGTAAAGATGGAAGATGGAATCAACACGGGTAAAGGAAGAAGAGCGATTTGAAATTACTGGATTTAATAGACTTGAAGAGTTGGATTAATTGACATGTCTATCTAGAAAAAAATTGATGGACATATATCTCAAGGATTGGAAACTTCTCTTTGACTTTTTGTAGAAGAATAAAATGATATGATGTTAATGAGATTTGATACCAACTAAGATAACTGCTGGAGGAAGGTGATTTTATAATTTATCAAGAGACAGGTTTGTTATATATTATAGACCTATAGCTGAACTACAACAAATCGAAAGTCAATAGTTTTTTGTTTGTTTCTTTCTTTCTTTCTTTTTATTGTGTTAGTTTTGATTTGTGTTTTTCTTTTTGTATTGTCTTGATTTTGAAAATTTGAATATAAAAAAAATTAATTGAAAAAAAAAAGTGGGTAAGAGAAAAATCAACTCATTTGAAATGTGGTGTTGGAGGAGAGCTTTGCGGATACCATGGACTACGAAAAAGACAAATGATTGGGTGTTAGAACAAATTAAACCAGAACTGTCACTAGAAGCTAAAATGATGAAACTGAGGTTATCATACTTTGGACATAACGAGAAGACCTGATTCACTAGAAAAGACAATAATGCTGGGAAAAACAGAAGGGAGTAGAAAAAGAGGAAGGCCAAACAAGAGATGGATTGATTCCATAAAGGAAGTCACAGACCTGAACTTACAAGATCTGAACAGGGTGGTTCATGACAGATGCTCTTGGAGGTCAATGATTCATAGGGTCGCCATAAGTCATAATCGACTTGAAGGCACGTAACAACAGCAACAACAACAAGCAAAGTATTGGGGAACTGAATTTTTAACAAAAGTTGAAAAAACACCCAATTGTGTCCCGCTCTGCCCTTGGAGTGTCTTTGATCCAGCAAAGGAGAGAAAGAGAGATTTTAGCAGATACTCCCTTCTCTTCTCAGCTCTTTGTACCCCACCCCAGTCTGCTTCAGAGGATTAAGGGATCCTTTGCAACAGCATGGGAGGTGGCACAGGGTCTGTAGAAGAAGGGACCAAAAAGCCTTCCTTGGATATACCCAAAACGTTTATTTCTGCAGTCTTCACTATAATACTTTTAAGAAAGTTCAAAAGAAACAAATCAGAAAATATAATTACTGAGGCGGCAACCCCCCAACCTATCTTTAAACAAATGAACAATGACATATTTCAGACTTTGCACTTTCTTGGAGTGCAAAACAATGGACTCAAAATCTATTTGTATATATTCTCTCTCACACACAGAGCTGCATATCCTTTATTCCCATTGAATTTTGAATGGAACTCTTTTTGTTAACTCTTTTTTCAACAAAAATGTCTTTCCATTTCAGTCTAGTCTAGTCACTTTTTAAAATAGCCTCCAAACCCTCATAATTTATTGGTATATATCATAAGTAAAAGCAGAATTTCTGCTCAAAAAAATTTAAATGTACTACTTTTCATTCCAACTTATGGCGAACCTATGAGTAGGATTTTCATGAGGCTGAGAGGCAGTGACTGGCCCAAGGTCACCCAGTGAGCTTCATGACTGTGGGGATTTGAACCCTGGTCTCCCTGGTCATATTCCAACTGCTCAAGCCCATGTTAAAATGGGTAACTGACAGACCCTGAGAAGATAGCAATGCCACTGCTAGTATCAAAAATTGTATATGCATAAACCTTAAGCCAAAGTTGGCACAGGGCTATATCTACTGCTATTCCTACTCAGGGCAGATCCATTGAAGTTAATGGACATAACTAACTTAGGTCCATTAATTCCAATGGATCTACTCTGGCTAGAATGCAACCCATAATTATTCCAGTTTTATTCGGAAATAACTCATAAGGATTGTTCTCTTCAGGCTCCTGCTTCTACTCTTCTTTCCTTTGTCTTCCTGCTTCTCTTTCTTAACCAACCAGTTAATAAGCTCCCTGTGCCTTAACTCTCCTGCCAGCAGGCTTCTTTTTGATATCCCCTTTCCTGCTGCCAGCCCTCCTGCCAAGTACACACAATTCCTCCTGTCCCAAGGTTTTGCAGAAACGTTTTCTTCCAGCCATACTGCATTTTCACTATCCACACAGGTTGACTCCCCTCTTTATTAATATTTAGGGGACTGAACAACCAGCAAGAACCACTTTTTAGCTTATTATATACGAACAGTTTAACGCCAAGGTTCTTCACTCCCCCGCCTGTCACCCAGTGCCAGCTGAATTCTACAAGTACAAGGTGTGCTTTCCCCTTCTATAGCCAGTAATGAAAACACTTCACATCTGCTAGCTCTCATATACTCATCTGGTACATTAACTGATCTCTCCCTGTAAAAGCTAAGCATCTCATAGAAAGCTATTCTGAATATTTCAGTAATCTCACCCTACTTATCTATAGCTAATTTAACCAACTGAAGTAAATTGATCTTTTGCACGTTTGCAAATTTGGTGAGAAAAAACTAGTTACTTCAATTTCCATCTGCCATAGTTTTAGATCTTGCAGTGGGTAACAGCAGTTTAACACAAGCAGACCAAAAACAGAATAAAATGACAGATGTTATTTAGGAAGTTGGAATAATCTTGTTATAGTAAGATAATAATATTCTTACTATATGTTTATCTATATCTAGATTATCTATTCAGTCAAGTTTTGAATGACTAGGCTATTACACATTAACAACAATAAGCACGGGAAAAACATGACTGAATCTACCCACTAGAAAACCAGTATCCCTGTATTGCAAAGGTACAACTATGTTTGCTCAACAGAGGCCCTTCACAGGCAATCCCTAGCCTCCATTAGACATACAATGAATGTGATCTGTAGATTTGTGTGTTTTATAAATGAATCAGTCAGTATTCCAGTCACATAATTTGGAAAAAAATGCTGATTTATTCCAGTTTCCTTCAGTAGTGAATTATCCTGCAATTGCAAGCAATCAGGACTCAATTGAGCTTCACATGGACATCTCCAAGTATGATTTATAGCCAAATAGGGTTTGTTAACATAAAATAATCAAGGCAATGGTGTACATAATTAAATACAAATTAGAGAATTGCCAAAACTTTTGTTATGCTAAAATTAGCAAGCAGCAAATTAGATTTAATCCTAAAATGTCTGCATGTTTGTATTGATTAAAATAGAACTCCTTCGCCAAATCCACATGTTATTTGCTTTTCATGGAAAACAAACAGAACATTTACTTAGAAGTATAGTGCTCAATTGCTTCCTGGTCACAAAGGTAAATACCATTAGGCTACAATCCTATACACAATTACCTGAGAGAAGACCCACTAACACAGTGGGACTTACTTCCAGGGCTGTGGAGTCGGTCCGCCAAACCTTCGACTTCAACTCCTGTATTTTTCTACTGTCCGACTCCGACTCCACCCAAAATTGCTTCTTGTCAATCAAAATTTATTTGGAAGTCGGAGTCGGTACATTTCTACCAACTCCGACTCCTCCCAAAATTGCTCCCGACTCCAACTCCACAGCCCTGCTTACTTCTGAGTAAACATGCAGAGACGTGTGCTGTTAATCAATTAAAGTAAAACTGTGGGCCAAATTATCTGTTTAATCCTCCACTGAAAAACTGACAGTGCCAAAACCAGTATCTGGTCAAATGTACCCCAAGACAGCCAAACAAATGAAATACCTAGCTAAGCACAGTATTTGCAAATAAAAAATAATCATGCTTTTTTTGACATCTTCGCTTTACTAGTAAAACAATATAGTTGCACATAAGTAGTCAACAGGGATCAACAATGTCCCAAAATGTCAAGCCAATGTCCCAAAACGGCAAGCCCAGATCAATGATTCCTGCATAGATACAACCGGAAATATTCTCTTTCCTGCATAAGGAGCCAATGAATGATCCAATTGCACCCAAAGCTGAAACATAGTAAGATTGCTCTCTTCCACATCAGGAAGATGGGAGAGAAGCAAGACTAGTGCAGTAAACCCAAGAGATTGGCAACAGACCAGACACCCATTTCTGCATGGACATGCTCTGAACTCACAGCAGCCCTTATTTAATGAATTAAATTTCTCAACAGTAGTAGTTTTCTCAGAACACTCTAGTGTACTCTGGTCACTTTTTTTTTAGGAATTACTGGTGGAATCAATGTTAATCAAGTGTAACATTCTCAAATGGGACAAGGCATTGTGGGAAAGTGTTGGCAAACATATTGCACACAGGAGGACATATATCTCTCATACTGGTAGTTCGGCACTGAACTCTGAGGCCTTTATTGATTAATTTGAAGGAAGCTAAATGAAATTATGCCCCAGAAGTTTTGAGGACTCTCAACAACACATTTTGCAAAGATCTTTCTGTAAACAGAGAAAAGAGATCATCTAAAGGCTCTTGATTGAGAGTTACCATTAAATCTGCTGAAGTGAAGGGTGGGTGATTGGGCATCTGCACTGCTTTTTGGTTGAAAATCTATCTTGTTATTTGACCATGAAGGAGCTGTTTGCGTGAGTAGCAAATAGTCTCAATGGGTGGCCTTAAGTAAGTTCTTATGTCACATCCCCCACCATCTAAAATATGGGGATAATAAGATTGATCTATTTTACAGGGCTATTGTAAGTCTTAGCATCACTAAGATAATGTCAACAACGCCCTTTGAACGCTCAAAAAGCAATACATAGATTATAATAACAATGGTATCATCCCTTGCATGCATAGATTTCTCCATCCATTAAAATGGAAAGATTCAAAACAGGGGAATATTACTTAATTCATCTCTGAAGGTTACCCTAGAAACATATCAAGAGTCAGAATTGTGGCTCATTCACGTATTTTAGTTAGTAAGTATTTAACACAAATGGAGCATGCAACAAAATGTTGCAGAATGGAGTGCTCCTGTTCAGGATTCCAGCCATTCCATGACCATCGAGCCTGCTCAGCCCTCAATGGGCTCTTTTGGGGGTTCCCTCTACACTGAAAAATCATAAGAGATGAAACTTGGGCTTATAACCTGACCCTGCTCATGTTCACTCATCTATAAATTTTACTGACTAAGGAGCCTCACATGAGTGTACAGGACTGTAGCTGTGCACCCTGATCCTATACTCAGAAATCCTCCAGACTTCAGAGGTCAATTCCCAAGATAGTGTCCAAAGGAATGCAAGCTTAATTCACTCTTTTGTTTTCAGTCCTTTGAATATGTGATAGTACAATCGCCAAACTTAGTTCAATGAACGTGAGAGCTAGAGACATTATTTAAGAAGAAAAAGGCGAACTAGAATCGTGGGAAATCCTTTCAAGTACGTCAAGAACATATTATAGCAAAAACTCCTGAAGTGGAGTAATTTGCCTGGCTTGAAAAAACTACCCTATATTTAAACAGATAGAAATTACACGTAACTTTTGGAAACTGAAAAACATTGTTCTTCTACAACAATTGCACAATCCAGGCCCTTAATGTACATTTCATAAACAAACAAATAAAAACCTCTAATTATTTTGTTGAGGACAAATGAGAGATAGCGAATTGCCAGAGTCAGGATCATGGCTAGACGAGAATTTGAACCAAGTCTCCCCAGTCTATTTCTACAGTGCATTCCCTCCTCCAAGAGAGATAAAATTATCTTAATTCACTTCAAAATATTTAGTTTCGGTGCTTTTAAAAAAACTGATACTCATTTTATAAAACTTCAGATATTTTCTCTGGAAAAATATTGCAGTTAAACATGTACAACATGAGCAAACATTTAAAAATAACTGGCCCAAAGCTTGATAAGTTAAATTGATGAAATATTCTGTAAATAAAAATAATAATCTAGAATTAATTACAACTCGTCCTGATTTCAGTGAAGCTAGAAATTCAGTCATTGAGCAATGAGACCCTCTATAAATCAAAACTTGAATTTTCAAACCAGGCTTCTATTTTCTTAGATTCAGCTTTTGTATAATGAACCAAAGCATTTGGGGGGATTTAAAAAATGAAACATGGTACAAAACTGTATGTTCAAAACATGAAAAACTGACTGGTGATCTGAAAACAAGTCAAAATGATAAAATCACTTATAAAACTGAAAGAAGTTCCCAATCCTCTCCTAGCACAGACATTTCTAGCCATAATTATAATTATAATTATGTACAAGAACCGCAGAAAAGCATTTAACCAGTTGCTATGTATCATTACATAGAGTCTGTGGGATGACACACTAATCTAATTACCGGTGTAGCTCACATCTGTGTAACTGAATTACCATGACTGCTCTTTTTTATTATTAGTTTGCACTTCTAGAAAGGTACAATATTATCTACAGAATTCCTTTCATTTATGATCATTGATACAGAATTTAATTATGTTCTCTGAGCTTGCTGTACTTAGGAAATTGGAAACTGTCTTCTCAAAATTAAAAAGATATGTTGAAGAAATTAATGATCAGCTTACTCATCAGTGAACTTTTCAGACATCATCTGGTTGAAGCTTAAATAAAGCCAACTGGCCACTCTCCTGCTCTCCAGATATTCATTCTACAAACATCGAATTCAAAAGGAGAAAATGCCAAGTGCACCCTTTTGAAATCCCAGCTATAGATTTTGACTTTTACAAATTTCAGCCCCTGTACTACAAGCATACCTCCACAGGCCCTATATGAAAAACACTCACTTATGCTGTCTTGAGAGAGTATAAATTGTGCTATGAGAGAGTATACAATTGGACAGATCAGTGCTATGTTTCGGATTAACCAGCCCATTTGGTGATATGCACAAATACAACTCACAAGCAGAGTTTACTCCGGTACCCAGGAAATCCCCCTTTCTTAACAATAAAAAAGGCCCAGCACAGCCTTGGTGATGTTATTTTCTACAGGGAGGTACTTACTAATAGATTATTAGCAGCAGCTCATACAGAAGAAAGTGACTTATCTTTGCTTTCCACTCGTTTCATCATTTACGACAGGAATAAGGCAAAACGAACTATTCCAGTGTCATGGATCGCAAATGAATATATAACACACAAAGAAAGTTCTCACCCTTGTCAGCTTTGTTACAAAAACCCATGTGAGATACAGCAAATAAACCCATGCTTTCAATTCTGTAAGCTCACTCTTGGTTTTAATTTGGCAACTATAAACATGCTAATACACCTTTACCATGAAGCCTATTGCTCACTCATCACCCCCAAACTGAATCTAAGGACATGTTCTTGCATTTGCTCACCATCATCCCATGTTACACTTGTCCTTTTCTCCCTTCTGTCTCTTCCACTATTAAAATGTATACTGAGAACTCATCTGGCCAGGGACTTTATGCATGTACACTGGTGGCACTACATAAATAATAACAGGAGCAGCTTAAATTGTGTACTTTTTTCTAAAACCAGCCACACTAATCTGATTAAAGAGAAGTGTGAAGCCAGTTTTTAAGATCTGCGAGTAACTGATAGCCTTTTGTAACTGTAGAGAAAAGCTTGTGGGTTTCTCCGCACCAGCCCCAATCCCTGATTTCTTTGCTTTCTTGAGCAGGAGAGGACATCATAATCTTAGTACTTCAGCACAAAATCTTAGATTTCCTAGGATTTATTTACAGTACAGTTGCAAAACCACAAAACAATTTGCTCAATTATTCTATGGCTAAAGGTTTCCCAATATGTCTGTGAACAAATGACGAAAGCCTATTCAATGCTAAGCTCAACAGAATTGTTTTTGGAATTATTCTCTCAGATGCATAAAGGGGAAAATATGAAACAGGAACTGAACTAAACATCATGTGGATTTGTTAGACTGCATACAGACCTTTCCTGAAAAAGTAAAGTATGTGATTGGCCAGCCATTGTTATGATCTGCAGGTGTAGGAAAGATCCCATGGGAAACCAACATTACAGCCTAGTCCTAAGTTTTGCTGCACTGGGTATAAAACTTATGACATTAAGCCAGCACTGAAATCAGGATCTGTTCTGACACCAATTGAAAATTCTCTATAGATTATTTCACCTGATCAACTTACATCTGAAGATGAAGATTCGAGGATGATGCCAAATCCTGAAACTTGCGACTCCAATTTTGAGGAGGATTCAGCAGCTTCCACACTAGACCTTCCAGAGTTTGCTAGTAGCTTTTTTCCACTTTCTACAGTGCCAGGCTTTTTATTCACAGTAAGAGGTTCACTAGTCTTTGGGGACATTTTTTTCTTTTTATTTCTCTTTCTTGACAGTGTTGATTTCTGTGCACAAATCAAAGGT
Source organism: Rhineura floridana (assembly GCF_030035675.1). Lineage (NCBI taxonomy): Eukaryota > Metazoa > Chordata > Lepidosauria > Squamata > Rhineuridae > Rhineura > Rhineura floridana. The sequence goes on from NC_084487.1 coordinate 119,182,519, forward strand.
ACTGGAGGCTGTTGTCTGTTCTGAGCAGCAACTGAAGAAAAAAACACCTCTGAGTACATTTATGAACATGCATCTAGGATTACAATTAACACAGCTCAGAGATGGCAAACTAGCTCCCAAACCAATCCCCACCCTCTTAGCAGCTCAGAGGCAGCACCTTGTACAATGCTTGGACCAAGAGCTGTGTATAGGGCACTTTTTTAAAGTTGGCGGGTTGCTCTTCTGTCTTTCCAACACTGAAGGGAGACACACTCCAGAAGCCTTTGTATCAGGAGGTTCTCCCCTCCCTTCAGTGCAGGGAAGGCTTGAGGAGCAGCCAACTAGCTCTGATGTATGACGACTCTCAGGTATGCTCAGTTGAGCATAGACTGTGCTACCTTTTGAGCAACGTTGAGCACAGACTGTTACCTCCAACAATGATGCAGATACCTCTGAGGCAGCTCTTCATTCCAGCACTGGGAGCAAAGCATGACAGCAGTGCTGGAATTGTCAAAAACAATTCTGCTCTTTGGCTTCCTTCCCAGCTGGCACTAAAAAATAAAGGAGGCTGTTCCAGAGTCTTCCATGTTAGTACAAAGCTGCTGGCACGTCCCCTCCTTCAGTTTTGAGCGGATTCTTCAACAGTAGGCCAGATACTTCTCAGCTAAAGTTTGAGGACAGGCGTTAAATGAGTCCCCAATTTTACAAAGGAGGTTCATTCTCCCTGACATGCTAAGCTGAAGAAATTGGTCATCTCTGCCATATCACTACATTCCATCCCAGATTCAGATTCATTTGTTCCATGTTAGAATCCTGACTTTTGTTATGATGTAAACTTCACCGTCCAAATTATGACCATTTCATGTAAAATGCTCCCTTTAGAATTCTCTAGCAATCCAGGTTGTTCGAATTTCCTTATGTACTAAATTTCAGCTTTCAAGTTAGTGTGAAAATTAACCATTTGGGGATACATTTAAAATCTCTCATTTTGATGTATGGCTAAAACCAGTGGTTCTCAAACTTTTTTGGTTCGCGGTGCACTGTAAAACATATAAAAATTTTCTGGTGCACTTCATGTACAAAATTAAAAACATAATGTATTTTAAACGATGAATAAAAATAACTTAAACTATAGAAAACTATTACTTACCCTATACAAATGGGTTTCTTCTCATTTTTAAAACATACTTTCATAATATTTGAGGCACACCTAGCCACCTCTTAGGGCGCACCAGTGTGCCTGGGCGCACCGTTTGAGAATCACTGGCTTAAACTAAGGATTGTTTCACAAATGCATATTTTTGTCATTGGAGTTCTGAGTTTGTTTTTAACTTCGTGAACCTGCTTTATTTTTCATTTTAGTAATACCATTTTTTATTGTTAGTAAGCTGCTTTGGACAGGCTTTGCTTGGAAAAGTGACATATAAATATTTTTTAAAAATATTTGCAACAGTATAATGACTTTCATGTGTGAATGGGGTATCACAGAGCTAAAATCACACCCAACACTTTCCTATGTCCTCAAACAAAATGCTTTGGAATTAGGATTGCCAACTCTGGCTGAGGAAATTCCTGGATATTTTTTTTTGCAAATTTATAAGAATAAATTTCTACATGTTGATTTACCTGTCTAAACTCATGGACACAATTTCACCTCTTTAAATCGCCTTTACTGTTTAAACTCAAACTTGGCAAGACAGACCTTTAGAGGCCAGAAAACACCCCCCCTTTATTAATTTTATATTATTTTTGTTCTTTTTTGTGTTTTCTTCTCTCAGTGTACTGGGTTTTCTTTCTGCATGTCATTTTGTTGTAATTCTGCAAAAAATATGAAAAATCTTTAAAATAAAAAGTATTTTTTTAAAAAAACAAGCAGTAAACTCCAGGGAGAGTCTCCACAGACAACCGTTAGAGGCATCCATTTCTGTAGCCTCTTAAGCTTGTTCCATCTAGGTGGCCACCATGACACCTTCATACTAAAACACTTGAAATAAAATGTGATGTTTTTACCTTAAAGCTGGGTTGGCTTGTCCTCAGCTTCCTACTTTTTAACTTTATATTTAAACTGGCCTCCTGCTGTTTTTGGCAGATTCGGCTTCTTTTTTAACAAGTCTAGAAACTCAGCACAGGTCATCCTAATGTTCAGTTTCACCTGTAGCTCGGCCTTCACAACACTATCACTCAGCCTTTCCATCCTTGGTTCACACTTGTGTCATTAAACTGAAAACTCTCTCACAGTAGACATTAGACACAGAAATGGAAAGTGCAAAAGAGACCAGTTGCTTCATTTGCCTGCCACTAGCCTCTTGCATTTGTCTGAAAACCTCCACCCATCTCTGATCTGTGTTGTGCTCCTTAGAGACAATCTCTTCCCTTATTTGTTGTAAAACACAGTAGTCATCATACAGCTTGTCAATGTCAATCTCAGTGTGGAGTGTTGTAGCAAGAGTCTGTAAATCTGTCCATTTCACATCATTGTGAAGTGACAGCGCTGACTTTTTTTTAAAAAAAGTGACATTTCAACATCATACCATTTCTCCAGGTATTCAATGCTCCGTGTCAATGTCTTATAGGCTTCCTCTCTGAATTTTCTGTTGTCAGCTGGAGACATTGTCCAAAATGACTTGGGCTAATCTTCCATAGAATTTGCCCCCTCTTCTTCTCTGATCTTTTGAATGGAGGCCTTCCATGACACCATGGAGTTCTATGGAGCTGACATTGTTACATTCTAGTTTCTTCAAAGCATCTTGAAAGATTACCATCAGATTAGGCAAAAAGTAAACATAACAGAGAGGGAGAGATTTGTGTTCTTCCTCACACACATCTCCACACGTTTTTCTTCCCCCTCAATGCAGACCAACATTGTAGTATGTGTTCAATAGTGGGTAGAAGAGACAGGCACTTTGCTGGTATATGCCAAAGCACATCTTTGTGTTCCATTTCTATGAATTTGAAAAAGTGCAAAAGAGGCTCTGCCTTCTTGGCCGAGAAGCTAAACTCGCTGTATACCTTGAAAAGAAGTGTTTCTACATCAAATCTCAAAGCCTTTATCCCATGTTTGAGGCAACAGTGGATTATATGACATTTGCATCCTACTTGTATCAGGTGGTCATTAAACTGTTTCAATTTCTGATAGAGTTGTGTTTTCCAAAATTTACAGACCCACTGTCAGCCACATAAGAAGACACATTGTTAATGCTGAGACCATTCTTCTGTAGAATACTGGAGATCCATGTCACAACTGCCTCATTTGTCTCACCATGCCATTGTAAAAATCAAGCAAGCCATGCTTAATTCCCTCTGTCACAGAAAAGTATCATGTAGTTAATGAAAAGAATTTGCTGTGTCCCTTATTAGAGGCATCGGACCCAACTGAAAAAAAGTGTTTTATCCAAATCCTTAAGCAAAAGTTCTAGTAATTTTGGTGCCAAAGTATTTTGTGCTATGCTGATTGCTTTTGTCCACTCACAATAATTTATTTTGGCAATTTCCGAATCAGGCAATATTCTTGGAAGCATTTTGTTTGCATAGTCTTGGCTTGTGTAAGTTAAATAGTCGGAAGTACTGTGCTAAACCTGCCCTACTTCAAGTATTGTCACCTGATTTTCTTGGGATGAGTATCTTTTGGTAAAGAAATGATGAGATCTATGGTACTATTTTCTGTTTCTTTAATTCCTTGTGTTTTATGCTTTCAGCGTGGCTTCTCACTGCTTTTCTTCTCTCATAACTGAAAACCCTGGACTGCACAGAATGCATTCTACTGTAACTATGTTGACACTGTGAAGCCAATTTTTGAATGCATCTTCCTTGCACCATTCATCATTAAAGCTACACAAACATCTTATCTTTTTTACTGTGCTACTGTAAAAAGGTCCTTCACCACCACCACCACTTCTCATTATTTGAATGTTTTTGTTTAAATTTAAGGTGGGGAATCATACGACTGACCAGTATAGTGCAGAGAGGCCTTCTCCCGACTCAGTCAGCAGGCATCTGCAACACACTTGGCTGCAGAGAAATACAGGAAATTGTTCTTGAACACTCACATCCTCCTCCCTGTCACTCCTGGCTATCTCTGCACTTCTACCAGTCTCCTAACTCCATTTTGCAACATTTCCCCAGGACTAGTTTCCACGTTTTTTTCCTCTCCTTACTATTACCCCCCCCTCCCCACTTTGTATCTCCTGCACTATCCTGCTTAGGCCTCTTGAGATGACAGGCTGGTGTGAGACCACAGTGGTAGCTTGCCACATCTCCAGTATTGGCCTCAAGAGGTTCTTGGAGACTGAGGTCAGTTCCTGGACACCAGGCCAGTCCTGGACGGTTGGCGATTCTCCTGGAGATAGAGCTCAATTCCTGGTCATTCCAGGCCAAACCTGGAGGGTTGGCAACCCTATTTGTGATGAAGCCAGTTCATATGCACAACTTCCAGTTATCAAGTGTAATCAAATTAGATTAAATCAAGCAGTGTACAAGAAAATATAAATCAGCAGCATATATGAATCATCTTCAGCAGAAGTCCATCTAGTGAATATACTACTGCCCTAGGCAGTTTGATCAAAGAGTTTTCCTCTTAACAGTTAACCTAAATCTCACTTGAAATTGAAAACCATTGCTTCCGTCCTTATCCTTGGTGAAGCTGTTTCTTATGTCCTTTTAAATATTTGAAAGCTGCCAGTGTACTCTGCTCTTTTTTCCAGTCTTCGCATTTTTCATCACTCTTCGCTGAAAACATTCAATATACTGCATATGGTTTGCTTTCTCAACATCTTATCTTCACAGACCCCAACACTAGTGCCCCATTTGATATATGGTGATGATGAAAGGGGATAAATGTGTTTCTTCAATCTCTGTGTTTTCTCCATGTGTTTCTTCAATCATCAAAGTGTGCACAAATTCAAGTATTAAGAAATACAAACAAAATGTTTTGATGTGATCCAAATGTGGTCCAACTAACTTAACATTACTTGTAGGAAAGGAAGGTCTCAATCTGCACAGAACGAGTAGAAATAGTCAGGCTGAAGCCTTCTTTACAACCCAAAACTTCTTACTTGACCAACGCACTTAAAAGGCATTATCCATACTACCTGTCTTTCTTACACTGCAAGCTCTCATAACATGCCCAATTATGAAGCATTTATAAGGCAATCTGTCTCCTGACTGAAAATCATACATTGAGAGTTTTTTTTTTTTTTTTAGAAAGACAGACTGTCATACCTGCTTGGATCTGCATTATCTTTCTCATGGTCTTAAGCTCTTGAAGAATGGCTTGCAATGCCGGTTGGCAATTACAAGTACAACAATCTGAGCCAGAGGAGGTATTAGCCGGTGGAACTTCTCCTGAGGAAAAAAGGGAAATAAAAACAATGATGCAGGCCAAGCTCTTTCCAAAAGAATGTCTTGACAGGATTTTAAAGCTGTCTGATACATGCTGTCAGGAAGCCTAAAATTAAAACTTCCACTCTGAGGCTGCTGCAGGTATGTGTTTTGTCATCCCGGTCCCCAGAAGAATATTACACGGTATGGTGAAATCAGTACAAAACAGCAAATACAGTATAAGCTCACAACAGGCCTCCTTACTGTCAAACTAAACATCTCATCATGCTATTTTCCCCCCACTGTTTCGTTTTTTGTTGCAATAACACTAGAACCAAAGTAGCTTCAAAATTAAGCAAGTGTGTCTTTAAATATCAGCCTTGCCTATTAAAACATAGGAAGCTGCCTTTTAAAAAATGTGTTTTTTAAATTTGTATATTTGTTTTTAATGTTTTTAATTGTTGTAAACCACCCAGCGAGCTTTGGCTATGGGGTGGTATATAAATGCAATTAATAATAATAATAATAAACCTCATTATAGTCACTATCATGTACAAAACAGCCCAGAAAAAACCTTCCTCTGTAATGACAATAGCCTTACAGAGAATGTGTTGCCTGTGTAATAAGTTGTTTAATAAAAACCTAAAAAGTCTAAAATCAATTGAATGCTGCTTGTTGATTCAGTTTTAATTTTTTTAAAAAAGAGTGCTCCATCATCAATTTCCATGAACAGAGAAGGCAGAACTTTCCCCCTCACTGTGATGGTGAACTCTTACTTCCCATGGCTTCTTTTTGAGTACTGTGCCCAAGAAAGAAGGTTTTCAACTATCTCTCTACCACTTAATTTCATATAGTCTCCATGTTCTTGTTAAATTTATTTTAAGATTTATAATCTGCTTCCAACTAAAGTCTGAAAGCTTCCTGCTCTTGATTTTAGGTGGCCCAGGAACACAGAAAGCTACCTTATACCAAATCAGACCATTGGCTTATCTAGTTCAGTATTGTCAACACTGCCTGGCAGTGGCTTGCCAGGATTTCAGATAGGATATCTCCCAGCTCTCATTGGAAATGCTAGGGATTGAACCTGGGACTTTTTACATGGAAAGCATGTGTTCTACCACTGAGCCATGACTCCTGGCAGCTGAGAAACTAAGAGCTTGTCATCCTGGGTTCAGTTATCCATCTTTGTATTTAAACATAAGGGTGTTTTTTTAGATGTTACATGAGGTTCAGGCAAATTTCTATAACAAAGCGCTTCCATGATGGGGATATCACACTAGTTCAGCCGTGAGAAAATCACTATCTGTTATATTGCCCATTGTATGAAGATCCCAGAAGGAAATTCCTGGCCCAATATATTTACTCTTCTCCAGACAAATGCTCTCAGGAGCTGATAGTGGAGCTCTTAAGCGATAATTTTAAACAAGTGACAATATCTGTAGCCAACTTTGCGCTGGCCGCTAAGAAGCTACGTGTGACCCACATTCAAAACTATAATATCTCCTGAATGTTTTTCCTTATCTATTGCATCTTGGTCTATTTTAATCTGTTTGATGTTTTAATTGTTAAACTTTGTACCTTGCAATGGCCTATGGCTAAACGCAATAAAATCGACTGATTGATAGTTCAGCAGTGGGGAACCTCCAGCCTGCAGACATAATTAGGCCAGACAGGGATCCTAATTAGGCCTGCAAGACAATTTCCCCCCAAACCACGCCTACATCTCCTACTCCTAAGATTATATGCGATGTTGTGTACAGCAGGAAAAGACATGGCTGAGATTGGCTGAACTAGCGAGTTTCTCATTGAGGACTCTCAACTGCAGCTAATGAGCTTGCTCTCAGCACCAATCAGCTCAAAGAGGCTAGCTCTCAGTGCCGATCAGCTGTGGGGCGCTGAGAGGGAGCCCCTTTGAAGTCTGCTTGAATCCAAACCACCTGTGAGCAGATTTCAATATGGTTTGGTCTCAGTGCTAATCAATGGCCTGACACTGAGAGCAAGCCCCTTATTTTTGCATATGAACTAGCCCCAGGCACACTAAGAAAAGTCTTCACAAACAGCTACTTTTTACAAGGCACTGGAAATAATAAAAAGATGTAGCTAAGGAGCCATCTGTGGCAAGGAGTTCCACAAGATTGGTGGTATTACTGAAAAAGCATTGCTAGAGCCTGCAGATTGTCAGAGGGAGAAATCAAAGACAACAGGTTAATGAACTATTATGAGCATGTTGTTGTCTGAGCCCAGAACATTCTTCTACCAACATTTAACCTGTCTATGTATACATTAAAAAGGCACAAATAGGAACTTCTCCTATTCAAGATCTATGAATTTCAATGGCATTTGCACATAATTAGTTCCCAGTTCTTGCTGTTCAGACAAAGTTTTTATTTTCTTGCCTGTAGAAGAAGGTCTGATCAAGCAATATAAAATAAAGATTGTTAGGACTGTGAAATAGAGCATTAAAAAAGACAACTTTTTCCCAGCTATTCTGCCTCTTAATAAGAATATTTTTAACAAAGCCAATATGCACTGAGTATCTTACAGAGAACTAAGCTTAGGAAAGAAATATTATTTTACGAATTTATCCTTTCCTCCTCCTAGTTTTTTTTAACCTTCTGTTGAATATCATGATAAAATTTTGACAAAGCAAACCTTAGAAATAATTCATGTTCATATTTTCTGCTACAAATATAATGCATTACTAATAAAGTATGTAGGTACTGAAGCCCCTATTTGAAAACCAAAGGGTCTGCTTTCCACCAAGGCATAGGGGATTTACGTTATAATTCCCCTTAGCATTGATAGAAATTACCCATGTAAATCTTATCCTCTGTACAGCAAATGGAAAAAGATACAACCAATATTTCAAATCAAAAGCAGGATTCTGCTCACTTCATGCATATTTATGGAGATAAAAAATACATAATCTTTCTTCAGATCAGTAACAGTGAAACAGGACACTTTAGAGAATGTTCTTAATGTTCACCTTTATTCTTTCCCTCTATTAAATCTAATATATATATATATATATATATATTAAATTAAATCATCACATTTTAAAAAGACTCCTACTGAGGAGTCTTAAGACCCACCTCTTGCTTTGCACCTCTGTCCTTATGGAGGGATGCTAGAGTGAATTATATTGACTTGCATTAACATCTGAACAGCAGATGCAATTAAGAAGATTAAGGCTACATTGTTTCTCTTCATAGATGGCTTTCAAATAGTAAGTCAACTATGAGGCTATCACAGCTTTATTCCCAATATGGAAAAAAATAACACCAAGACTAGTAGCGCTATTAAACACAAAACAAGACAAAAGCATTTGTCAGTTCTTCTATTGAACTAACAGTTTAGGTTCAATGAAATATATTGGCCACAGCCTAGAAAGTACTGGAATTAGGACTGGCACTATCATTGGGTACTGTGAGGCAGGAGATGTTGGGGTGCTGTTAAAAGGTGGCCAATTGTCAGTATCTTCTTATTTTTATTAAGAAGATGCCATTTGCCTTGGGCACCCAAGATCTGCCCTGCAGGGAATAGCCAACATATGTAGTTCTATGTCTTTGGTCATCAAAAATAGGCCCTGGCAGGATGCATAGCTTACAGCCCACGGGCACAACAGGCACAAGCCAAAGCCCCAATTGTCTTCTGTTAAGAGAAACTATAAATAGAGATGGGACATATGCAGAGCATTCTCGACCATAGAAAATAAACCAAAAGATTTCACATACTAGATCGCAGCTATTTTTTTCATGGAATAATATGGGTGTATGGCAATTATTTCCTGTTTAAGATTGGCATGTTTCACAACACACTAAAGAACTATATTGGTCTCACTGGAATGTACATCAGTCACTGAGGTCTTTTGCAAGATTGGTAATTTAGGAATGGACTCTAGAACAGACAAAGTAGAATCAGTGAGACACTAGCAGTTTCAAGTGGCATGCCAACTTCAACTTTACCTAATGCACCTTACAGGCTTGTTGTAAAGCGACCTTTGCCAACCTGATGCTGGTTGTTTAGCACTACTATTCCCATCAGCCCCAGTCAGGTCCCTGTGCTATCTGGGGATGATGAGAGTTTTAGTTCAAAACATCTGGAGAGCACCAGGCTGGGGGATGACTGTTGTAATATGAAACACTAAAGCTCTATGTAAGTGCTAAATATTATTTCATTCATTTCCATTGTTGTTACTTGACTCCTTGCACCATAGTAACTTGCTTCCACATTCCTTCCATTCTATTCTTCTGTCTTCTCTAACCTATTAGACCAGCCTTTCCCAACCAGTGTGCCTCCAGATGTTGTTGGACCACAATTCCCATCTTTCCTGACCATTGGCAATGCTGGCTGAGGCTGATGGGAGTTGTGGTCCAACAACATCTGGAAGCACACTGGTTGGGAACGGCTGTATTAGACACTTCTGCCCAATAACAGAATTCACCCAGTTAATGCATAGGTCAACCACATTTTATCCTTTGAATTGGGACTTTGGGGGTAGAATCTGTAGAAAGACAGTAACACGATTTCTAATCCATATACACTTTTTTTCCCTAGAAAAGGAAGAATGCTGCAGAATAACTTTTTGATCTTTGCCCTTCTCCTCCTTTCAAGAAGAGATCAGGGTAAATATGTACTCCAGTGCAGCGGGACAAGGTAGCCTTCCTGGTGTTAGCCACATTTTTTTAATGAAGGCCGAAAGTAATCCCACACAAAGAAAAGCAAGAGTTGGAAACCTAAATGCTTTCAGGACATGGTACTCTTCCTTAGTTCCACCACATTAATAAAGCAATCATATGCCTGAAAACACTTTACTAGATTTTCCACATTTCAAAACAAACATAATGCAGCATAAAAAAGAGAGAAAATTGTAGTGTGCTGTAGTACTATCCTTTCTATGTTCAATCTGGATCTACACACTGACTGAAACATAAAACTGGACAGTGTCTTTTTGCCTTCCGTGCAGCACTGAAATACAAACAATTTTTGCATCTATTACAAGCGATAAACGCATGGATGCCTTTATCTAAATACAAGCAACAAACACTGCATGGGGAATTAGCCAGTTCACAATCCCCAGTGGTAACGAAGTTGCCATATGCCAAATTCAGCTATGCGAGTGCCATTCTAGTGCACACTGTAGCGCACACTACAGCCTCTTCTCCTTATCACAGTTTATGTTCTAGTCCAGGTGTGAGGAACATTTGGCCCTCCAGGTGTTGCTGAACTACAGCTCCCATCAGCCCCAGCAAGCATGGCTAATGCCCAGGGATGATGGGAATTGTAGTTCAGAAACACCTGGAGAGCCAAAGGTTCCCCATACCTAAGCAATAAGAGCAGGCAGAAATATAGTATGAGGGTAGGAGACAGGAATGTAGGCCTCACTTTGCCATAGTTAGGCTTCTAGACATTCTTGCCCATCCAGGTATGCCACAAACTCCTTTGCTTGTGCCATAGGCTGGCCTCTCTTAAAACTAAATCATGGGTGGGAAACCCAGACTGGATCATTCCTGGCCATGCTGGCTAGGGCTGATGTGAGTTGGAGTCTACCAACATCTGGAAGGTCACAGATTCTCTACCTCTGGCTAAAGCTTTAGTTGATTAATCTATCAACTACCATTTAATGCTTGTGGTCTAGACCAGTGATTCCCAACCTTTATGAATATGGGATGTCCTTTGTAAGTTCAAAAAATTTCATGACCCCCCCCCATGCTAATTGTCATTTTAGTCTCTGTTAATTGAAAAAATGGTGCATGGCAAAATCATACCTCCAAATATCCCTTTCCATTAAAAGCTCCCTGCAAACAGGGAGATGTTGCTTTCTTTTTTTAATGCAAAGATCCAATCAAATTGGTATCCCCCTCCCTCCCCACACACACAGTCTTAAGATGTACAGTCCTGTCTCCCAACACCAGTGGGTTCCAGTGTTGGACTAAGAACCAGGGTCAAATCCCCACCCAGACATGAAGCCCACTGAGGTGACCTTGAACCCCACACAGTCTCTGAGCCTCACCTATCTCACAGGGTCTGTGGAAGGATAAAATGAAAATGGGGGAACCATGTGCACCACCTTGAGCAACTTGGAGGAAAGGTGGGATAAAATGCAATAAATAAATAAATATATTCTGCTGCAATACCAGGATCCCAGCCTCAGCTAACCTGCTGAGCTTGTTTTTCTTCTTTTAAAAATAATAATCAAGAAGCAGCAATGTGTTGGTGATGGGGATACTACATTGTGCAGTGCAGACAACAAGGTGCACAGACTAAGGAGGGGGGCTAGTGCTTTTAGGCCTTGGGATGATAATCAGAACTGACAACCTGGTTAGCATGCACTTGGGGAATAAAAGCGGAGCAGAAGACAGATCAGCACACGTACACACACAAACACACCTGCCCCTCCTGCAAGCATCTGCAGGGCGTGCATGCATTTGGGCATGTAGAAGGGGGGAAGCCCTCAACTGCTGCAGCGTCTTGGAGAGAGAGATTGGGGGGCAGAGTGTAGGTGGAAGAAAGGATGGATGCTGGCACACTCATTTAGCCTCAGAAATGGAGGGTGAGCAAGTTCTACGCTTCCTCACTGCTCCTTGGCTCTGTCTGGGCTGAAGGCGCAATCTGGGTGGCCTTGCAAATAAGTTTTAAAAGGAGGTGGCAGCGAAGCAGGAGCCATGAAAGGCAGGCAGGCTGGCTGCCAGGAAGGAAGGGGGAAAACTGCCTTTCCTTCTAGCCTTGCTTCTTTTTACTTCACGAAAAGCCCTCTCCTCTCATTCTGAGCAAGGGCATTGTCAGCAGTGGCAGTGCGAGGAGATGGGAGTCAGCAATAGTAATCCCCTTTTCTTCCTGGTAGCTCCACCCTCAGCCTCCTTCGGCATCTGACACGTTTTATAGGCAGACATCTACTCTCGGCACACCTGAATGACACTCTGCCACTTCAGCAAAAGTCCTCCCCTCTTGTTTGGAGCAAAGGGGAGGTGTCATGTGCAGCGGCAGTGGGGAGCAGACAGCATCCAGGGAGGGAAGACTTTTATATAAATAAATAAATAATTCATTTCTTTACTGTTCGCGGCCCTCCCAGATTACTTTGCGGCCCTCTGGTTGGGAACCACTGGTCAAGACAATACTGAACTAGATAGACCAATGGTCTGATTCTGTATAAGGAAACTTTCTATCTTTCTAAGGAGACCAAAATAGCCTAATTATTTTGCCCAAAAAACTCTGTACATATTTTTAAAAAATGAAAACAAACTAAATAAGCAATACTCTAGATGCATAATGTACCGTACCATTTGAACCTATGGTTCTTGCTTGATTTTGGAAGGTTTTTGACCGAGTTCCATATTGCCCTGAATACTGGCTAGTTTGGGGAGACAATTCATTCCAAGTACCACCCTGAGATGGATGGAGATTTGCCTGTGTTTCTGCAGGGGGATTCAGACGCTGAGCCCACGCCAAATCTAAGTCCTGGGGTTCTTCCTTCAGTTTTTCTCCTTCCTTGCCAACTCGCTGATATATTCTTCCAGTGCTGTCATTCAGTAATCTTCTCATCCCTGTAATTTGTTTTTTAATTTCCCGGCTTTCATCTCCTAGAGAAAACAGAGACACAGTTATCACTGTAAATTAGCAAAAATGGTAATGATATATATTAATTACTACATTTCAGAGGACTTTCAGAATGTCTGCTTTCCGAAATGCAAGTCTGTTGGTATTGTACACACGTACATATGCATGGAGACGATTATTTAGATGCTATAAATCCCATACTAGTGTGATACTAAATGCATGATCATCCATACCATAGAGGCTATATGTATAAGTTTGCACGCATATTTTAAATAATACTCATAGAACCATTCAACTTAGCATAGTTTATCATGTATTGCTTCAGTATTGCAGGAGTTGGGACATACCATAGGTGATGATAAAACTGGTTGATAAAACCTGCTTAAAATATCATAAAAAAATGAACTGTCTTCAAGTCAATTCTGACTTATGGCGACCCTATAAATAGGGCTTTCATGGTAAGTGGTATTCAGAGGTGGTTTACCACTGCCTTCCTCTGTAAAATATCACAGTTCATAAAAAAAAGTCTATTCTCGTTAAAAGAAATTAATGTCTATAGCAATGAAAATCAACATTCTGGAGATCTTCTTACTATGGCACCAATATCATTAAGACTACTACCAGTGCTAACAAGATGAATTAAGAACACAACCATAGGATCACACACTCCCTCTCCAAGATTGTGGTGAATCCAAGGCTTTTCATCAGGGTTAGCAAGTCAGATTCAGTCACTGAATTTGGGCAGAGGGGAATTTATGGACATGAGGGGGGAAAGTATCATTCAGTCTTTTCATACCACTTATCATTACTGCACTTAACTGTACTGGCCCTTGGAAGTATCAGCAAGACACAGGGGGCTAAAACCAATCTATTCCTATCACCTACCATCAAATCAAACAGAGGTTATTTTCACTGATTCTGGCCTAGATTTTGAAGGGGTTACTTGATAGTACAATTAACCCATAACTGATTTATTGGATCAATCTTGAGAACTCAGCCTCTTGCATGATCAAGCCATAGCAGTAGGTTGTTAGTTCACAGGAATTTTATAATGATCAAGAAGACAGAATAACAGAATTAATAATAAAAGAAAATGTTACATTTTATTTAATATCTGTCAAGTAGTATATAGCCAGAGTCTTTGATGCATAGCAATTCAGAATGTGAAAAGCAGAAAACATAAAAATGAAACTGTTGCTAACGACAACTCAACACATTTAAAAACAATTATGTACTCAGTATCATCTAAGTATTAATTTTATTTATGACCGTGCTTATTTCACACTGAATGTATGTATGTTTGGAGCAGAATGTTGCCATTTTGCCCACTGAGGCATGCAAATACGTTTCATTAGCAGTAGGAAAAGTCTGTAGCAAAACTATCAAGCATTTTAAGCATGAGTGAAAATGGATATTGAAAACAGACAGCATTCACACAAGATGAATTTCCTACACTGAGGTCACTTCCTTGCAGGAAACATGTCTCCCCCTTCCCCCCATACACAGGCTAAACAAATGAAATGCCAAAGGTCTAAATTGCTACTGTAACTGCTTTTCATAGCAGTTGGCCAGTCTGACAGATGCACTGGGGGATATCAAGTGAGAAAAGAGTTGAAGACCTACTGTGGTCAATTACCACCACCACCATCATCAATTACCCACCCTTTGCCCAAAGGTTTCAGGGCAGGTTATAACCATTTTAAAATACAACATTAAAAACAATTTAAAAACAACCTAAAATCACAAAATAGGATGGGTCCTAAAAATACATGTCTCAGGGGTCAAAGCCCTTCACATACATTGTCTTCTTGTTTTGCTTACAATCGCCATGTAAGGTAGGCCAGCATTATTATTGTCATCCCTAAACTGGCTTGCCTAAGGCCACTTAGGCCCTAGGGAATAGCTGAGGCAAGACTCACCAGAGACTTCCTGAAGTGTAGCCCAGTCTGTCAGCTACTACGCTACACCAGCTTAGTGTTGGAGGAAGTCTGTCCCCTGGCATATAAAACATTGGTTTTACGCTATTTTACTTGCTGGCCCTATCCTTTTTTGGTAGCAATTACTGATTTGGTGTTTATCGTATTTTAATGTTTGTTGTGAGTGGCAGTGAACATTTTATTGAAAAGGTGAGCATATATAAGTAAAAGAATAAGTAATAAACAAACCTGCATCTGTAGGCAAATTTGGTAATAATGAAGGCAAATGAACTGAAACTTAATCCAGGCAAGATGTGGAGGTACTGTCTGTTAGGAGTTCTGCTCATCTGGATGGAAGGTATATGACCCATTTTGGATGGGGTTGCTTTCCCCTTGAAGAATCAAGAAGGCAATTTCGGGTTTTTTCTTTGTCCAGTATTATGGATGCTATGGGGATATTGATGATTAGCAGTACGTTTTGTCACCTTTGGCTGGTTTGTGAGCTGCAACCCTATCTGAAGAAGGTGGAACTAGCTTCATGCACTAGTTAAGTCTAAGTTGAACTACTATGATTCTCTTTATATGGGGTTGTCTTTTTTATAGTTTTTATTTGCGCATTTTCATTTTTAAAAACAATCTTACTCAAAAGAATCCCTTACTCCTCCACTCTGCCCCCAACATTCCATGTGTGTATGTAATTCACAAAGAGATAACTTATTTAACAACAGAGTTTGTTATGAGCTGATGCAGGTGTCCTAGTAATGTTGCCTCTAATGTGGTGAATGAAAATGTACCATGTTTCCTCAAAGTCGTCTCTGTTTGATGTGTCTTTCAGAGCCTTAAGTTGCTTAAAGGGTGTTTTCAAAACTGCAATGGCCCAGATCTTCCCATAACATGCCTCCAGTGT
Organism: Rhineura floridana; assembly: GCF_030035675.1. Taxonomy (NCBI): domain Eukaryota; kingdom Metazoa; phylum Chordata; class Lepidosauria; order Squamata; family Rhineuridae; genus Rhineura; species Rhineura floridana. Next base: position 119,198,194 of record NC_084487.1, read on the forward strand.
CATGGGGCTATCTTTAAAGATAATTTGGTAACTACAATTAGTTCACAATATAGTTGCCAGGACATTGGTAGGAGTATGACTGTCAGTACATATTACTCCAATCTTACATCAGTTACTAATTAATATCCACGTTCAATTTAACATGCTGGTATTAGCCTTCGAGAAAGCCAGTGTGGCGTAGTGGTTAGAGTGTTGGACTACGACCTGGGAGACCAGGGTTTGAATCCCCACACAGCCATGAAGTTCACTCGGTGACCTTGGGCCGCTCACTGCCTCTCAGCCTCAGAGGAAGGCAATAGTAAAGCACCTCTGAATACCGCTTACCATGAAAAGCCTATTCATAGGGTTGCCATAAGTCAGAATCAACTTGAAGGCAGTCCATTTCCATTTTTTTCATTAGCCTTCGAAACCCTAAAAAGCCTGCAACTAGAACACTGGTAGATTCATATGGATGCACAGCCCTTCAGAAAATTTATAGGAATATTTCCAAGGTGGAATGCAATATTTATAAATACATTTTATCTAAACCATTTTATTCCTCCCTTGAGGTTAACCAAAGATTTATATATAATATTTATATTCCTATTTTCTCTGCTGACAATAAGCAAAAACTGATCATTTAATAGCTTTATTTAAATGGCAGATGTGATTTATGAAGGCTCGGGGGGGGCAATGATTGAAAATGTCCCCCAGCCGTACATGCTGCTGGTGTAGCTGTTTCAACCTTTCCTTTTCGCAAAGGGCAACATTTTGACTATCATTTGTAAAAACTATTCTATAAAGAAAAAGCATCCAAAGTCAGAAAGAAATATTGGAGGATACACTCAATGTGAATGGGATCACTCATATTTAAAGTTGTACTGGAAAAAAATCCCATCTGTCTGTAGGACATACCTAACTAAAACGTTCATATGTGTTAGTAATGTGCAGCATAAAATAAAATATTTTTTAGAAAATTAGATATTCTATTTAAAAGTTTTTTCCCCACATTAGATCTAACAAAATAAGAGGTATGTATTTATTTACTTATACAAAGTACCTTCCAGTTTGTTTTATTATTCACAGATTATACTAAACACCAAATCTCAAATCAGAGATAACTGTTTTATGAATCTTATTACCAAAGCCTACACATCTTAAAGACTAACAAACCATTTGGACTCCTTGATTATTAAAAGGTATGCACACTTCCAATTGTTAAATATTTTACTAGATCACAACACAACTATTTAATATGAAATGCATCCCACAAATGCCAACAAACTAACTGTGGCTTAATCAAACAAAGTGATAATTGAATGCCCAGGCCCCTCAGTGCAATTTTAATTACTGCTACATACCATTTTTCTGCATACACTAGTGCTTACCTTCTCTACACAGTATTCATTATGAACAACCACAAGACACTTAAAAAATATGAAAAAGGCAACACGTATTGGACTCAGTTCCTTCGCCAGTTCTGTCTCCCTGCTCTAGCATGCATCTTAGGTGTTGTAAAGGATATGCCACACACTTAAAAGGGTTGCATTAAGTGGTAGGATGGATTTGCACTTTGTCTTCTGGCATCATAAAGGAGAGAGAGAATCCTGATTTACAGGTGCTGCAGAATGAAACGGAAACTTCTGAGTGACCGAATTGCCAGACCACAGTGAAGGATAACATTTTTAATGCTCTCTTAAGTTACGAACCAGCACAGCAGGAAGGCATTGGGCTAGGCCATGAAGTGCTCATTTTATTCTGGTAGAGATTTTTGAAAATAAGCTACACTCTGTTTCAGGCAGTGGGCATGGGATCCGGACACGGAGAAGCCAAAAGACAGTTGGTCACAGCCAGGCCAATGGAAGAAGGGTCTAGCCTTTGAAGCAGTCAGATGGAAAAATGCGTTGCTGACATTTATTTAAAATATTTCTATGCTACTTCTCTAACAAATGATATTGAAAGTAGCTGCAAAAGTCATTAATAGCAAATAAATTGAAATACACTATCAATAAATAAGCCAAAATGCAGCAGGTAAAAAGAAAATCAACACATCACTGAATACATCACTGAACATCAGACAAAAACCAAATAGAATTCTGGGAACTATTAAACAAAAACAAAACAACTAATTGAAACTAAGCCATAAAACTATAGTACATCCACAACAATGAAAACACAAAACCTGCCAGAATAAAACAGAGTCATTTGTTACCAAAGGCTTAAGAGAACAGGGCAGGCTTTACTTGGCATCTAAGAGAGTAGGGGGGAAATGTCAGGCAAATATCCCTTGAGAGGGAGTTCCACACTCAGGATGCAAACACAGAAAAAGCTCTTTCTCCACTAGTAATTCACCTAAACTCTGAACATGAGACACCAGAAAAGCCTTGGTCTCAGACCATTCAGGGCTTTATAGATTAACAGAAGCACTTTGAATTGTGCCTGGAAACAAACTGGAAGTCAATGAAGATTTTAAAGTATTAAAAGCATATTATATATGCTCATTCCCACAGGTTCTAGTGAACTGACCCAGTGGCTGGATTGTTTGCATTTCCAAAGACTTTTCAGAAGCAACTCCAGATGTTTCTTAGTAACTAAAGCAGCCTTTCCCAACCAGTGTGCCTCCAGATGTTGTTGGACCACAACTCCCATCAGCCTCAGCCAGCATTGCCAATGGTCAGGAAAGATGGGAATTGTGGTCCAACAACATCTGGAGGCACACTGGTTGGGAAAGGCTGAACTAAAGAATGGCTAGTCTTGGCAAGTTCATTTCTTTCTAAGGGATATAGTTGTCATATTAACCAATGTTGGCGTCTAAGTTACAGATGCCACTTGTGCATCCTTAGGTGAGGGTGGATCAAGGAGAAACCCCTCATCTGAGAACCTGAGCTTTAAGGGGGATGTAATCCTATCTATTTAGGATGAACGCTATTGAGTGCTCAAAGAAAATCAAAAGGGTTCCACTCCCTTTATCTTCCTCCTGATACAGATCATCAGCTAGGGCAACCAAGGCAGTTTCAGTCCTAAAAATATTGTGATCTAGGAATGTCTGGAGATATGGCGCCACCACCCAGTCAAACATCTTGCCTAAGAAGGGGGGGTTACCAATGTCCAACAGTTGGACAAATCTGTAAGGTCCTAGGAAGGATTCTTCACGAGTGGTTGTGTAATAGCCTCCTTCCGGGCATTATGGACCATGCCCTCTTTCAAGGTGGCATTAACCACCTCCTGGACATAATCAGCAATTCTCCTTTGGCTAGCCGTTATCAGCCAAGGTGGGCAAAGGACAAACACAGTGGAGGTAAGTTGAACCTTTCCAAGCACCCCATAATCCTCCAGCTGCAATAACTGAAAGTGATCTAAGCAACTGGAATAAAATAGTGCTAAAAGAAATTCCTGTTTGTACTGTCATCAACATGGAGTCCAAGTCAAATTGGATGAGAATCATTTTACCTGGAAAATGCTTGGCAAACAAATCACAGTAGGCAATACCAGGAGTTCCAGTTCATCTCCCAAGTCTCCAAGTGGAGGAGCCTCCTCACTACCAGGAAAAAGCTCCACTAGATGATAACTGAGCAGACACTGTGGCAGATAAAACATCTTTTCTCTACCAGCCTTCCACTTGATCTAGCCAGATTCATCCTGCATCATCTTCCACTTGCATTCCAATTGTCTTTGCAACTTCTTCATCTCCACAAGTTCCCCAGAATACCAGGGGCCAAATCAATGGAAGATATCTAGTAGCAATTGTCAATAGATGGCTCAGTTAATAATCTAGCATTCCAGAGACTGATCAGGGTATCAACAAAACAGCCAGCTCTTTAGGCTGAGAACTATCACGAAAAGGACAAACCAACCAAAATTGTCCTTTACACATGCAAGGACTAAGAACCACCAACAGCTTGAATTCAGTACCGGTAAAATGTTTTGACAGACCTCCATAAAACTGGTGTAACTTAGCGGCTAGGAATGAGAGCTATGGGTGGAGTAGCCCTTATTCTTTCAGTCTTGCATAAGCAGAAGGGAGTTCATAATACTGGAAAAAACCACAAAGAGCCACACCCAATGTGAAGAAAGCGACAAAAAGAGGCAAACTAATGGGTGCATAGAAAATATGTTTTAATACTGTTAAGTAGTTTCCAATATTATAAGATAGTCCCCAACACATTTAGTATTGCTTTTGTCAAGGGAACTCTCCCATGCACTATTTACTCTGACATATAAATGCTACATTCTGTTATTTGGCAAGAAAAGCTGTCTCCTCAAAAATTTACCTTTCACAGAACAGACCTGCCACACACTTGAGAAGCACAGGGCCATAGCTCCGTGGTAGAGCATCTGCTTTGCATGCAGAGTCCAAGATTCAATTCCTGGCATCTCAAGGTACAGCTGGGAAAGACTCCGCCTGAAAATCTGGAGAGCCACTGCCAGTCAGTGTAGACAATACTGAGTTAGATGGACCAATGGTAGAACTCACTGTAAGACTGCTTTCTATGTTCCTATGAGTATCCTGCTATGCAGTTAGATATATCTCAGGAGACAGAAATATTATCTTAGTTACATCTGATTAGAGGAATTGAAATCTTAGTGGAAGCCCCCAGCCCAGTAGAGAATTGGATGCAGAGAAGAGAGGCACATGTATGTATGTAGTTTATTTTACGGTCAAAGACCCGTCCTAAGAGGTACATGGTTATTATGACCCTGAGTGATTCTGTCAGATCCTTCCATTTTTGGAACTGCACTGTTTAATTAGATACCAGTATTGCTCTCTCTTCAACCAAGAACATCAAAACCTTGCTGATGTATTCAAAGAATATTTGCAGGCCAGCTCTGAGCATTTTGAGGCTTGAAAAAGTTCAACACGCGCTTAAGCTCCAATATAGGCTCCTTTCCACAGGAGGAAGACTTAGCCATTTTTTAAAAACTCTTATATTTTTCAGACTATCACAGCCACAACAATATAAGGGGAGAGGAGAGAGACAGAAAATACAGATGGAAGTAGAAATAATCTGGTGTTCCCAATATACGTGGCCAAGCCAGCCTCTTCTGCAGATATGTACTTGGTAGCTAAAAGCAGGGCTGTGGAGTAGGAAGCAATTTGGGGTGGAGTCGGAGTCACAGTTGGTAGAAATGTTCCGACTCCTGCTTCAAAATAAATTTTGATTGACAAATTTTTTTAAATATAAATTCACAATGTCAAAGAAGCTTCCCATGAAGTCAGCTGTAGTTGAGCATTTTACCATAACTCAAGATGGAAAACATTTTGTGTGTCAGTGTATGACACAGGACCCAGATGAAGACAAATGCTGTGATGCCAAGATCAGCGCATATTCAGGCAGCGATAAAAATGCTCCTATGAGAGCTTCCAATTTAAAAAAACATTTACAGCGCTTTCCAGGGCTGTGGAGTCGGAGTCGTAAGCAATTTTGCGTGGAGTCGGAGTCGGTGTCAGACAGTAGAAAAATAGAGGAGTCGGAGTCAAAGGTTTGGCGTACCGACTCCACAGCCCTGGCTAAAAGTTTGGCTATTAGAATAACTCAGAAATCAGCTGTCAGTCCTCTTTTTGCCTGGACAAAAAATTGTTTTTACACCAAGCTCCCACAAGTTTAAAAGGCTAAATGATGCATGCTGGGATCATAATGCTCGCCTCAAAGAAGAGGTGAGCATATATTAACTGTACCCTTTTAGCTTTTATTTGAATATTGTCTTATTTGTATTGCTGAAAAAATGCAATTAAAGAAAAAGCATCAACCACTGCAATCACCAAATTCTTATCCAGCTCAGATCAAAATCGAAACCAGGGAAGCATTTTTCTTGTTGGGCAAAATGAGCATTGTGCAGCCAAACAATAACCACTAGGTGGCTGGTAAGCAATCCCTGACTGTCAAATGTGTGTGTGAGAGAGACAGAGAGAGGAGAGAGAGACAGAGTACGTATAGTCAAATTCAGAGTGGCTAAGAAATTAGCCAAACATTTTCACGATTTTGAGGGAAATAACTCAAATTACATCTGAACCAATCTGACATGAGCCACGGGTGATTTGCTCATCTCTAATTGCTACTGCATTGCTTAATTCCCAATATTCTAATTCATAATTTCTGAATTGTCCCCCATATGCATACAATTATTTAAAATGAAAACCACCTCTGGCAGAAAGAAAACCCTTGAGAATGTGCAGGACTATTATTATATGAAGACTAGCTATCTAAAAGCTTAATTCAGCCTTAGAGTTAAAAGTGAAGATATATTTTCAGCTGTCTTTTAACCAGTCTCTATCTATGTAGTTATGTGTCACATGGCAACTTGAGAAGTGGATCTAGTAACCTAGTCATCTTGTTAGGATGAATAGATAGGCTAGCTTAACTAGGAAGAATAAGCCACTGAAATTTGCTCCTGCACATGCTCCTTTGGATTCGGGAATTGCAAAGAAACACAAACTGTGCTCATATGCAACTCCCATTCATTCTGCTTGGGTGTGTACAGGAAATGTGCCTAATGAGCTTAGAAACCAAACATGATTGCAACTTCTAATCGTATAAGAAACAAATGAGATCTTGTTTTGTAAATTACAGTAGATTTTAAAGATTTTCATTTCTTCCTCACTCCTCCAAATCCCTATAAATCAGGAATGGCAAACCTTTTCTGGCTCTTGGGCCAGATCTTTATCTTCCTACTTCAGACAGGCCAAATCGGACAGGTGGGCAGGGCCACCCACCTGTCAATTACCTGACATTACTATGATTGTAGGGACTTCAAAACACAGTGTGGGCTGTTTGAAAGCCCTTTTGCAAGCAGAGGTTCAAACAGCAGTGTGGGGCTGCTTACAAAAGGGCTTTTGAACAGCCAGCAAAGGAATAATCAGGAGCTCACATTAAGCTCTCAATTGTTCCTTTGAAGCCCCACCCTTACCTGCCCCACCCCTGACATCAGGTGTAGGGTGAGTGGGTGCGGCTTGCCCAAAACAGTCTAGAGGGGCAAACAGGGAGACCTGATAGGCCAAGTCTGGCCCTCAGGCTGGAGGTTCCTCATTCCTGCTATGAGTAAAAAGAAAGACTTGAAACAGGTGGATATTTTATGCTAAAGGCTGGAAACCAGAAAGTATCTAATGCAGTTCCAGTAACTGGCTATGTTTACATGTAATGCTAAGCCAAATCATGGCTTGCCTTAGCATGGCAAAATGCACAAATGTGTAGGCTCCAGGAGAGGAGACTGGCTACTTTGCTCCTGTGAACTAAGCCATGGTTTGGCTTAGCATTTTATCAGAACCCTGGCTCATGGTTTGTCTCCTCCTGACTAAACATGAGCCCAGGTCCAGATGACATTCTATGCCAAACCATGGCTTCACTCGTAGCACCAGCAGGACCAGAGGAGGAACAAAATGGCAATATTCTCCTTTCTCATGCATTTGGCCTATGGTCTGGTTCACACTTACCACTAAACCAGCCTTTCCCAACCTTGGGTCCCCAGATGTTGCTGGACTATAATTCCCATCATTCTTGACCATTGGCCATGCTGGCTGGGGCTGATGGGAGTTATAGTCCAACAACATCTGAGGACCCAATGTTGGGAAAGGCTGCACTAACTATGGCTTAGCATGATGTGTGAACCCAGCCCAGCAGCTTAACTATGGTTTGCTTACTGCCAACCACAATCTGAAGCCATAGTTTCTTATTGGCTTATGAACCTTGGTTTCTTTTAGCTATGATCTGACATTACGTGACCCCAGTACTGTTCTTTAACCATGGTTTGTTTGACCACCCCACCACAGACACTTGCCAAACTATAAAGACAAAGCAAAACAGCTAGAAAATGTGTTCTGGTATGATGCCAGATCCCACAGAAGGGGGCAAGGATGGTCAGAAATTGCAGGACCACAGAAAGCATCAAGTGAATAACTTGCTCCAACAATGGTTGAGAGCAGACTGAGCTTTTTAAGTTACTGCTCTCAGATAACAGCTCTCAGGCTCCACCCCCTTGTGACTAACGCTAGATTTTTAAACAGCCAACCCTGTGAACTGAAGACAGGCACTTCTCTGTTCCCTAGCCTCCCACCTGGTGAGCTCCCTAAGCCACTTAACTGGGGGGAGGCATTTGATTCCTCAAGCTCAGGGGGAGATGCCCATTAGGGTCCAGGCTCTGGGCCTGCAGATATAGGAGTTTCTTCTGGGGGCTCATGTTCCTCAGCCTCAGTTGTTTCCTGATCTCTAAAATCAGGTTCAGAGCTCTGCACCTCGACTAGGTCCTTAGCTGGAAAGTTTGCAGCATCTGACTTTGAGTTTTGATGGCTGCTAGACTCTGGGATCATGACAGAAACAAACCAAACTTTGGAGAAATAAGCCATAGTTTGTTTGATTGTCTCACAGACAACTTATGGTTAAGGCATGATTTGTTAAACAAATCAAGGCTTAAAATGGGGTGAGGAATCGGTGGGCCAGATCCTTCCTTCTTGGTTCATAGGCCAACTTCAACATTATGACATCAGGCAACAACCAATCAGCCAACTAGCTGATTGGTGCTGAAACCACACTTTTGAAGGGAATGGCTCTCTGCACCAATCAGCAGATCAGTGCACAGAGCCATCCCTCCTGAGGTCCGTTTGTAAACAGTATGAATACAAACAGCTTACAAACATCCTTGTTGGTTACAGTAGGTTGTTTCTGATGGGGAACTCCCTAATGCAGCTGATCCCAGTGGGGCTTCCTGTCAGTGCCAATCAGCATTAAGAGACAGCCCCACTTGCCAAGGAACAATTGGGGGTGTACTTCAAGCTTCCAATTGTTCCTTTGCAGCTATGACTATACCTGCCACACACCTACATCACATATGATGTCAGGTATGGGGCAGGTGGGTGTGGTTTGGAGAAACTGGCCTCACAGGTCAAATTAGGCCCCTGCTTGGCCTAATTATCTATTAACATTATCACCACTAGCACCATCCTACACTAACATAAACAATGACCATTAAGAAGTAAAATTATACTAAAATATCTGTTTGCTGAGCAAGTGAAACCTGAGAACCTCAAACCTGAGAAAATGTCTTGCTTAAGTCCTGCTGAACTTAATGGGAGTTAAGTTAACCAAAGCTAGCACGGTCCACTGATTTCAATGGTATTAAAACACAACTAACTTAGCTACTACTGAGATGGAGTCTCCAGACAGGGACCTGCGTGCTTTTATTTCTATACAGCACCTAGCATACTATAGACGCTTTCATAAACAATTAAGGATGATTAACCTGCTGTAGATTGAGGCCAATACGATACATTTACTGTGTAATTTGGCCCCAGAATTTGAGAAAGGATTGCTATTTATTTATTTTACTTTTATTTATTTGTTTCATTTATAGACCGCCCATAGCAAGTGGCTCTCTGGGCGGTGTACAAAAAAGTTAAAATACAAAATATCAACAATAAAATCAGACAACAAACAATAAACACAAGCAGCAACAAAATAAAAAATAAAAATATAAAATTATAACATAAACGCTTAAAATGCCTGGGAGCATAGCCAGGTCTTAACCTGGCGCCGAAAAGATAGAAGCGTAGGCGCCAGGCGTACTTCTTCGGGGAGGCTGTTCCACAGTTCGGGGGCCACTACAGAAAAGGCCCTAGATCGAGTAACTGTCCTCCGGGCTTCTCGATGGGTTGGTACCCGGAGGAGGGCCTTAGATGCTGAGCGAAGTGACCGGGTAGGTTCATAGCGGGAGAGGCGTTCCACAAGATATTGCGGTCCCACGCCGTGTAAGGCTTTATAGGTCATGACCAGCACCTTGAATCTGGCTCGGAAACAGATGGGTAGCCAGTGCAAACGGGTCAGAACAGGTGTTATATGTGCTGACCGGCTGGTCCTTGTCAGCAGTCTGGCTGCTGCGTTTTGCACTAGCTGAAGCTTCCGAACTGTCTTCAAGGGCAGCCCTACGTAGAGCGCATTACAGTAATCCAGCCTAGAAGTTACCAGAGCATGAACAACTGAGGCGAGGTCATCCCTGTCCAGATAGGGGCGTAGCTGGGCTACCAACTAGTGCATTTGACCCAACTTTGACCTATGCTATCTTATCTACTAAAAGAAAAAGAGTACATTTTATAATATAGACTGCAACTTGTGTGTAATTCAGACCTGCTAATTTTTTTTGACTGACTATGGTTAAAAATGTGGTTTGAGGAACAATGTACTTTGAAGCTGCAAATCCTATACTCACTTACCTGGGAGTAAAACTCACTCGTTGGGGCTTATTTCAGAGCAGACATGTACAAGATTGCGCTGTCAATTACTTTATACAGCCCTTCCCAAATATATGCCTACTTTACTCATTTTATCTGACAGAACAAAGTTATTTGTCTGCCAAAGTCTAACTTATCAAAACAAAAATGTTGTAAAACACACCGACACCTGCACTACAGCATATTTGAGTCCCACTTTATATTAGCCATAAACATCTCTGTTTTCGGCACCTCTTCAAAATAAATGCGCACTGAAGACTGCATGCAGTGTAGCATTCAATTTTATGAAACTATAAAGTTCTTCATTGTTAATTACACAGATAAATGTCTCATCACACATTTGGTTACCAGGATGGCATAATTAGTTTTCTGCATTAACCTTTCAAAAGCACAATCTGAATTTCAAGTTAGAAAATGTTGTAAAAATTGTTTACAACAGGCCTATGTTTCCCCATGCTTCTGAAAAGCAGTGCCATCCACATAAGGCAGAGAAAAACAATATAAGCGTGATGACTCTTATGAGTGTGTATAGGGAGGGAGGGAGGTTGTAAGCTACTATGACAGCTGTATGGAGTGTTTTGGGAAGGACAGAAATCCCTAACCTATAAAATAAAGTAAAATAAAGTACATACCGTGCTGTGCAATGCAATTACAGAACAAATGCTATGGACAAAGTCAAAAGATAACTGCAAGCAACTTAAAAGCAGATGGCTCAAATGTTAAAAAACATTGCTGCCCTGGACTCTTACTGGGAGGAAGGGTAGGATATAAATTTATTTATTTATATTTATAATAATAATGATTTTATAATAATAATAATTCAAAAACAGATAATAGAGCCACTTTTGTGGCTCTGCATAACAGCACCATAGCTACAGATTCAGAAATTTTCATCTGCACACATATCTTAGCATGCTCCTAATTTCACAGATCAGTGTCTCTGGTGACAGTCACACTTTCTCCAACACAGCCATTTTACCAAACCTAGCAGGGACTAAGTGAGGCTACTGCACACTGCAACATTGGGAGGAAATAGCCCATGTGCACAAAGAATAGCAGCTAGCCCCATTGGAAGGATCAGTGATGTCACATCTCTTTTCAAATCTTAGTGGTAGCAATGAATTAAAAGAATTCTGTTTATATCAATGAGGCATTCGTTGCTCACACTGAACTGTGCAGCATCTGATGTTCTCCATGGGAGAACTTAAGCAATTTTATTGCTAACTATTTAAAATCCTCAGCGTTAAGCAATGAATATAATTTATAAAATGAACAGAGAGCAGCTAGGATTCTTTATTAGAGCAGGTACAAGCATGGGGCTACAGGGGATCAGAATCACAGTAGGAGCAATCATGAAAATAACGTGCAATTCACTGATCAAGTCCTATGAAGCTTCAGTTAGGAAGACTATAATATTTCAGAATTTTCTTTACACACTTTGGACAGCTGATTTAATTTAATTTTGCTGTGGTTAAGATAAGTGGCATGCCTGTAGAGGTGAAGGGACATTATATTAAGACACACATTAATCCCACCCATGGCCAAAGCAAAACCAAACAGTGGCTTCCTGGAAATTGAATTTCTGTTATCCAGATGTCAAAGATGTAATACTCCAATTGCACAAACTATCGCCAGTGAAGCATGCCAGCAAATATGCAATGTAAATGGGTTGAGCACAGAGCTGCAAACTGCAAAGTCAGCATCTTGTTTTCTGGGTGAGTGATAATTAGCATTGTGTGTAGACACTAATAAACATTTACGTCTCAAATTACAGCATTTTTAGCAAATGTTAATAAAAGATATGCTGGCAATCAACAAAACAGAAAGACATTTGAAAAGAACATCCTATAAAAAATGAAAAGTACTTCCTGCATGCATGTAGCAATTCTCACTCACCCATTTGCTTGCCACCACAAATGTGGCATTTAGAAATTAATAAACATTAGAACTTACCTAAATAAAATGGTTGCACTTCTTTGGCCTCCCCATTAACATCATTACTGTAGTCAGAGATCTTGTATGCCTCATGATGATAATCTGGAATTAAAAATAGGGAAATTAATTAGAAATCAAGTGAGCTGGAAAAAGTGAACACTGAATATGATGCTACAATTTTATCTCATAATCTCCCAATATATTTGCCTTTTTATTTCACGCACATCTGATCAGTCAATAAAATGTGTTCTGTGTCAGCCCTCCCTAAAAACAAATAAAGCCCTCTGCTTATGCTGAAGACACTTAACCAAAATATTTTACATATTTTAGCAAACAGCTATGTCTGGGCTCATTTGTGGTGTTCATTTTAACAATAAATTAACACAGCAGATGCCAACTATCTGAATTGTTGTCTTACACTTCGCCTTACAAAATGCATGTGAATTTTTGACAGAAATTAAGTTTGTCATCCTTATCAACCAATAGAAATTTGCAAGTCTTGCCTGATGACAAAATCAGTGGGAAGTACAAGGAATAACCTTTTAGCTCTTTGGCCTTTTATCTGGGAAGGTTGCCAATGAATTCTAATGGGAACAGATCAGGCTCTATGAATGGAAATTAATAGCAATTTCAAATAACACTGAATACAGACAATGAACGTAGAAGCTTCCTTTTTATCACAACTAGATACTGAATAAGTAATAACACATTTGCATATATGCAGGTATTATAAAAAAGGAATTATGGTAGCTTTTATAGGAAGAATATTTTCCTGGGTTTTGCTTCTGACCCTAGTTGTAGCACACTCTGTATCCTTAGGCTTGCAATTGACAGACTGAATATTCAGAAATAAGGGACCTTCATTAACTGTGAAGTTTGGTGTAAGCAATATCCATTACATCCCATGGAGATATGTTCTATTATCAGGAGCACAACTAGTTTATTACAATATATAGTCTATCTGAAAATATCAGAGAAATCATATCAAAGCTCCCTAACCCCTGATCAGCGAAAGTTAGTGTTGACTGCTCAAGACATTTACTTATGCGGGAAGCAGCCCCTTCTCCCTGCCTGCTTTACATGTTCATTCTTCAAACTGCTATAGAGCAGGAGGATCACAAACTTTGTTGCACCAAGTCTCTTCAGAGCAAGAAAACAATTAAACAGATGGTTCCTCTAGCAGGGCTCACACTTGTCCTTAGCTCAGGGGCCGGCAAATAAAAAGATGGTGGAGGGTGTTGGTTTGCATGAGCTCATAGAATGCTTTGAAGTCTCTGTGAGAGAGACCCTAAGGGAATAAAAAGAAGTTAACACAAAAGAGCTGTTGGCCTCATAGGAGTGATCACAAACACAAGGGATAAGGCATTACAATTTAGTACATTACATTACATTATTGGCACATGGCCTGCTGGCCCAACCAAGGCAACCCTGGGAACTGCCCGACTGTCACTCGGAAGGCCCATCTAATACTTTAAAAAGGGAGGGTTCCATTTTTTAACTAAGAAAATAAATTTTCTGTAACAAAATCACTAAGAACAGGTACTTTTGAGTCAACATGTGTGAAAGAATTACATGGAAGTGTGGATACTAAAGTTTGAACGTTGCTATTAGGTGCACAACTTTAATGACAGAAAAATGCACAATCCTCTGAAACAAGGGCAAATAACTGAATATAAGCAAGCTAAGTCAGGAGGAGATTATGGTAAACCAGGAAGAAACAGCTGGGAGATGAGGGGTCTAATAGGGCAGAATGACCCCACAGGAAAAATAGGGCCACAGCAAAAGTAGAGAGTTAGCACAACATAAGGGTTAAGAAAAAGAGTGGTACATCCCTGGTTCAAATATTACTTCCACAATGAACTCACTGTGGGGTCTTTAGGCAAACCACTACCTGTCAACCTCAGCATTTTATCTATGGAAATAGTATTGCTTGCTTTGCAGGGTTGTTGTAAGGACTGAGATAACTGCCTAGGAAAAGAACTACATAAACTCCAGTTCTCATTAAGTTCTAGGAATCAGAAAGTATAAATTAATTCTGAACACATTTATTGGTATGTCAGTCCCATTGCATTCAAAGGAAATTAATTTCAAGTAAGCATGCAGAGAATTACAGCCTAACTCATTTTTACAGCCCAATCCTAAACACATATACTCAGACGTCCTATTGCAACAGGACTTATTCCCAGGTAATTACGCATAGAAATGCAGTCTTAGAGTAATATTATGCACAAAAGGAAGCTCCAAGTGTCCCTGGAATTGGTTGTTCCGTCTGAAATAATTATACTCATTATTCTTTTGCATCAAAATGCTTGTCATTTTGATGGGCAGGGTGTACCTAGAGGTGGTAAGGACCACAAACGGCCAAGATAAACACTACACACACACACCGTAGTATTCCTAACAATACTACAGGGCTGAGTCACCGGTGTCAGATGTACATTGCTGATTTTGGCTTCACCTTAGTGTCCCAAAAGTCAACTTTTCCCCATATAAACTCATGTAAACCATTCCACTTACATAGGAGAAAATCAACAGGTGCACTTTACTACACCACTGTGGTGGAAACTAAACCTTTCCTGTACTGGTGGTGACTCCAGCCACTGAGAATCAAGCCTGTACCATCCTGTCCTTCATCTGCATAGCCCTACTGGGCTTCTATTTCTTCAGAGTGTTACAGAATGTCAGGAACTGGGTTTTAGACGAACAAGAGATATGCATATAGTATTACCAGATCTGCTACTTGTCAAATACAGGATGTCAAACTAGGCAAGAGCATCCAGTCCATTCTGACATTTGTACTGGGGACAGCAGGATGGAACTAAGAGCCTATGTTCATAGTTTCTAGCTTTCTCCAAGTCAGTACAGATTGCCAAACTCTAAATGCAATTGTGCAACAAAGTTTTAATATTATAAAAAGTGATATAAAGGAAGCAGCGTACAGCCCATGAGACAAATGCAATACACAATATAGTTTTCCTTGGCTAGGAAACATGCCTGCTCTGAAAAGTATAAAAGGGTAACTACAGTTTGTTCTTCAAACGGTCACTGTGTCAGAACAGAAACGCTTTTTGTATTTTAGATTTTTCAAGAAATTAATACTTCTACATTATTCTATAAGAAATTCTTATGAAACCTAAGGCCTGGCCCATGATTCTGAGTATCTGGAGATGCTGACACGATTCGTCTTTCCAGCTGAATGTTACGCAGGAGACATACAGTATACTGTCTATCAAAAGCACAACACACCAGGCAGTGAGTACACAGCCTCCATTTCTTTCAATTGGATTCATGTAGCATTCAGTGTTCTTACTGAAAGTAACTCAGTCTACAATTCAAGTACAGTCCGTTCCGGACCCCCGCCGTAAAGCGGAAAACGCCGTAAAGTGGAACCCCATTGACTTTAATAGGCCGTGTCACGTGAAAATGACACGCAAACGGCGCAAAAGGGGGAAAAAACCCTTTAAAATGGAAAACGAAAGCCGCCGTATCAGCAGAACGCCTTAAAGCGGAATGCCATAAAGCGGGGCCCTACTGTATATACAATTAACTGAATCATGAGTTCTAGCTGGGGCAGACTATTATAGGCAACTATAAACTTTGCTCAGTTCCAGATTATCTTCTACCACTTGTATGTTTTGTTCCTAATTTGTTGCATTTTGTTTATCATTGTTTCCTCACATGGCTTGTGCTTACATACTTTAGAAACCACTATTACTCTGAGATCACAATCTCCAAGTTCAGCTGAAAACACCACCTTGGTGTGTTTTTTTCCACATCTGTGGAACTTTCTTCCTCTGGATTAATTATGAGCCTGAGCATTTTCTAAGAAGATCTGCAATACTTGCAACAGTTAATCCTTTATTTTACCCTATCCCTTGAGGATGGGCTGGGTTTTAATAATAATAATAAAAGATTAACTTAAGGTGGTCCATCAGGCACAATGCTTCAAACAATGCAACAGAAAACATTAAGGGTGTATGATTTATGACTCAAGCAATAAGATTGACAGACAATACCAACAGGCAATGTCAACTCAACACACAGTCATTTGGGTAAGTGTCATAGAAGATTCGTGTCATCATTTTAACACGGAGCCACCATAAATTGTTATTTTTGGTGTGGCAACCATTCATATGAATGTTTTTTGCTTGTTTGTTTCCTACTTGTGATGCTACTGCCCTTAACCTGTCCTGGAAAACTTTTGCTGTACAGTTCAAGCCAGGATTCCATGAGCAGTGATCACACATCAATACATTAAAAAGGACTATCCAACTACCATGTCAAAATGGAAAATTAGGACTATATCAAATACTTAGCAGTCATGAACTGTTTGAGTAACATGAGTGTTACGTTTAAAAGCCATAGCTGTGTATAGTAAACTCCACATAATTTATGAGTCAATAGTGAGTAGGATACTGCCTGTCATTCTCTCCTTTCTCTGAGATATTATAGTCCAGGGCCTGTGAAGTGTGTATCAGTTCCATGACAGCAAACAAGACTTCTCTATAATACTGATGTTATGATTCAAGCAGAAGGAACAGGCCTATTGCTAGGGAAACACTAATTAATACTCAACTACAGTGAAAACAAGTTCTCATACATATAAAATAAAAACAGCTCAGAAGCGTGAGATCAACCACTTTTTAATCTATAATTTTAAAATTTGCTTTGTGCACAATCATCTTAATTTTTTAAAAATACAGTCCAGCAGCAACAAAAAATCATTTGTAGAAGAATTGGAGGCAAGATAAAAATGCTACATTGAGTATTTTAATCTCAAACACTGAACATAATCTGCATTTATTTTTTATTACTGATCAAATGTTATCCCATGGAAGCGTATATGTACCACTATTCTACATAGTATCCTAAATCTACTTTTATAATACTATTGCTTACAGCTGAGAAGGCAAGAAGTTCAGAAACATATCAGTCCGTTTTCACTGTGTGACAATTGCCTATGTTAGTCTTAGCTTGCTAGTGTCCAACAATACAATAATCAAATTATAAACACAACCTTATGGTTAAAAAAACCTTTCATGAATAGGCTGCTATAGACTTAAAAAACAACAACATTTAAGTTAGTTATTGCTTCTCAAGAATAATGTTCGACCTTTTTTGTCTCAGAAAGCTTGTGTGTATGTCCACTACAAATGACAAGTTAAAGGAGAATGTCTAAATTATTTAATAATGAACTATCAAATACTACTACTAATAGTGCTACACTCAAAATTACCTGCCCTGGACTTGTCATGCAGGGCACATACGCAGTTCATAGAGATATTTGTGTTCAATGCTAAGGATCTTCTCCAGCCATGTTTTAAAGTCAAATTAAATAGAGTAAAAACCTCCCAAGGAGAACACCTGTTATACAACACCACGCTATATATATACCTCATACAAAAGTGAGAGGACACATTTTTAAATGCTTAATGTAATTATTCTGCTTAAAGATCCGCATTCCTCTTCTGAGGAGCTCTCACATACATTGAAAGAACAAGTTGCATGCCAACAATTTCCCCTTGCTCATGTACAATTAATTAGTTGCATTATGGATGTGTGGGTTTAAGGAAACCTCTATGAAGCTCTTCATTTAAATACGTATCTGCATGCAATCGGTCCATAAGTAAGAAGAGAAATAAAGCTGAAGACAACATAATGACAGGAATACTTAAAAAAAAGGTTAATCTCTCCCCAAGTGTTAATGTTTTGCTAATTTCCTGATTAAGCTTTTTTTTTTAAATTGCATTTACCCTGGAACACGATCTAACTTTAATATTATGTGTCATCTAATTCCGACAAAAGTGTCCATTTTATTAATATGGAGAAAAAAGCCACTGCTTCCAGGGTTAATACAATTAGGCAGTTTAAATAATGAGAGACATTAGAAGAGGTGGACAGAAGGGGATGACACAAATTTCATAATATCCTGTTCTTCCTCTCTCGAAATAACCCAACTAGATTTACAACGTAAGTCTTCCCCCCCCCCAGCCAAAAACAAATATCACGGAAATAACTCCCCTTACCTTGATTTATCAGTTTAAAGCTTTGGGATTTCCTGCTTCTTTTCCTCTCAGTAAACTCCATAGTGTGAGCAAGAGGGAGGAAGGAGGAAGAAAGGAAGGAGAAATCAAATGGGATGAGACCGGGAGGGGGGGGAGAGGGCTGGGTACAGCAGTCACCCAAGCAAGGAAGACCAAGGTCCGTCTCTTCAATCAGCAAAAATAAAACTGGAACTGGATTATTTCAGTTCCAAGTGCAGAGAAAGAAAAAGAAAGGAAGTGGAACAAGTTAGCTCCAGAGTTGCCCCCACCTCGGGTCCAGGCTTTCCCCCACATTCAGTTCTAAACTTTGAAGGGGCGCTGCGGTTCCCCTCCTCTCCCGGGCCTCCTGGTAGAAGAAGGAAGAGGTGAACGCTTTGCCGGCTGGAGCAAGGAAATCAAGCAAGGGTGCGCGTATAGGGAGAAAGGAGGAGGAGGAGGGGGAAGAGAAGGAGGCAAAGCAATGGCTCGCGTGTGGCACTGACTAAGCGGCGGCGGCGCCTGGGATCCCGGTGCCACCTGCTGGGGGAAGCCTGCGTGCAGCGCACCACAACCCGCCCCGTAGCGGCGCTGGGAGCTTGGCCCGCAGGCCGCCACCCCGAGGCCGGCTTGGAACCCCACGCCACCCCGAGGACGCGACGGAGGCTACGGGCCCCAAGGGGGAGGAGGGTGACGAGGGGGAGGAGGACGGAGAGCTCAGTGTCATCTTTGCTAATGGAGGAGGCGGCAGCACGGCTGCTTGTTTGCTCACTTTACTTCCCTCCCGCGTGTGCAGTCTGGAAGGGGGCGTGTGGGTGTCTCAGAGTCTTGGCTATTGGAAGAAGAGGAATGGAGGGGCAGAAGGGGTGAACAGAACAGCGCCATTTTGTACCCTCCCACCTCCTTTCTTTTCTCCGCTCCCTCCCAAGCGGCATACGGGATAGGGGACTCCGCTGAGGCCGCTGTTTGTACCCTCTGAGCGCCTCGCGACTTCTTTGCCGCCTCCCTTTGAATGAAACAAAGGCGCGTGAGGAGATAGTCCTAGGAACAAGCGGAAAGAAGCTATCCTTCCATGCCTGTGGGTGTATTAATAAGTAACTGGCCTCCGCTAAGGCGCCATCGCGAACACTTAGTGCGGTCTTAGGGCCGAACTAGAGGCGAGGTGGCCCACGGCCAAAACGCTTCCCTGCTGTCCTGGTTGCCGTGCTAACTGTACATGTCGACGAGCCATGCGTGTGGCAAGTGCGTTCAACATTTTATCTCTGGGTAAACGCACCTTAGTATTGTTCCCAAACGTGGGTAACCACAGTGAAAGAAAGAAAAATTACACAGTTTTCAGTGGTATTAATGGAAAACATGGCTATCACAAAATGTAGGTGTACGTATTACAGCAACTGCAATTCATAAAATAGATAATGAGTATAATTAATTTCAGCAAAGTTAGATTTAAAAGATAAAGAGCACAAACACATCCAAGTCAACCACAATTACTAGTAACCTGAGGGATGTTGAGTAGTACAGTGTGCAAGGCTGCCAGATGTTGAATTCCTGCAAACTTTTGCAGTTCGCTAGTTTCAGTATATTCCTCAACTTTTATGCAGTCACTAAATTTTGCAACTAAAGGAAACACACTTCATTTGACTGGTCAGCAGATAGGTTTAGGCAACCTGACTGGGAAATATACAGTGAATTTATTCCTAGATCACTCGTCAGTACCCTTAGATATAATTATTATTTCTACCAAGCATGCTCTTTACAAAATCCATAAAACAGTAACAACGAAATCTAGCAAAAACAGTAAGCGTCTCTTGTGGCACCTTAAAGACTTAAATTCAGCAACAGAATGATTTTTAAAAATGAAATAATGATCAGAAAATCTTAATATAGAGCCCAAGATTTAAATCGGTATCAGGCAGCATTAAAGACGACAGTAAAAACCATTCACTATGTAAGGTGATAGTATAACGACCCAAACCTCAAGCAGATGAGACACAGCTAGTGCCTAAGCAGCAGTAGAGACAGCACAAGGTGAATATATCAGTGGAGAGAGTCCCGTAATCAAGACACAGCTACAGAAAAGGCTTTTTCTGCAGCAGTACCCATGCACCTAACCATAGCTGGAAAGAAGGGATGCACCTGGAGAAGCACCTCTGATGATAATCTGAGGTGACAGGCAGGTTCATACGGGAGAAGGCAACCCTTTGGTTAGTCTACCCCCAAACTCTTTAAGGCAGGGGTGGGAACCTGTGGTCCAAGGGCTACATGCTACTCTTGGCCTAATATCATGTGGATGAGAGAACTCTGAGGGAGGAGAGCCTGAGGGGGAAATGTGAAAATTGCCTCTGCAAACGATATTTCAGTCCTCTACCAAGGAACCGGCATAGTGTAGCGGTTAAGAGTGTAGAACTAGCACCTGGGGGACCAGAGTTCAAATCCCCATTCACCAATGAAACTCACTGGGTGACTTTGGGCCAGTCATTGGCTCTCAGCTTAATCTACTTCACAGAACTGTTGTGAAGATCAAATGAGGAGACCATTAAATGCTGCTAGTGACCAGGAGGCCATATATTATTATTATTAATTAAATTTCTATTCCATCCTTCCTCCCAGGAGCCCAGGGCAGCAAACAAGGGACAAAACACTAACAACATCTCAAAAACATCTTTAAAACATTCAAAATAAAACATCATAAACATCTTTTTTTAAACTACTTTAAACATCTTAAGCAATTGCAAAACAGACAGACTGGGATAAGGTCTCTACTTAAAAGGCTAGTTGAAAGAGGAAGGTCTTCAGTAGGCACTGAAAATATAATCGATATGGAGCCTAATATTTGAAAATGTAAAATGACTGCCTTGAAATTGATCCTGACTTATGACGACCCTGTGAATAGGGTTTTCATGTTAAGCAGTATTCAGAGGGGATTTACCATTGCCTTCCTCTGAGGCTGAGAGGCAGTGACTGTCCCAAGGTTACCCAGTGAGCTTTGTGGCTGTGTGGGGATTCAAACCCTGGTCTCCCAGGTTGTAGTCCAATTCCAAAGGGTAGGTGCCACTACACTAAAAGTCAGCTTCCTATGTTATGTGGAACAGACCTCCTGATAAGATGGTATCTGCAGGAGGCCCTCACTTGCAGAGTGTAGTGACCGGCTGGGTATATAAGGGGTAAGATGGTCTTTCAGGTATCTTGGTCCCAAGCTGCATAGGGCTTTATACACCAAAGCCAGCACCTTGAACGTGGCCCAGCAGCCAGTGGGCAGCCACATAATCTGAGGCAGGCAGGAACCTACTGAACCATATCCCAGTGTGTCAGAGTCTATAGACCCAGAGCTGGGATTTTCATGTGCACTTTCCCCTCGGCCTGAGAAACTGAGCACCTCCCAATCCACTTTGGCAGTTGAACAATGCAGGAAACACACCAGGTGGGAGGTCGGACTACAGAAGTGCCTGTCTACAGAAATGTGGACAACCCTTAGTTGAGCTAAAACAATATATCTTGTCTTGTGAAGAAGATACAAGAGGGCCTCCTGCAGATTGCATTTTATCAGGAAGTCTGTTCCACACCATATGGGGCATTTTATGGCAAAAGTGTAACTTGTGAAAGCGGTTTAAAATAGTTTTGTTGTGAATTTATGGCCTATAAGTAAATATAGGAAGTATAACTTTGTTTTGAATTCATGGTTTTGCATATAAGTAAACATAGGAGGTAAATGAAGAAAAAAATACAACTGTATATGGTTTGATTTTTTTTTCTGAGAAAAGAACATGGATTTTTAACATCTAGCTTATCTTGCAATACCAACTTTGGTTTATAAAGGTGGTAAAATTAGATATGTATATGTATTAAGGTTTAGTAAACCCTTTTGCTCCTGAGCAGTTGCTTCTTGTTCTTCCCTCAAATTTTTTTATTTAAATAATAGAATAGATGGTGACCAGAGGGTTCCTTTGCTTGTTTTAAGGTTTTGGTCGAAATGAATATCTGTCTTGCTAATTTTTAAGCCCTGCCAGAAAAGGGTGGGCATTCTTTCCTTTCTCTTTGGAGGGTGATACAGCATAGCATAGTGGGACTGGAGAAGATCTGTCCAGCAAATGAGTACATGATTATATGTGTACTTTTTGTGGCCTCCCTGGGCTGCTGGTTCTGAGAAAGCCAAGGTCCTCTGTAATTGCTGGCATATTTCATTTTTCTGTGTATGAGAGACCAGAGAGAAGCTGCCTTTGGAAGAGACATCACATCTTGCAGCATCTTGCATCAGCACCTGGCTGGGTCAGGAGGCATAAAACCCTGGCACCCCTTGGGCGACAGGCTTGCCACAAGTCAAGTCACCCCTGAAGGCGTGACACCAAAGGGGATTCCCAAGGTTAAGGGTTCTACCCCCTCTTCTGTTTTTGATATCAACCAGGAAAAGGCTGGGTGGCGGGGAGGACATAAGGCACGTGCATTTTCTACACAGGATGGAAGGCAGCGCAGTGAAGTGTATGAAAAGGGAAAGTTGCCAGGTGCCCTCAGGGTAAGGGCCTGAGATTGGCAGAAGGCTCTCCTTCCCTGGGTGTCAGACAGGGTAGGAGTGCATCTCTGGATGGGTCCTGTGTGTTTTTCACTGTTCATAACCTATTGGGATATTCTGGAATAATTAATTGATTATAGCACACATTTGTTAGTAGGCATTTGTTTTTACATTATGCGCTTGAGAGGAGGTGTTGCGGGAGGGAGAGACATGGGTGATGCCACCCCAGTTTTAGTGATCACGGGTAGAGAAAGACATAGTCATGGGGAGGTGATAAGTCATCATTTAAGATGAGAGGAAGGCTACTTACACCTTGTTCCTTGCTCACACCCCTTCCATGGCTGGGTTCCTGTTGCTCATCTGTGGTACCCATGAGCCTTTGTGTGTTATTGCTTAATGCCAGATTGGTCCATAATAAGAGCTCACTCATCCATGATTTGATGGATCACCCTGTTCTCATGGTCAGACCACTTCCCAATGAAGTTTGGACTGAACACCCACCTCCTTGCAGGAGTGGTAGACCAATTTGGATGGTCTGTCCCCAGTGCTGTTACATGTACGTGAAGCTGTTGGGAGTGGTCATTAGGAGATTTAGGGTGTATGCTACTGATACCCAGCTTTATTTCTCTGTAACATCTGGATCAGAAGAGGCCATGCAAGCTCTGGACTGGTGCCTGGACTCAGTGGTAGGCTGAATGAGGGCCAATAAACTGACTGAATCCTGGAAGATGCAGGCCCTGTGGGTGGGCAGTTCCCAAGCTGGAATAATTGGTCAATTCCCTGCTTTGGATGTGGTTGTACTGTTCCTGAAGGAGCAAGTTCACAATCTGGTTGTGTTCCCAATGCCATCTCTGTCACCAAGGTGACCTCAGTGGCTCAGTGTGCCTATTACCAGTTTCAGTTGGTAAAACAGCAATTTCTGGATTGGGATAGCCTGACCACTGTTGTGGTCAGGTAACCTCCAGATTGGATTATTGCAATACACTCAATGTGGAGCTGCCCTTGATGCTGATCCAGAAGCGTGCAAGTGCAAAATATGGTGCTTCAACTACTCACAGGGGGCAGAATATCAGCATCATATTACACTGCTGCTGAAAAAAACTGCACTTGCTGCCATTTATTTATTTATCAAAATTTACATACCATTTGATTGTTGAAAATATCTAATCGGTTTACAAGAAACATAATCAATAAAAACAGTTAAAACAAGTAATTAAAACCAGTTAAAAACAGCTGTTGGCTTATTTTCAAG
This sequence comes from Rhineura floridana, assembly GCF_030035675.1. Taxonomy (NCBI): domain Eukaryota; kingdom Metazoa; phylum Chordata; class Lepidosauria; order Squamata; family Rhineuridae; genus Rhineura; species Rhineura floridana. Next base: position 119,222,103 of record NC_084487.1, read on the forward strand.
ATGTTGGTATTGGTGTACAAAGCCCTATACAGCTTGGGACCAGGATGCCTAAAAGATTGCCTCATCCCCTACAGTCCCAACCAATTGCTGTGCTTTGCAGATGAGGGCATCTTGCAGATACCATTATGATTATGATCATTAGACATTTTACAAGTTTTAGGTAAACCAAGAAAATAACTGTGCATTATTGATGAGACATTTTAAAAGATTTTTCACCCAAAGGAGTTACAGTAGGATGCTCTCCCCTCTAACCCATCCCCCTTGAGGTTCCTCAGAATGCCAGGTCTCTCTTGCCACTTAGCCTGTCAACATTAGGGTTGTCTGCAGTGTTAAAGCAAAGGAAACTACCCTCTTCCTTGCCTGTCTGTGCCAGGCTCTGATCCTATTTTAAGGTCCAGATGCTGTGGGGCTTTTTCTGCAAACCATCTCTTCAGCTACTCTATCCCTCCCCCTCAAGCCCACACCTTCCTCTCAGTGTTTCTGTTTTATCTCTGTATGCTGAGAGGAAGCATGCCCTCCAGCCTAACCTTGGTTGCAGGGGAAGCTTCCTGCAAATGCTCACAGGGACATGAGCCAATTACCAGTGCTGCCTCACACATCTGCATCCTTATAACTTGTATTTGATATCATTTAAATTGTTTTGTCTGTTCAAATTTGTTTAATGGATGCATTTATAATTCAGTTTTGTCATTTACTAATATAAGCAGAACACATATACCACTGCTAACCTGAATGTGAGTTGGGCGTCCCCTGAAATTGGCAGTGCTTTACCCCAAATCACCAGATACATTGGTAAGTTAATATTTCAAGTGTGAACTACTCAGTTGCCATGCCAGATTTTTTCAGGACTGCACTGATGTGATTTGCCATATGAATGATTATTTTAATTTGAAATCCTCCTATGTGATAATGGCTCTCCATAGTAGATTGATTTGCATAAAGTAAGCTTTCTGTCCCTTTGATAGTATGTCCAGTACCAACTTGCATATTCTGCAGGTATAGATGGAACTACCAGTCAATTTTGATTCTCTTGGTTTCTCATTTTTGTAATCTTAAATTCAGTTCTCCATATTTCTGCAACAGTTTCCAATTTTTTAAAAAAACCCTCATGAAAAATCATAAGTATTTTACTGCAAATGTCTCCTAATAAACACATTTTTGTATTCAATAGACTGACCACTATTGTCCACGCACTGGTAACCTGCAGGTTGGATTACTGTAATGCGCTCTATGTGGAGCTGCCCTTGAGGTTGGTCCAGAAGTTGCAGCTGGTGCAAAATGCAGCGGCAAGACTGTTCACTGGGGTAGGGTATTGCCAAAATGTTACCCCGCTGCTGAAAGAATTGCACTGGCTGCCCATTTGCTACTGGGCCAAGTTCAAGGTTCTAGTTTTGGTGTACAAAGCCCTATACAGCCTGGGACCAGGATACCTGAAAGACTGTCTTATCCCTTATATACCCAGTCAATCACTGCGCTCTGCAGGTGAGGGCCTCCTGCAGATACCATCTTATCAGGAGGTCCGTTCCGCACAACATAGGAAATGGACCTTCAGTGTGGCGGCACCTACCTTGTGGAATTCGCTCCCCTTAAATATTAGATAGGTACCATCTCTGTTATATTTTCGGCGCCTATTGAAGACTTTGCTCTTTCAACAAGTCTTTTAAGTTGACACCTATCCCAGTCTGCATCTGTGTTGGAATTGCTTTTTAATATGATCTTAAACTTTTTAAAAATATTTTTAATCTTAGAAGATGTTTTCATACTTTTTTTAAGTAACATTTTAAAAAATGTTTTGTTTTAATGTTTTTTAAATTTCATTTTTATGTTTTAATGTTTTTAGTGCTTTTGTTTGCTGCCCTGGGCTCCTGCTGGGAGGAAGGGCGGGATATAATAATCATGATGATGATGATGATGATGATAAAGTTTCTGCTAATATGCACATTTTTGCAAGAAAACTTCCCCTAATATAATGCATTTTGTTTGTTATTTTTACTTACATATGCATTTTTATGCATGATTTACCTAGTACAGGCATACCCTGCTTTAATGTACGCAATGGGACTGGAGCGTGTATGTAAAGTGAAAATGTACTTAAAGTGAAGCAATTATCAATGCATGTACTGCACTGCAGTCGCCACTAGATTTTATTTATTTATTTATTTATTTGTTCCATTTTTAAACCGCCCATAGCGAATAGCTCTCTGGGTGGTGTACAAAAAGATTAAAATACAAATATCATAATAAAAACAGCCGAACAATAATAAACACAAACAGAAACCACAGAAATATAAAAGTAAACACATTAAAATGCCTGGGAGCATAGCCAGGTCTTAACCTGGCGCCGAAAAGATAGCAGCGTAGGCGCCAGGCGTATTTCTTCGGGGAGGCTATTCCACAATTCAGGGGCCACTACAGAAAAGGCCCTAGATCGTGTAACTGTCCTCCGGGCTTCCTGATGTGTTGGTACCCGGAGGAGGGCCTTAGCTGCTGAGCGAAGTGACCGGGTAGGTTCATAGTGGGAGAGGCGTTCCACAAGATATTGCGGTCCCACGCCGTGTAAGGCTTTATAGGTCATGACCAGCACCTTGAATCTGGCTCGGAAACAGATGGGTAGCCAGTGCAAACGGGCCAGAACAGGTGTTATATGTGCTGACCGGCTGGTCCTTGTCAGCAGTCTGGCTGCTGCATTTTGCACTAGCTGAAGTTTCCAAACTGTCCTCGGGCAGCCCAACGTAGAGCGCATTACAGTAATCCAACCTAGAAGTTACCAGAGCATGAACAACTGAGGCGAGGTCATCCCTGTCAAGATAGGGGCGTAGCTGGGCTACCAACCGAAGGTGGTAGAACGCATTCCTTGCCACTGAGGCCACTTGCGCCTCAAGAGACAAGGAAGGATCGAAAAGCACCCCCAGACTGCGAACCTGTTCCTTCAAGGGGAGTGTAACCCCATCTAGAACAGGGTAAACATCCGCCATCTGAACAGGAAAGGCATTCACCAACAGTGTCTCGGTCTTGTCTGGATTGAGTCTCAGTTTATTAGCTCTCATCCAGTCCATTATCGCGGTCAGGCAGTGGTTCAGCATATCCACAGACTCACCTGTAGAGGATGAAAAGGAGAAATAGAGCTGCGTGTCATCAGCGTACTGGTGGCAACGCACTCCAAAACTCCTGATGACGGCACCCAGCGGCTGCATGTAGATGTTAAAAAGACATGGGGGACAAAACCGACCCCTGAGGGACTCCACAATGTCTCCATGTCCAAGGTGTCGAGCAATGTTCCCCAAGTACTACCTTCTGGTGACGATCCGCCAAGTAGGAGCGGAACCACTGCCAAGCAGTGCCTCCAACTCCCAACTCCGCGAGTCTCCCCAGATGGCAGGGGTGTCATGCCATTAAGTGTCCGTAATTGTGAAGCGCGCCTACGTTAAGTGGGGTATGGTGGCGTATGGAGCATGTACGTTATAGCGAGGCAACGTTAAGTGAAGCGACGTTAAGCGGGGTAAGCCTGTATATGCATTTTTGTACACATTACTTGGCTAGAGAACTGTATTACAAAATTCAGAAAAGTGTGAATTTTGAAGGATGACTGTGCTTCAGTTCTTGTACTGTTTTGGAAAGTAGGAATCTGGTAGGTTCACCGTCAAATGCGAACTTAATTAAATTTCTCCCTCCCTCCCTATTTGCAGGACACTTGGCATCAGCGCACACAGCCCAACACACACATTTCCTTGCCGTTTTGCTGCTGTTGTTGATACAAGGCTACAAAATGGCACAATTTTTCCAGGAATCCCAGAAGACAGTAAAATATTCCTCAGGGAGCTACTAAAGGCCCCTGGAGAAAAAGGTCAGTTAGGCAAACAACAAAACGTCTTTTAACTTAGTAATCCTTCTAGCTATTCCCCTTCAGATCGTTTCATTCATTCTCAGGGCCAAACTATATGGGATGTCAATTGTGTAAATGCAATTAACTTGCAAATTTTGGTTAAGCAAATAGCCTTATAAGCCCCAGTATTATAGTTGGTGGATGGGGGGCATTTGGGTTGGAGTCAAGCAACTTTTGGAGGTTCCTCGCCCCTGGTTTATATGGTATTGAAAGCAGCTGAGAAGTCCAGGTGAATCAATAGGGTTACATTCCCCAGCATAAGTCATCATCAAGGTAATCAGGGCCACTGACTTCCGGGAAGGATTGCTTCGCTTGTGCCTGCCTCTGAGACGAGCTCTCGTCTCAGAGGAAGCTTTTTCAGTTTTAAAATCAGTCAAAAGGTTTTTTTTGACTGGTAAAAACTTTCTCCCAGGCAAGGGAGAAACGAAGAGATCATCCACAAGCTTCGTTGTGTTTGTTGGGGGACTTGAATTCATTAGGATCCCCTATGAACGAAGGACCAGCCAGCAACGTCGGACAGAGCCAGGGAATTTCAAGCAAGCTCAAACTGATTAAGCGAGACGTTTTTCTTTTCTTCAAAGAAAAACAGATTTTAACAGGCAAGCATTCTTCTGTCTATCCTTATCATTTGGCTTAAATTGTTGCAGTAAAAGAGATTTGTTAAAAGAATCTGCAGTAAAGAATCCTTGGGGGAGTTATAACTTTTCTCTTTTATACACGGAATTAAGGCGGAAGGAAATCGAAATAGCTTATCTTTGTTTTTATTGCAAAAAGCTGGCCTGGAATTGAGCATTATAAAGATACAAACGGATGAGGGGCATCTAATCTGAGGAGAAAAATGTTGATTTATATGAACTTTTGAGCATTATATGTCTGGGACTATTTTTTCTGGTCTACTTCATTTTGACGGATCTGCTTGTTCTTTATGCCACTAATTATTTGGATGCTGTGAACTAAATTTGTTTTGCATTCTTGGACACATAAGAGATAAGGCAGTTTGTGCTATCTACATTATGATGTCATCAGGTTTGGAATATTAACTCCTTTGTTGCTGGAAAAAGAAATAAATTGCTCTTTGCTTGGGAATAGTGCTATATTGGAAATTGAAGGGTTTTTTCTTCTTCTTGGTTTTAAGAATGACAATTAAGAAAGTGGCTGAGACCCTGGATGTAAATATGTTTCAGAAAATAATGGATGAGATTGAGATAACGAAACAAGAACTGAGACATGGCAAACAAGAGATGAAAATTGAATTTGGCAAAATGAAGCAGGAGTTGAAAGAAATAGGGGATTTTATGAGAGAGGAGGTTGATGAGATCAAAGATATAACTAGACAAGCAATAGAAGAAGAAAGAAAAATTAAAGGGAAGATGCAAGTCCTGGAGATTGGAACAGATATATCAAATGTGGAACAGGAAAAAGATTTGGAGTTTATGGACCCTAGAGATAAAGATTACTGTTTGGAATTCAGCGTTGTCCCTGAAGAAATTGATGAAGATATCAGAGATAAAGCTATCAATGTTTCGAAAAAAATTTTGGACTGGAATGATGTGATGGAGCTTGAAATAGAGAAAATTTATAGAATTAATTCCAGATATGTGACAATGGAAAAATTCTCAAGAGATGTGCTAGTGCATTTCGTAAAAAAGAGGAACAGAGATATGACTTTACAACAACATTTCAGTAACACATTCAGAATTGATGGCAAGGAAATATTTGTGAGGAAGGAAATTCCCATCAGACTCTTATTATATGACTATGACTATGACAGCAAGATTATTATGGGTGCAAGGATGGAAGATGGAAGATGGAATTAACACTGATAATGGAAGAATGGCTATTGAAATTACTGGACCTAGCAGACTTGATGAGATGGATTAATTGACATGTTTATTTGGAGAAAAATCGATGGATATATTTCTCAAGGAGTGGAAACCTCTCTTTGACTTTTTGTGGAAAGAATAAAGTGATGTTAAAGAGATTTGATGATTAATTAAGATAACTACTGGAGGAAAGTGATTTTGTAATATATTAAGAGACAGGTTTGTTATATATTATAGACCTATAACTGATCTGCGACAAATCGGAGGTCAACATTTTATTTTATTGTATTAGTTATTAAATTTTTTTTTTTGCTTTGTTTTGTTTTGTTTTTTGAAACTTTGAATAAAAATTAATGATTAAAAAAAAAAGGTAATCAGGGCCACTTATGTCCTAAATGTAGACCAGAAACCAAATTGAAAGGGATCCAAATAATCTGTATCCACTTTCTGGAGTTGAGAAACCACCACCCTCTCCAGAATCTTACTCTGGATCTTACAAATTGGAAACTGGATGATGGTTATAAATAATAATAATAAAATTTTATTTCTAGGCTGCCTATCTGGCCGCGCCAGCGGCCACTCTAGGCGGCGTACAAAATCAAGTAAAATACAGCATATAAAATACACATAGAAACCAAGAATCTAATATAAAATTAAACTAAAACCACCCACAGCTGTAGCAGATAAAATTAGGCTATCCCAGGGGTCTTATAGGCCTGCCTGAATAGCCAGGTTTTCAAGGCTTGGCGAAAACTTGGCAGGGAGGGGGCATGGCGAAGATCATAAGGCAGAGAGTTCCAGAGGGTGGGGGCCACAATTGAAAATGCCCTCTGTCTGGTCCGCACCAGCCTAGCTGTTTTAACTGGTGGGACCGAGAGAAGGTCTTGAGTGGCTGATCTCGTCAGGCGGCATATTTGTTGATGCTGGAGGCGCTCCTTCAGATAAACTGGGCCGAGACCGTATAGGGCTTTAAAGGTTAATACCAACACCTTGAATTGGGCCCGGTAGACAACTGGTAACCAGTGTAGATCTTCTAACACTGGAGTGATGTGATCACGGCGACGGCTGTTCTTAATCAGACGCGCCGCCGCGTTCTGTACCAGCTGTAATTTCCAGACCGTTTTCAAGGGTAACCCAACGTAGAGCGCATTACAGTAGTCTAAGCGAGAGGAGACCAGGGCATGCACCACCCGTGGGAGCAGATGGACAGGAAGGTAGGGTCGCAGCCTCTGTATTAGATGTAATTGATACCAAGCTGCCCGGCTCACTGCCAAGACCTGAGCCTCCATGGACAGCTGGGAGTCAAGGATGACCCCGAGGCTGCGGACCTGATCCTTCAGGGGCAATTTTACCCCATTTAGCACCAGGTCTATATCTCCCAACCTTCTCCTGTCTCCCACGAGCAACACCTCGGTCTTGTCAGGGTTTAGTTTCAGCCTATTTCCTCCCATCCATTCACTTACTGACTTCAGGCACTTGGAAATGGTCTCCACAGCCAACTCTGGTGAGGACTTAAACGAGAGATAGAGCTGGGTGTCATCCGCATATTGGTGGCACCGCAGCCCAAATCTCCTGATGATGGCTCCCAGCGTCTTTACATAGATGTTGAATAGCATGGGGTCAACGCTAGATTTCATTAACAAGTGCTTCACCACTGCCTTCTTAAAGGCAGCAGGTGCCACACCCTTCCTCTGAAACACATTCAGCACCTCTGATGTCTGTGTTTCCAACCCATTGTTACCTCAAACATTTTGGAAGCTACCACACGACCCTTTAGTGGATATATAGCCATTCATTATCTCACTCTTCATGAGATGCATGCCAGGAACACAATAGGCATATAAAAAAGAATGTTTGACCTGACATTATAACAGCTGGAGAGCAAAGCACAAGACATCTGGTAAATAATGTGTAGCATAAAATTATGCTGTTATTAATTTTCTGGTTTAGCACACAGGCTTTCCCTGCAACATCCTCTTCACAATCCATACCCCATGACTTTCCTTTTAAAAAAGCAGGGTGGGGGTAGGAGAGGGAAAATTTTAAAACAGATTTTGCTCTTATCTTTAACTGCAGAGGTAGGGAATCTTTTTCATGCTGAGGGTCGCATTCCCTTCTGAGCAATCTTCTGGGGGCCACATACCACTGGTGGGCAGGGTGAAAGGCAAAACTGGGAAATGCAAAATATGTGAAATTTACCTTTGAGTGATATTTATGTGTTTATTTGCAAAATTTTCTGTGTCACCAACATTGAGGAAAAATATGGCAGCAAACAACATAAAATCAACAATGATTATTACATCCATCACATATAAAGTATAAAATAGATAATCTAAGCTAGTTTCTATGCAAAGTCACATGCTATACTCCCTCTATTCTCCATCCAGGCAAGCAAGAAACATTATCAGTGGTAAGCACACATTCCAGCCAGGCAAAAACACTCAAGGAGGGTACAAAGTAGGGACTGCAAGGAATGTGGTCTGGGAAGAAGAGGTTGTGGCTGTTAGCCTGGGAAGAGTCCCAAGGGCCAGACAAAGATGCCTGGAGGGTCCTTAGGTTGCCCTTCCTTGCTTTACTGTGATATTTCTAATTGGGAATACATTAAACAACATAAATCCAGGGGTGTAGTTGTCCAGGTCTCAGTGGATCTTAGACTCCTTACTTTTTTAGGAGCAGGGTCTCATCAGGGCCCCTATGTCTACAGCATCCTACATCAGCATGAAAGTGTTGGCCAATGAGAAGAGTTTTCTAACATGCTTCCTTGTCCTTTCCTGCTGATTGGAGCCAATCAGAGTGAAAGGGGATGAGTCAGCTACTGAGTAGACTTCTGAGTAGACATGTATAAGATTGTGCAGCTAACTGCACACTCCATAGGAACACACATACTTCCGTGAATCATTGATGCCACAATTGGGAAGAACCCAGAGTTAGCCTTTGGTACTTGTGGAGTTAACCAACTTACAGAACCACCAGCAAAGAGCTCTTCCTTATTTGTAAATCGTGATTGAGACTAACAAATGGTGACATTGTATTGCATCACAGCCAAACTCCTGTCATTCCTTAGAACTGCTTTTTGACTCCCCTTTTATCCTTCCACTCCCCTTTCTCCACAAGTAAATACTCTTACACCAAAATCAATGAGAGGTTAAAAACTAGAAGTAATGTGTTTTGGTACACAACTAATCCACTTATTTGGATCTTCTTCTTCTTTGGTCTTCCCTGATTCTCTCCAGCAGCACATCCAGCTGTTGTGATCAGCTTTCCCAAACTTTTATTGTTGCTATATTCAGATTTCTGTGAACTCAAAAACGCTGCTGTCTCAAGTACTCCAATCCCTTCTGCAAGAATATTCTCTGCTGAATTATGACTTGTGTATCACAGAGTGCAAATTTCTGCAGCAATAAATATATTGAGATATTAACAACATAAAATCAGTTTGGTGTACTGGATTGCTGGCTGTGGACAAGTGAGACCTGAGTTCAAATTCTGCCTCAGCCAGGTTAGCCTCAGGCTACTTACCTCACATAGTTGTGATGGAGAGGGGGAAATGGGATATCCCTCATATATGCTACACTGAGCTTGCTGGAGGAAGGGTAGGATCTAAGTGTAAGCCAAAATAAAATGATTTTTTTCCACATTCTTAAAAATACATTAGAAGTAAAAGCATGTAGAACACACAGGAAACCTAGGATGTAGAACAGACTGAAAGCATCTGCTGGTGATACTTTTTTAAAATGTTAAGTTGTTTTTATAAAATGGGGTAATAAGTCTTCCATTGAAACAGGTATAGAGTCTGAGGAACTTGTTGGCCCTGACCCTGTTCTTTGATAGGCAAGTGGGAGCAGTCGCTGAGTATTCTTTTGATCAGCTCAATTTTATTTTATTTTTTGATGTCGACATTTCTATCCCACCCTTCCAGTGTCCATGGACCGCACAGGGAGGCTTTCAACAATTTAATATCACAGTACAATAAAAATATATATTAAACTACCAAATACAGTACAATAAAATACATAAAATAAAAATAAAACACCCAGCATTAGAATTTGTTTAAAAGCAACAACAGCAGAAATAATAAGTAAATGGAAGTGTTTTTTACGATTAACTTTAATTGATTTTATCCTTTGTATGCTTTTTATGTACACTGCTTGGTAAGCTACACAAATAGTTTAAATTAAATTAAATAAAAATTACCTTAGCAGGCAAAAGCCTGCCAAAATCAAAACCTTTTTTCCAGCTGGCAAAAAGACAGGCAAAGAAGGGGCCACCCACATTTCACAGGGTAAGGTGTTCCACAATGTGGCTGAAAAGGCCCTATGTGCCTCACCTTAGGTGGGACATAGAGAAGAGCTTCTCTTTCTGATTTTGGGGAGCAAGCTGGATTATGAATCTTATACTTGCAGCTGCAGTGTGTTGATTGCTGGCTCTCCAGAGCACACTAAGATTTGTCTGCTAAAGGTAAAGGTAAAGGTGTTTCCGCACTTATAGTGCGAGTCGTTTCCGACTCTTAGGGTGACGTCTTGCGACGTTTACTAGACAGACCGTATATATGGGGTGGGATTGCCAGTTCCTTCCCCGGCCTTTCTTTACCCCCCAGCATATGCCGGGTACTCATTTTACCGACCACGGATGGATGGAAGGCTGAGTAGACTTCAACCCCTTTTACCAGAGATTCGACTTCCTCCTTTCCCTTGGAATCGAACTCCGGCCGTGAGCAGAGCTTTGGCTGCGTTACCGCTGCTTACCACTCTGATTCTCTTAGCTAATGCAATTCTTCTGTCTGTGAACATGCAAGAGACTGCAGTAAAGATCCCCACAGTAGTATCGCTGATTAGTATTGGTATTGCTAATTCCCCAAAATTAGCTTTTTAGTGAATACACATGTGAGTTGTATGCACATGTGAATGTGTACTCTAGAGATCTGGTACAAAAGGTCAGAGTGGTCTTTTCTACACTCAAACTGATTTTCAGTTTACAAAAAGAGATTTCAATTTTCAAAGGTTCCCCAATTTTTAGATCTCAATTTTTACATTTATTTTTATGTTTTATTATTTTGCTTTTTTGAGCTTTGGCTTGGTTATTTGTGTCATGAAAAGGCAGTTTACATTCTTCTGAAAACCTACCAGATTAATTTTCCCACCCAAATATTTCCCTTTCATTTCAATACTTGTGAGAATCTGGTTTATGTACTCTCCAGGAAAACAAATGTATTATTTCATGCCAATTCCTTGTGAAAATCATTCTAAGAAGAGAGCACAGACTGTTATTGACAAAGTGTGAAGAACTTAAGTATTTCAGAAAAGCAGGAGAATTTTAGTCTTGGTTGCTGGTAACTGATATCAGTTGGACTTCCAAAGAGGAGCAGTTTTACGCTCACATTAGGTCATTGGGCAGAGGATCCTGTCATGAGTCCTGTGGGTTGGCAATAGAGTGAGGAGGAGGAGGAAGACGAGACAGACTTGGACCAATGGAAAGGTGCCAGTGATGTGCCCCTCCTCCAGACGCAGGTGAGCTTGAAGTCTCCCACGCTTCTGACAATTACAGCTCCACCCCTATAGCTCCAGTTACTGTCGGGGAGGTACTGTCCAATCAGGGAGTTGTCTCTTCCCCTGCCCTTTGCCCACTTCCTCACTCATCCCCCCACTGCCAAGCAGCCCCCCTCCTGAGGGTGAAGTTGAAGAGGGAGTCCAGCCACCCTCACTTCAGACATGTAGGCTGTGGTGTGGACAATCTCAGTGAACCCTCACTGTCCCTCTGAGGCAGAGTGCTCATCTGCATGCGCACTCTCCACAGTGACACTCAGGCCATGCAAGTAGGGTGCCCATCCACCCTTATTTAAGATTGGTATGGAGGCCTGTCTAGTTGCTGCAACAATGTCTTAGTGCGGTATAGTTGTGCCTTGTTAATCCTAGTAATGATGCTGAATCCTGTGTAACCTGTAAGCTGATTTATGAAGCACACTGAACTGAAATTTTCTACTAAAGAAAAGCATGCTTCCGTGTTTGTGTCTGACTCCAGTGGGTTTGGGCAGGACAAATACTATACTCCGGAACACCAGAGGGAGATGCTGTTCGAGCACAGCATCTACCTTATGCTACACTCATCCAGAAAAGGAGAAGAAAAACTCACTACTCAAAATGGAGCAACACCTATATCTCCAGCATTCATGACAACACCCCCAGGGCCCACCAGTTACAGCCAGTGTGATGATGCCATGGAGATGATGTAATAACATTTTGGAAAAGTTGCAGGGAGGCCCCTATGTCAGGCAAACATAGAAGGATTCAGTCCTCTCATGCTGGCAGGAAAATACCCTCATTATGTCCTTGCACTCCACGCAATCTGCCACATATTATGATGCCACAGCACCTTCTACTGTATGAGCCACTGTGACAAGATAGGCACAGGCAACTAAGGTCTATAGGCATCTCTGCAGACAGAGATTCATTTACCCTTATCATCCCTGTAGCCAGTGGTCCTTGTTAGGTGAGGCAGCCACATTTCTAGATGAGGCATTGGGAGGGAGAGGCACATAGCACCAGCCAATCCTCCCCCCCCCATTGGTGGAAAGGATGTGAGAGTCAGGCCAGGGGAAGGGAAAGGCAGTGACATTCTCCATCACTTCACCATGCAGAGAGCGGGTTAACTTACATGAATGAACTTCAATCTGTTGAATTGTCTCATCCTTTGAGAGCTCCCCAGGAATACCAGACTCGAAAGCTTGACTTTGCCTATAGCTACAGTCCTCTTTCACCTGTGCTGTGTCCCTGTGTTTTTTCATGAACTGAACTATTTTGATAAAGACGGTGAGCTCCTGAGCTTGGCTTTGAAGCTGCATTAGGTATCTCAGTTTTAGATTCCACCTGAAAAACAAACTTGTCCATACTACAAGTTTAGAGAAGGGCAGAGAGAAAATAAATACTATAGGGTGTGTTTGTTAACTTTTCTTTGAGATTCCCTTCTTCTAGTCTTGTTCTTGGCCTTTAGATTTTCCTTCCTGTTTGACAATCAAGGGAGAACTTTTAAACTGGCTGCTATATAAAGGACAAACTAAGCAATTGGAAACAAACTGTGGAAAGCAATCCAAATTTTTTTTTTACTGGTTGCTGGGATGATTTTTCTGTCCAAAAACTCTGAAAAGGCCTCATGCTGAGCTGCACATCTTGGGAAAATCAAAACCTAGGCCTGAGTTACAGCCTGGGTGTCCAGGCAGCCAGCTATATAGTGTACACAGCAATATTTCTATTCCTCTAGGGCTGTTTTCATCTTTTGCCATAAAGAAATCAAGAAAAATAAGAAAAAATAGCCAGTATGATTGTGAGTATAGTGAGTGTTTTACAATAGTAAAGCATACCCATAGCCATATTTTCAGATCCCTTTAAGTTATCTTGTTATCTCACACTTTAGCAATAAGCTTCCAATCCTGTTCTACTCATTATAATAACTGCCGAATAAACAAACACTTACTGCAGGCAAACAAACATGCTTCTTTATTGCTGGCTCTGTAGACAGCACAAACTGAAAATAACAATGAAAAGCAGAACAAAGGAAAGCCCAAGGGGTGAAGTCTAACTCTAGCCCATAATAAAAAGTTTAATATTTATTCAAGGGGTATGTTCCTTAAGTAATTATTTTTGTTGTTATGTGCCTTCAAGTTGATTACAACTTATGGCGACCCTATGAATCAGCGACCTCCAGTAGCATCTGTCATGAATCACCCTGTTCAGATTTTGTAAGTCCAGGTCTGTGGCTTCCTTTTTGGAATCAATCCATCTCTTGTTTGGCTTCCTCTTTTTCTACTCCCTTCTGTTTTTCCCAGCATTATTGTTTTTTCTAGGGAATCAGGTCTTCTCATTGTGTCCAAAGTATGATAACCTCAGTTTCATCATTTTAGCTTCTAGTGATAGTTCTAATTTGTTCTAACACCCAATTATTTGTCTTTTTCAAGGTCCATGGTATGCGCAAAGCTCTCGTCCAACACCACATTTCAAATGAGTTGATTTTTCTCTTACCCACTTTTTTCACTGTCCAACTTTCACATCCATACATAGAGATCGGGAATACCATGGTCTGAATGATCCTGACTTTGGTGCTCAGTGATACATCTTTGCATTTGAGGACCTTTTCTAGTTCTTTCATAGCTGCCCTACCCAGTCCTAGCCACCATCTCATTTCTTGATTATTGTCTCCATTTTGGTTAATGACTGTGCTGAGGTATTGATAATCCTTGACAAGTTCAATGTCCTCATTGTCAACTTTAAAGTTACATAAATCTTCTGTTGACATTACTTTAGTCTTCTTGACGTTCAGCTGTAGTCTTGCTTTTGTGCTTTCCTCTTTAACTTTCATCAGCATTCATTTCAAATTATTACTGGTTTCTGCTAGCAGTATGGTATCGTCTGCATATCTTAAATTATTGATATTTCTTCCTCCAATTTTCACACTTCCTTCATCTTGGTCCAATCCCGCTTTCCGTATAATATGTTCTGCATATAGATTAAAAAAATAGGGTGATAAAATACACCCCTGTCTCACACCCTTTCCGATGGGAAACCAATCGGTTTCTCCATATTCTGTCCTTACAGTAGTCTCTAGTCCACAGTATAGGTTGCACATCAGAACAAGAAGATATTGTGGCATCCCCATTTGTTAAAGCATTCCATAGTTTTTCATGATCTACACAGTCAAAGGCTTTGCTGTAATCTATAAAGCACAGGCTGATTTTCTTCTGAAATTCCTTTGTCCGTTCCATTATCCAAAGTATGTTTGCAATATGATCTCTGGTGCCTCTTCCCTTTCTAAATCCAGCTTGGACGTCTGGCATTTTCCGCTCCATATATGGTAAGAGCCTTTGTTGTAGAATCTTGAGCATTACTTTACTTGCATGGGATATTAAGGCAATAGTTCGATAATTACTGCATTCCCTAGGATCCCCTTTCTTTGGAATTGGGATGTATATTGAACGCTTCCAGTCTGTGGGCCATTGTTTAGTTTTCCATATTTCTAGACAGATTTTTGTCAAAATTTGGACAGATTCAGTCTCAGGAGCTTGTAGCAACTCCATTGGTATGCCATCTATTCCTGGTGATTTGTTTCTTCCAAGTATTTTAAGAGCAGCTTTCACCTCACATTCTAAAGTTTCTGATTCTTCATTATACGATTCTTCCGTGAATGATTCTGTCACCCTTGCATCTCTTTTATAGAGTTCTTCAGTGTATTGCTTCCATCTTCCTTTTATTTCATCTCGGTCAGTCTGTGTGTTTCCCTGTTGATTATTCAACATCCCTACTCTTTCATTTCTCTAATCTTTTGGAACAGGGCTCTTGTTCTACCCTTTTTGTTGTCCTTTTCTATTTCTATACAGTAACTATTGTAATAGTTTTCTTTGTCCCTGCATACTAGTCGCTGTATAGTTGCATTTAGGGTACTAACCAGGGCTGTGGAGTCGGCACGCCAAACCTTCGACTCTGACTCCTCTATTTTTCTACTGTCTGACTCCGACTCCACCCAAAATTGCTTCCAACTCCACAGCCCTGAAAAGGGCTGTAAATGTCTTTTTAAATTGGAAGCTCTCATAGGAGCATTTTTATCGTTGCCTGAATATGCGCTGATCTTGGCATCACAGCATTTGTCTTCATCTGGGTCCTGTGTCATACACTGACACACTAAATGTTTTCCATCTTGAGTTATGGTGAAATGCTCAACTACAGCTGACTTCATGGGAAGCTTCTTTGGCATTTTGAATTTATAGTTTTTTTAAAAATTGTCAATCAAAATTTATTTTGAAGCCGGAGTCGGTACATTTCTACCGACTCCGACTCCACCCAAAATTGCTTCCGACTCCAACTCCACAGCCCTGGTACTAACCATGTTTCTATCTCCTTTTCCTTTCCTTCTCTCTTTAACCATTTGAAGAATTTCTTCAGTCATCCATTGAGGTCTTTCTCTCTTTTTAACTAGAGGTATTGTCTTTTTGCGTTCTTCCCTGATAATGTCTCTGATCTCACTCCATAGTTCTTCTGGTTCTCTGTCAACTAAGTTTAAAGCCTCAAACCGGTTCCTTATTTGATCTTCATATGCTTCTGGGATGTTATTTAAATTGTATTTTGGCATTATGATTGCTTTGTTGGTCTTCTTTAGCTTTACTCTGATTTTCGATATGACCAGTTCAAGATCTGTACCACAGTCTGCTCCTGGTCTTGTTTTCGCAGAAAGTATGGAACTTCTCCATCTTCTGCTACCAATTATATAATCAATTTGATTCCTATATTGACCAATTGGTGATGTCTATGTGTATAGTCGTATGCTTTAAGTTGGATTCCTGCATTGAGCAGGGGGTGGAACCTGATGGCCTTATAGGCCCCTTCCAACTCTATGATTCTATGCTTCCATGAAAAGAGATGGTGCTTCCTGGACACAAATCTACCAAGCAGACACCACAGACACAGTATGGTACTCCCCCACACATTAAGTCACAGCAGCAGACAGGAATCAGATGCATAATAAGGCATTCATCTCCGCACTCTACCTGCAGCCTCAAGACTCAGTCATGGATAATAGATGCTGATAGGCAGCAGGAGAAACCTCAGCCTGCAGGATTTCTTCATACAGGGTATAAACGCTGAGAGAGTCTCAATAGTCTGCAGGATAGCAGATGCAGTGACCCTCATAGTTCCAGCTCCATGTTGGGAATACTCACCTGTTGCATAACTGTCTGTCATGGAGTTTACAAGGGCTCAGGAGACTGCCTGGAGCAAATAGGTTGGCAACCCCACAGAGGAACAACCAAGTGCATCCTGGTTACTCCTGCTAATTATGGGCTGGGCCTCCCTTGTGACCTGCATAGAACCCAAGGCTATCCAGTTAGCCGAATGTTGGAAGTTTCAGGACAGAAAGTACTTCTTCACACAGTACATAGCGCACTTGAGAAGACCTGGGCAAGGTGATCAAAAGAGTTGCAGTGGCAAGCTTTAGGCATGCTTGGGGGAAACTGATTGCTTGGATCCATTCCAGTCTGGCTTCAGGCCTGACTATGGCACTGAAACCACCTTGGTCGCCCTGGTTGATGACATTTGTCAGGAGAGATATAGGGGGAGTGTGACCCTGCTCGTTCTCCTTGATCTCTCAGCAGCTTTCAGTACTGTTGACCGTGGTATCCTCCCAGAGCTTCTAAGGGAGGTAGGGATTGGGGGCACTGTGCTTCAGTGGTTCTGCTCCTACCTCCAGAGCCGCTTCCAGAAAGTAGTTATGGGAGGCTACTGTTTGGCTTGATGGGAGCTGTCCTGTGCTATTCCAAGGGATCCATCATGTCCCCCAAGTTATTTAATATCGATATGAAGCTGCTGGGAACTGTCATCAGGAGGTGTTAAACTGGTGCTTGGAGGCAGTGATGGGCTGAGTGTGGGCCAAAAAATTGAGGCTGAATCCTGAAAAGAAAGAGGTGCTATATGTCCTGAGTTCTCATGTCTGGGAGGTAGGAAGATTGCTGGTTTCGGACAGAGTGGTACTCTCCTGGAAGGAGCAGATCTGTAGCTTGGGGGTGCTCTCGGATTCAATGCTGTCACCGGAGGCTCAGGTTGCCTTGGTAGCTAGGAACACCTTTCTTCATCTTTGACTGGTTCATGAGCTGTGGTCTCTTTTGTACAGAAATAACTTGGCCTGTGTTCCTGCTCTGGTAACTAAATTGCATTATTACAATGTGCTATATGTGGGGCTGCCCTTGAATATGATTTGGAAGCTTCAACTAGTCCAAAATGCAGTGGCCAGATTACTGTCTGTGATTCCATTTCAATCTCATAACCCCCTTTTTGAAACAGCTGCACTGGTTGCCAGCTTCTTTCCCAACTCAAGGTGCCACATTAGTGCTTGCAGCTCTAAACAACTTAGGCCCTAAATACTTGAAAGACTGCAGACTTACAGACCTTGTTGGGTGTTAAGATCAGAAGAGGGGGCCTTCTTGGTAGTTCTGCCGCCCTCAGAAGCATGGGTGGTGGCAGCCCTGGAGAGGAATCCCCTTAGTTGTAAAATTTTCTTCCCAGGGAGGTGCATCTGGAAATTTCACTATTCAGTTTTTGGCAAATGCTGAAAATGCACTTTTTTACCCTGGCCTTTGACACCTGAGATGTATATTTTTAGGACCCACCCTATTTCCTGAGTAGTTTTAAATGTAGTGTTAGAATCCCTGATCTGTAATAACTCAAGACCAAATGTTACATTATTCATGCTCTTGAAAAGGCATGCTTACACTGACCACATTTTGTATTTGTATTTTGTAATTGCTCCATTATATGACGTGGTTGAGAAAACTGGAAAAGCAGAGCATGTGTTTGATTCAAAGTTGTTATGACTTGTTCATAAGAAATGATGGTTCCTTGTTTAAAACCAACTGCCAAAGGACAGCAACTTTTCCCAAATAGTTAAATCAATAAATCATGCTCGTTCGTTTGTTAAAGTTTGGAGAATATGTACTTTGGTTCATAATTGGCTCTGCCTCCCAAGCTATTGTTTAGCATCTGGCTCTATGTCCAACTTCTTTAGCATTTGACTCCAGATAGTGGACTTTAGGATTCTAAGCAAAAAGCAAAGTAAGCCCCTGAAGTCTGGTCTGCCCATCCTTGCACTAGAGGACAGGGCTTCTGTTCCTTTATTAGCTGCATGGAAGAGAGAGGTGCAGTTTTTCTCATTCTTTTATGATAAATTCTGCCTGCGAAAAACTTTCTTCTTCACAACTATCTTCCTTTGGAGTGCATCGCCCCAATTTTTCAAATGAACTTTTTTTCAAACTGTGTGCTAAGGATCCCTGTAGTTCTAACAATAGTAGCAAAGAATCTTCCCTAACAGGCAGTTTTCCCACTACAGACATCCCCACACAATGCACAACTTTTGCAGAGAAATGTTGGGTGCATTCAACATCCAGTTTGCACAGGGCAATGGTAAAACTCAACAGGACTAGCACCTCATGTGAACTGAGCATATGCTCTACACTAGATAATAAGAAGAGTCATGCTGGATCAGAACAAAGGCTCATCTAGTCCAGCATTGTCAAGCATCCTGTTCTTGCAAAGGCCAACCAGATGCCTATGGGAAGCCTACAAGAAGAACCTGAGTACAACAGTGTTCTCCCCACTTGTGATTCCCATCAAGCTCCAACCTGCATTGCCTTCAACAATGGTGGCAGTAGAACACAGCCATTGTGGCGAATAGCCATTGATAGCCTTGTCCTCCATGCATTTGTCTAATCCTCTTTTAAAGACATACAAATTGGTGGCCATCACTACCTCATGTGGGAGCAAATTCCATCATCATATTTTAATTTATTACCTGCTCTTCACCCTGAAGTCCCTGGGTATGTTACAGCAATGTAAAAATATCCTTTAAAAATTTTTAAAATCAACTTACAACCACAAAAATAGGGTGGGTCCTAAAAATATACATCTCAGGTGTCAAAGGCCAGGGTAAAAAAGTGCATTTTCAGCATTTGCACCTCCCTGGTTGTAAGTTGATTTTAAATTGTTTTTAAGGATATTTTTAGATTGTTGTAACCTACCCAGGGACTTCAGGGTGAAGAGCAGGTAATAAATTAAAATATGATGATGGAATTTGCTCCCACATGAGGTAGTGATGGCCACCAATTTGGATGTCTTTAAACGAGGATTAGACAAATGCATGGAGGACAAAGGCAACATTACTGTTTTCGTTTTACAGAGGAGGGACACTGAGGCGATAAGCACATGGCAGAGCAGGATTTTTAAAGTTTTTTTTTTAAACTTGCAATTTTACTTGGTGTTATAACACAATTCGAAGACAAATCCTTGCCAATATATTTCACAAGAAATCTGCTAGTATTCCTGATGTACCTTCGCTGATCACTCTTATCCTGCGAGTTCACAAATATTAACATACAGCACATCCACGTGCTTGTGTTCTACTCGACTGTTAAGAAGGGCGTCGATAGAGAGCGCTATGGGAGATTTAATCGGAAGCTTAATTTTTTCTTCTTTCTCCGCCCCATAGAGTTAGAAAAAATAGGTTAGAGCAACACAAAGCTAGTTTTCGCAGCGTTGCAGTGGAGATCTGTACTTGTGACGACGCATTTCACTAATAAAGAGCGAGGTGACAGGTCTTGTAAGCCAGCATCTACAAACCTGAGTCCCAATATGTAGAGATCATGATATAACATAGTTGTGCCGCCCCCCTTCTCGAATCTGCAATATGGGTACAAGACTGAGCCACGTTGTAGTTGCAAGCTAATGTCTGTCAGGCTTCCGCATTATGAAGATAATAAACTACAGACTATATTTGCATTTGTAGCGTAATGTATTTCTTTTTTTAAGAAAAAACTAATTATTGTGTACTATAATACACGAGTTTGAAAGACACAAAGTCCTTGCTTCTAATTTTGAGGGCGGAGGGGGGCAAGCAACCGCCCACTGCCAAAGCAGAGTTATGAGAAAAACCGGGATTTCTCTATTGTCTCCTATATCTATCTATCAGTTTTATCCTTCTAAAAAGGAAAGAAAATGGCGTAGAAAGTAACCAGGAAGTCCCGTGGCGGACAAGGGAACTGTCCGTCTAAAGTAGGCATTGCGTCTTAGACTGGGCCTTCCAATGCGGCTGCGCGGGAGCGAGAGCCGGATGTTTTGCAGCGGGACTTCCGCTGGAGCGATTTAACTTGGACAAGCTCGGTGGCCTCTACGGCCGCTTTCTTTGTTTTTGGCCTGGGAGAAGGAAAACATGGACATTCTCAAGGCGGAGATAGAGCGGAAGCGGAAGCTGCTGGAGGAGAAGGAGCTGGTGGTGGTAAGGAAGAAGTAGATACCCCCAAAGAGGGGACGGGTGGCGGCGCCGGCTTTGGGGTGGGTGCGTATGGGTTGGTTGGGTTTTTGTTTTGTTTTTTTGGTAGCGGTGGAATTGGCATCATGGGTTGCTATCCCCTTGCTCACATTCCTTGAGATAGTTTATTTTATTTCTTTTATATGCCACCTTTTCTCCAAGAAGCTCCAAGTGGTGTACATGGTTCTTCTCTCTCCATTATATCCTAACAACAACCCTGGGAGGTAGGTTACCCTGAAAGACAGTGACTGAGCGAGGTCTCCCGGTGAGCTTCGTGGCTGAGCGGGGATTTGAATCCTAGTTGCCTTTAATAATGACGTGATAAGCTGGAAAGCAACAGGTGATGCTCCTATCTGCAGCATCTGCTGAATTTCTGCCGCTCATGTATATTAAAAATGGTTTAAAAAGTCTTGTCAATAACAAATGGTGGAAAGTAGTGGCTTTCTTGTTCCCCACCACCAGTCTTCAAAAATAATCTCTCTCTCTCTCTCTCTCTCTCACTCACTCACTCACTCACACACTCACACACACACACACACACACACACACACACACACACACACACACAGTGGACTGGTAAGGAAAAAAATGGAAGCACTTCTGGTTTATATCTTGAAAAGTGAATACATTTTCTGTGTGCCACCTCTTGAGTTAAACAGGACAAAATTTTACTGTTCCTTCATTGAAAGAAGCGATTCCAGCAGAAAAGTATCTATTTCTGTGGATTTTCAGCTGCTGCTAATACAAGGATTGAGGTGTTTGAGTTTTGCTATGTGTAGCTGAGAAGTCTGCATGCTGAAGTTGATCAAATAAAAGAATTTGATGTACCTGTTAAAATTCATTAGTGTATGCACTCAGTAACTTCTCTGTAATCTAAGTTTTAATAAAAACTCTAATAAGAGGAAGGAAAGTGGAATGCATGCACTTGAGCTCCAAACTTACTGTAGTTTTAAAGTACAAATTTAAAACAGCAAAATATACGTATTCAGCAGTGCGTTAAGGTTTGATTGACTTCAGGTAACGGACTTGTACATTTTAAAAAAGGCTTAGGCTGAATGACTGGAGAAGTATGTGGTTCATGGTTGAATCCATTATAACAGTTTCCCAAGTTTCTCTTGGCAGGAATGTTGAAAACCCTGCCAAGGTCTTAAAATGTTGTCACAATTTTAAATTTATGAAATTCCTCCAACTGTTGCTGTAAACTGCCCAGAGAGCTTTGGCTATGGCTAAATGTAATAAATAAATAAATATAATAAACCAGCTTCTAACTTGCAAAAGTAACTTCCAGTAAATTAAGGTACTGGAAAAAGTAGATTGAAAATGAAGTTATGTTAGTTCTTTGACATCTCTGAAGCCCAAAACACTTTAAAACATGCACTGTAGCAATAATAAGTTTTCTTTTCCAATTGCTTTTCCAGTTCTTTTGGCTACCTTCCAAATGTCACCCATATGCCAGTTTAATCAGATTGGCCCTCTGGATATTGCTGAACTACCACTCTGATCATCCCTGATGATTGGCCATACTGACTTGGGGCTAATGGGAATTGGAGTCCAGCAACATCTGGAGGGCCACAGGTTAGCCACCCTTGATTTAGAGTCTGGCATAGTGTTTTGAATAAGCTTTATTTATGCGTCTTTAAAATTTGGATTTGTGAGCCTTCAGAGTTGGTGGTTTCCAGGTTGCTTTGTTAGGGTCCCTTGAAAAATGAAATGGACTGCCTTCAAATCGATTCCGACTAATGGGCAACCCTATAAATAGGATTTTCATGGTAAGCGGTATTCAGAGGGGTTTACCATTGTCTCCCTCTGAGGCTGAGAGGCAGTGACTGGCCCAAGGTCACCCAGTGAGCTTCGTGGCTTTGTGGGGATTCGAACCCTGGTCTCCCAGGTCGTAGTCCAACACCTTAACCACTACACCACATTGGCTGTCTAGGGTTCTTTAGATAGAAGGTAATTAATGGCAGACAAGTAGGACAAGCTACCTTGAAAGACAGCTTGTCCTTCACTACCAATCTGACTGCAACATGCTGCTGCAAGAAAATTTGGGGTATGTTCTACATTTTGCTGTTTGTGTGTTCCAATGGACCCTATGAGTGATGCCTTCGGGAGTCATGTACTCCCAGTAGGGTCACCCATGGCGGTAAAGTCAAGAGAGAGGAACCAGACAAAGAACGATTCAAGAATGTCCTCAACGGCAGAACAGGTGGAGGATAACAATGTGTATGTTACAATGGCTGTGAAGGCGGATGAAGGCTGCAGTAGATAAAAGATTTCCAATTGTTGTGGTATCCATGCCATTGGATCAAAGCCTTTTTCTGTCAAGATTGTGTTGATCGTCGTGCACCTATCTCCCCACATAAAACAAATTCACGCACAGGCGTCTTCCAACCAAATCAAATCAAAACAAAAGCCCCATGGTGATCGGCGAATGGCGACGGCGGCAGGACTGTGAAATCCGGAAGCCCCTAGTCATGGACTGGCACATGGGCGGTGGATACAGACTCAGTCATCCTGGCTCAAGGACCGAGGCAGTTGAGTAGTTCGGCAGCTATATGCACGACTGAGCAGTCCTATTCAGGATCCGCTCTGCTCACCCCGTATGGGGAGGGGGCTAGAAAAGGTGCCCTAAACATAGTCTTCCTCATCTCTCTCTCTGACTGGATCACCGTGTCCAGTGGGGTTACCACTTAGCAGTTGCAAAAGACAAATGAACTTTAGAACGTGGAATATACGGACATTGCTGGACAATACAGATAGTGAACGTCCTGAACGCAGGACTGCCATCATCGCGAGGGATTGAGACGTTTAATATTGACATAGCAGCACTCCAAGAAACTCAAAGAGCAGGAGAGGGACAATTGAAGGAAGAAAAAGGAGGTTACACCTTCTTCTGGAAAGGGCTGCCTGAACAAGAACGATGAATACATGGAGTAGGCTTTGCTATTAAAAATGATCTTGTGAAGCTCTTGTCAGAAGTTCCTACTGGCATTAATGAACGACTCTCAACTCTCTGATTAAAACTCGCCAAAAACCAGCAGGCAACTATTCTAAGTGCTTATACACCAACATT
This sequence comes from Rhineura floridana, assembly GCF_030035675.1. NCBI lineage: Eukaryota > Metazoa > Chordata > Lepidosauria > Squamata > Rhineuridae > Rhineura > Rhineura floridana. Next base: position 119,245,711 of record NC_084487.1, read on the forward strand.
AGATGCTGATGAAGACATCAAGGAAAATTTTTATACTCAGCTGGATACCATCTTATCAGAGATACCTAAGGAGGATAAAATTATCCTCCTGGGCGATTTCAATGCAAGAGTTGGGAGTAATTTTGATTTATGGCCAGAAACCATTGGGAAAGAAGGAGTTGGCAATAGCAACCTGAATGGCATTCTACTTCTGACTAAATGTGCAGAGCACATTACAAACACACTCTTTCACCAGAAAGATAAATTTAAAACATCATGGAAGCACCCTTGGTCTAAGCACTGGCATCTCCTGGATTACGTAATTGTCCATGCCAGAGATCGTCGTGATGTACTCCTCACTAGGGCCATAACGAGTGCCGATGACTGCTGGACAGATCACCAATCCACTATGGCCATTAATATTGTTCCTCAATGTAGGCTCCAAAGAAGAAATCCAAGACGTAAAATGAACATCCACGCCCTTCAAGATCCTATTCAGCGAGTCTGCTTTCAAACAACTCTCAAGAAACATCTACCTACGGAACTCCCTGAAAACGTTGAGGAACACTGGAATAAACTGAAGACTTCCATTATTGCAGCATGTGAACAAGTTATTGGATAGCAAACTAAGAAACATCAGGACTGGTTTGATGAGAATGATAGTGAGATTGGACATATCATTGACAAGAAAAGGAAAGCCTTCCAGATATGGCAAAAAGACATTAACTGTGCTGCTAAGAAAAAAAACTATGCCAGTGTAAAGGCTGAGGTCCAGAGAAGAACTAGAGAATTTAAGAACACCTGGTGGATAAAGAAAGCTCAAGAAATCCAGCATTTTGCAGATGCTCATGATGCACAGGGCTTTTTTAATGCCACAAAGGTATCTTTCTTCTAGCTACCGCAGGTAAAATCCTTGCAAGGATTCTCGCAAATCGCCTCCTACCTATCTCAGAAGACATCCTCCCTGAATCCCAAAATGGTTTCCGTCCTTCCAGGGGGATAGGTGGACATGATCTTCACTGCACGATAGCTTCAAGAAAAATGTAGGGAGCAAACCCGACCTCTGTATATGGCGTTTATTGATCTGACTAAGGCCTTTGATAATGGAAATCAAACTGCTCTCTGGACCATCCTTCTGAAAATTGGATGCCCTGATAAATTTGTGAATATTTTGCAACTCCTCCATGACAGTGACAATTTTGGATAACAATGGCTCTCAAGGTGATCCATTCAAAGTGGGATCAGGCGTCAAACAAGGATGTGTCATTGCTTCGACCTTATTTGCTATTTTCATCACCATAATTCTACACCTTGTTGAGGGGAAACTTATCGAACAGATGGAAAGCTTTTTCATCTCACGCTAAAAGCAAAAACTAAGGTATTACAACCTCTGTCGTAGAACTTCAGTATGCCGATGATAATGTAGTCTCCGCACATTCAGAGGAAGTTCTTCAAACTATCCTAAATGTCTTTGCAGAAGCATATGACAAGCTTGGCCTCTCGCTTAACATAAAAAAACCCAAAATGCCTCATCAGCAAGTGCGAATCAATTCCTCTGTAGCACCATCAATCCAGCTTAATGGTGCGATGCTGGAGAATGTTGATCACTTTTCTTATCTTAGCAGCCATCTCCTGTAAAAGCTGACATGAACGCTGAAATTCAGCATCGTCTGAGCTTGCGAGTGCCGCATTCTCCCGAATGAAGCGTAGAGCGTTCGAAGATTGGGATATTCGCAGGGAGACCAAAATGCTTATTTACAAAGCCATTGTACTACCGACCTCACTGTACGCCTGTGAAACATGGACCATCTATAAACGCCACTCCCAGTTTCTTGAAAGATTGCACCAACGCTGCCCCTGGAAAATTCTGCAAATTACTTGGGAAGATAGGCGGATTAATGTTAGCATATTGGAAGAAGCAAAGACCACCAGTGTTGAAACAATGATCCTCCAACATCAACTTCGCTGGACCGGCCATGTTGTTCAAATGCCTGATCACCGTCTTCCAAAGCAGCTACTTTACTCCCAACTTAAGGATGGAAAACGGAATATCGGTGAACAGCAAAAGAGGTTTAAAGATGTTCTCAAAGCTAATCTAAAAAAGTGTAACATGAGCGTTGAGAACTGGGAGGCCTTGGCCCATGAGCGTCCCAATTGCAGGTCAGCCATTATCAAAGGCGCTATGGACTTTGAAGAAGCACGAGTACAGGGCAAAAGGGGCAAACGAGCTAAGCAGAAGGCATGTCAAGCAAATCCTCATCGTGACCATCTTTCATCTGGAAACCTATGTCCTCACTGTGGGAGGCTGTGTGGATCCAGAATTGGCCTCCACAGTCACTTACGGACCCACTGTTAAAGACCTTACTCTGGAAGACAATCTTACTTGGCCATGAGAGATCACCAATGAATGAGATTATTGTTGCTGTTTCTGGTGATCAAAGCTCTGCACGCACAACCCTGGCTATTGGCCCAAGGGCTTTTCAATGTCAGGAACCACTCATTTAGCATCTATTTATGTATGACGTTTCTCATTCTGAGAGGTATTTTTGTGGGATGCTGGCATCTATGCACATCTGCCCCAGCTGGATCAGGTCATAGGTTTGCTGAAAGCAGAGACGAAAAGAGTTGTGGGTAATGATTTAGTCACAAAGAAAAGATAATTGTTATGCTTGATAACTTTCTGTTTCTCTTGGGAAATCCATCCCATTCTTTTCCTGTCTATCTACTAACTTGCCCTGCTTACGTATTTTACAGTTGCATCAGAGCACCTAATCTATCTTGAAGGTATAATTATCCTGAATAAATCCTAAATGTTTTACAATTTGGAATTTCTGTCTACCCAGTAATAAATGAATATGATTTATTAGATTTATAGTATTTGCTCTTAGTGAGTGTATAGAATATGCCTTTTCTAGTTGCAGTTACTTCTATCATGCCATAAATTATTGTCACTACCCATATTTAAATCATTCCGATTTGAAAGTTCATTTATCCTAGCAAGACTGCTTTCCCCAGTACAGACCAAGCCAATAGTTTAGATCTTCCAAGGAGATATTGCTGGTCTTTCTACAACCAGCAGATCGCCGTATGGTGACAGTATGGAAATAGACCTTCTCAGTAATAGCACCTGCCTTCTGGAATGCCCACCCTTGGGTAATGGGTGAGGCAGAGACAGTAATGATATTTAAATACTTCTTTAAAATGTACATGTGCATCCTGCAGGACCAGGCCCCAGGTACCCAGCCAGCTGGGACTGATTGCTACCACCTGTCTCTCTTTGGAGGGATACATAAGCCGGCTGGCTGGGGTGGCATGGGTGTTTGTTTGTTTTTTGTTTGTTTTTTGTGTGCTGCTTTTGTGTGTGTGTGTGTGTGTGTGGGATTAAGGAGGATTAATTTTATGATGTTTTAATTGGAAATTGGTTTTAAATTGTTTAGGACTGTGGTTTGTTTTTGTATATGTATATTATGTATAGCTTTTTGTTATTGTAAGTCGCCTAGAGTGTCCACTAACCTGGACAGATAGGCGACCAATAAATTTATTATTATTATTATTATTATTATTATTATGTCCAGCTTTTCTGGACTCTTAATTTTTAATTTTTTTGTTTTGTACACTGCTCAGCTTTATTTGTGGTACATGTTGTTGTTGTTACATGCCTTCAAGTCGATTATAACTTATGGTGTCCCTATGAATCAGCAGCCTCCAATAGCATGTTATAAGCCATCCTCTTCAGATCTTGTAAGTTCAGGTCTGTGACTTCCTTTATGGAATCAATCCATCTCTTGTTTGGCCTTCCTCTTTTTCTACTGTCTTCTGTTTTTCCCAGCATTATTGTCTTTTCTAGGGACTCGTGACTTCTCATTATGTGTTCAAAGTATGATAATCTCCGTTTCATCATTTTAGCTTCTAGTGATAGTTCTGGTTTAATTTGTTCTAACACCCAATTATTTGCCTTTTTTGGGGTCCATGGTATGCACAAAGCTCTCCTCCAACACCACATTTCAAATGAGTTGATTTTTCACTGATCCACTTTTTTCACTGTCCAGCTTTCACGTCCATACATAGAGATCAGGATTACCATGGTCTGAATGATCCTGACTTTAGTGTTCAGTGATACATCTTTGCATTTGAGGATCTTTTCTAGTTTTTTCATAGCTGCCCTACCCAGTCCTAGCCGCCATCTGATTTCTTGACTTTTGTCTCCATTTTGGTTAATGACTGTGCCAAGGTATTGTTAATCCTTGACAAATTCAATGTCCTCTTTGTCATCTTTAAAGTTACATAAATCTTCTGTTGTCATTACTTTCGTCTTTTTGACGTTCAGCTGTAGTCCTGCTTTTGTGGTTTCCTCTTGAATTTTCATCAGCATTCGTTTCAAATTATTACTGGTTTCTGCTAGTAGTATGGTATCATCTGCATATCTTAAATTATTGATATTTCTTCCTCCAGTTTTCACACCTCCTTCTTCTTGGTCCAATCCCGCATTCCGTATGATATGTTTTGCATATAGATTAAACAAATAGGGTGTCTCATTTTAGGAAATTGTGTTGAATGATACTGTTTATTTTTATTGTTTTTATGCAAATTGCTTAGAGATTTTATTATACTAAGCGGAACATTTTTATAAATAATCCTCTGGAAGCTAACAATTGTTTCTGAATAAAAGGTAGCCAGCCATTGGGACCAAATGGGGGAGAATTTGCTAGTGGCCCTTTTCTAGCAATCATCTTATATTAATAAATGAGTGTGGCTGATTATTATTATTTTTTTAGTACACTAGTTGGTATTACTACTTGTTAACTGTCATTTGGCAGTTAGGAATCTGACACCCTTTGCCATTATTGAAAGAATTGTCAGTTGTGTATAAAACATCATAATGTAGTAAATAATTTTGTGTCTTTCAGGGAAATAAAAAATACTTTAAACGCAGTGAGCTAGCTAAGAAGGAAGAAGAGGCATATTTTGAAAGATGTGGCTACAAGGTAATGTGATAATAGTCATGTTAGTATTTCTATTTAGCTGTGCAATGTCTGTTTGATCCTATTTTAAAAAGTTTCTACAGTAATGGAGAATTTTCTAATGATACTAATGGTAGTACAAAAAATGGGAAAATACAACAACTTCTAGTTTTAGAGGACTGGAAAAGAAGTATATTGCATAGGACAGTAGTTCCCATACTGTAGTCCATGATTGCATAGTGTCTATAAAAATACAATTAAAAAATGGTACATCATCTAGCACAGCACATTACAACAGACAGAAAAATCATTAAGTGGTCCACCAAGACCCTCAACAATTTTCAAATGGTCTGTAGCAAAAACAGTTTGGGAACTACTGGCATAGGATTTTAATGCCCAGGATAACTTATAGGAAGCTCTGTGAAGAACATTGTACTAAAAGAGATTATTTGGAATATTGGTGTAAATTTCTACAGTTTTGGAATGTGGGAACTAATGATCAAAATAATGCGCGCGAGAGAGAGATTAGAGGTAATTTAACCAGCTAGTTAACATTATGATGGACAGGACAAATTTTGAATAAGTAGATTGTTAAAATAAATGGATCATGAATGCTATTTTTATATTTCCTCTATCCTTTTTATTATTTAATTTAATAAAAAAACAAATAATTCTTTGTTCACTATTGCACTTCAGCCTGTAAACGAGAAGCCACCAGGAGAGGTATGAGCTCTCAAGCAAAATTTGCAATGCAGGAGGAGGCATGCACGGATATGCAGCGATTTGAATTTGTGTTTATAGTTTGGCTTCTTCTGTGAAGGGCATGAGGCTGCTTGAGAATAAAGCTTGTTTTCTTTTGAAGTTGTGCTCTAGCAGGCATGTACCTTGGATCTGTTATAACCAACCCCCCCCCCCACCTCATAAAATGAAGTAGAGGCTGCTCATCTCTAGAGACTGGTCCAGTTTTCTTTGGGTGTCTTCAATGCTTAAAAGTCCAGCAAAGAAGCATAGAATTGGATGGTATCATCTTTTCTTAGGTTGTAATCCTAATCTCACTTACATGGCAATAGGCCCCATTGACATCAGTAGGACTTAATGTTTGAATAGACATGATTAGGATTGCACTGTTGGCACAGAATATCCAGTTTTTGAAATACTATGAAATGCAGCTTGTATTTTTTGTTATTGTTCAGTTAGGAAGGAAATAATAAATTGGCTTGAATTTAAGACACCTAACAAATGAGTCATCTGTAAGGCCTTTTCTCCCCTCCCCTCCTTTGTATGTCTTCAAAGCAGTTTGGATGTGAGTAGGATAGAAATATTAATTATGGGAAGGAAAAGAGGTAAACTTCTTACCTTAGTGATACCCAACTAAGTCACACTCGGAGTAGACCATTGAATTAATGGACTTAATTAATTAATGGAATTAATGGAACCAGTTCAGCTTTATTTCTGTACTGCTCATAGGCCATAACAAAAAATATAGTACATAAAATGATAAAATATCTTGCAAGTTGATACGGTGAAGCTGGGTTATTGTGGTAATCATGGTAACAATCACAACATGAGATTAAATATAAGCCGCATCAGATTTAGATAAATATAAAACATAATAAAACTAAATAATTGTCAATTTGCTGTCCTGACCCCAAAATCTGCTACCTGAAGCAGGCCATCTCACTCTGCCTCATGGTATGGCCCATCATGTTTGATAAATCCAGCTGGCCTTTGAGAAGATGACTCTGTATATCTTTGGTAAGTCCTCATGCCTGTTAAAATCAAATCAGTGGTGATGAAGAAGTCTGAACTAAGATGTTGTGGGCAGAGGTTCCTAAAAGTCTCTTTTGGAGAGAAGTATTAACAGTAATATAAAGGCAATTCCATTTGACATCTGATACAGTAGGGCCCCATTCATATGGCAGGTTCTGTTCCAGGGCACCGCCGAAAAGCGAAAACCACTGGAAAGTGGGGCCCTACTCAGCTGTAGTGTGTGAGCTCCAACCACCTCGCTCCAGCTGACAGCGATCAGCTGTAGCGTGTGAGTTCCCTGCGCTACAGCGGACAGGGATCAGCTGTAGCGCGCGATCAGCTGCAGCACACAATCAGGGATCAGCTGCAGCGCGCGACCTCCCCACGCTTCAGCTGATCACGTGCTTCAGCTGATCACGTGCTTCAGCTGATCACGTGCTTCAGCTGATCACGTGCTTCAGCTGATCACGTGCTTCAGCTGGAGTGCGGGGAGCTCACGTGCTCCAGCTGATAGCTGTCAGCTGGAGTGCGGTGGCTGGAGCTCCCTGCACTACAGCTGATCACCCTGCTGGCGCCACTGTATTAGCGGAATGCTGAAAAGCGGGGCACCAACAAGCAGGGTCCTACTGTATTTCAAATATACTATATCAAATATGCAATGAAACTTAGCTTCTATGAAGTATGGTATTTTTAAACTTATTATTTTTATTTCCTTGCAAAATGTATGAAAAATGAAGATTTATAACTTCTCTTAGAAGTGGGAGTATTGTGACTCAGACCATCTAGCATCATTTGGGCTTACTGATGAAAGTAGGCAAAGCTAGAACTCCATGGGGTAGTGTGCACAGGTCTGTACCTTCAGGAGTGGCATGACTCTAAGGGAGAAGGCAAAATGTGAGGAAGGTGGCTGCTACAGAGGGTCTAGTATAATTATCTAGGAAAACATTCTTTTTTATTTTCAGGCTGTCAGTACAGTTTCACTAGCTTACATGGCAGTAATATCAAGGAGTTGTGCAATTTCACGTTAGTCCTTGATGCTTGTGCTCTACTTAGAGAAATTAGGTTAAAATATAAGGAGTGTGGATGGAACCAGTTTCCCAAGGAATCTTGTTAAATAAACACAACTGGAGAAAGTCTAACTCGCCCAAAGCTTTCATAGCGCTTCCTGGATCTCAGCATTTCATTTGAATATTGTTAATGTATTTAAAATGAGGCAAAAAGCTGGCAACATTTTACAGATTTAGGTGCTTTTGCTTTGCTTAGACTGCCTTCGTTATAGGTGTTTGAGTTGCTTGTAAAGAGGAAGTACTGAAAGAAAGTACTTTATTATTGATTTGATTTGGCACAGACATTGCTTGTAACAGTTCAGCTGAAAGAATGGCTTAAATCTTTTTTTTTCATCTGGGAGTTCTCCTTTATTATCATAACTAACTTCTCTTACAGATATTCATGCGTATGATCATGCATTTTTAAAATATTGTTTCATGCAATGTGCTTAGTGCTTCTATCCTGTAAAATCACTGCCTTTCAAGATATTTTTGCTTACTCCTTAAATGGCTCTGGATGTGCACTGTGTATTCCTCTGGAGCTTTTGCCAAGGAATAGATAATCGTCTTGAATGACATTCTGCATAAATAGGTGAAGTTATTGCCTGTGTTTATGACACTAAATGCCTGATACGTATTTCTTGAAAGTATGAGACATTTCAACCAGGCTGTCATTGTTTTCACAGAAAAATAATAGCTGAGATTGACTCAAGGCTCAGTTCATATGTAATGGCAAGCTATGGTTTGGCTTCCCTGCCCTTTCATGTGCTCAGATTTTCTCCATCACATTTTGGTTCAGTCAAAAGTTGCCATTGTATTTGGTGTGGGCAAACTATAGTTTGTGCAACCCATAGTTTGTCTCCAAGTTACAGTTAGAAACAATGGTTGCCAGTTATGTAGCAGTGTCATTGCTATATGTAGTAAGCATAGCTCTTTCTTTGTCTGCTTCCTGAGTGGCTAATTAGTTACCTGTATTACCATAATCTCAATATATTTAATACCATATTAATTATGTGTGATAGGCTTCCCTTCACAGAAGTTTTTGCTTTGCTTTGTCTGAAATTCTAATTTCTTCCATACTTTTTGGAGGAGAAAACTGAGGAATGCTTGCAGTCTATAGTTTATCTACAGTATATGAAACTTCTGTAGAAAGTTGTGCAACTCTGAGGGCAAAGCAAAATCTAAAATAAGTTAAATTATTGACAGTACTTAGAGGTTTTAGTCGGTTTTTGCATGTCAGCTCTACTGCATAGTGCTATTAGCTGCCCTTAGAAGCAATCCATATTCCTGAGAGTTAGATTTTTTCTGTACCTACATTTAAACCTGTGGGTTATGTTATGTTCCTTGTTACTACCTAGGTTCAGCAGGAGGAGGAAGAGGAGCAGCAGACAATAACTTCATCAAATCCAGTACTGGAATTAGAGCTTGCAGAGGAGAAGTTGCCTATGACTCTTTCTAGACAAGAGGTAAAGACAATAGGCAGGCCATTAACAAATCTAAGGGGTACTTTTATTTCATAGACTGCGAATTTTAGTTGTCATGTAGTAACTGTATGACCATGAAACCATACAAGAGACAAAGACACTAGCTAGCTAAATATATGAGAATGTTCACTAGGCTAGTTTTTCTTTATGTAGAAAAATTCCACAACAGTTCATTTTACTTCCATCCAGTCTTTGAATTGCCTACAGCCAGTGCAGACATAATGATGGCTCACTCTTAACTGCAGATAAGAGATCAGGAGTTCTCTCTCCCTTTCCTCCTACTCTTTTTGGACTGCGTCTGACCATAACTGCAGTTAAAGGGAATATCAGCATTGGGTGATATCCAATGTTAATCATACTCTGATTAGAACCATTGAAATCAATGTACTTAAGCACACTGATTTCATGGGGTCTACTTTACTGTTGGATATCACCCATTGATTTTAACTGTGGTTAAGGCTAATCAGGATTTTTACTGAATCTGGATTTTAAAACCATTTTTAAACTGTGGTTTCAAATCCTGATTTAAATAAACATTCCAAGGTGTGGACATATAACTTAATTGTAGTTAAATTGGAAAGCTCATTCTAGAGAGAGGCTAGAACCTGTAATATATGCACCAGCCCTCCAGATGTTACTGAACTACAGCTCCCATCATTTCTGACCGTTGGCCATGCTGGCAGGGGCAGATGTAGCCCAACAATATTTGGAGGGCACCACATTAGCTATCCCCTCCCCTCATGCATCTGAGATAATGTATTACTTTCAATCCAGATTTCAAATGTGTAGCATATACCTGTACGTATTGGCCCCAAAGTGTAGCCTGGGCATTCAAAAGGTTAGTGTTTCTTACTAATGCATCTTAGGTTCTCTCCTTCTCCATCACAGAACTCTGGTAGTGTATGTTCCATATGTTGGAGCGGTAACATTTGAAATGATAATTGTCTGTCCATTGATGTTTAACTAACCAGCTGCTGTTTGTCATCATTACGTATATTATTGTTCATACTGTGCCCTTTAACAAGAAAAAGAGATTAGGTTATATCAACGATACATTTTGTGAAAATGAGCCAAGTACAATGCTTGAGTTGAAATGCCCTGTGAGGTTTATACCCAAATGGGGATATATCTTGAATAGCTTTGTTTCAGTGTGTGTGATGCTGTTTTGTGTTAAGCGTGTGAATGGGCTTGTTCTGTTTTCCTTCATTTGTTTGAAAGAAACACTCTGACTTCTTGCAGGTCATTAGAAGACTGAGAGAAAGAGGTGAACCTGTCAGGCTCTTTGGAGAAACAGATTATGATGCCTTTCAGCGGTTGCGAAAGATAGAAATTCTAGCACCAGAAGTGAACAAGGTAAATCGGTGTGTAAGCATGAGAGAGGTCATTTAAGCGACTATGAGTGTGCCACATTTTCTATCTGTAATGTGGCATCTTGTGTCTTCAGCTTTTAATGCAACTGTGTATATACTTCTGAAATATATATTGTAAAATAGTGTAATCCCGAGTAGGGAAACACAGGGGATGCCTTCTTCCATCTAGTTATGAACTCATTGGTACAATTTGGTGTTATAAATAATGGTTTTGATATGGAGAGAGCCTGAATTGGGACCTTTTAAATTAGCATATACTACACTGTCCGTGGTAGGCCAATTGGAGTAAAGTCAATATGGCTGAGCTAGTGGGACTGAATCTGTGCTGCCCCTCTGGGTTGCCTGCCTGGCTATATGCATTCACCTGAATACCTTCATGGCACATTGAGTATGTGGCTTTTTTAGAGAACATGTTGCTTAGAAAACCAATTTAAAAGTCATGAATTATGGTTTGGCACAACTAATTTTTAAGTATATTAGTGTACCGAAACTTAGCATCAGTTCATACATCTAGTGGGTTCTATGTGATCACCTCCAGAGAAAGGGAACAGCAATCACTCAAATTGTGGCAGCCATATTTTCCCCCCACTTGGAGGTCCTAATTCGTATGAATGACACTTGCCACACTATCTTGCCAGTGACTCAGTATGCCCTGAAAGATGTCTGTGTAGGATTTGCCAGTGATATGAATTGTCTTGTAATGCTAAATCATACAGTTGAAACCAACCAACTGGGTTAAGTAGTCTGATGTCATGTTACTCAAAGTCCGTATATAAAAAATTGCAAAGCACTTAAGCAAACATTTTTTCCAGGGGTTTGACTATGACATGTTTTTCAGATTAAGTTGACATACTCTTAACTGTTGTCTTTCTTTCTGTAGGGATTGAGGAATGACCTGAAAGCTGCTTTGGATAAGATTGATCAACAATATTTGAATGAAATCGTAGGCGGTCAGGAACAGGGAGAGGATGACACACAGAATGATCTCAAAGTCCATGAAGAGAACACAACTATTGAAGAATTGGAGGTACTTTATTCATTTTTTGTTGTTTCCAGACTGTGACCAGGGCTCCATGCTGGTAAATAAATTCTGCGCCAAGAAAAGATGGATTCTGCAACCTGTATACATTACAAAAATTGAGAATGTGCATAATTCTTATTTGTCTAATTTTACAAGGTTTATATTTTCTTACTAATTTATTTAGTCATAGGCAAGGGCACAGGAACCCCATCCCCAGATTACTGGAAATCTTATTCAGCTAATTCTTGGGCTTCAGAAATCTGTGCAGGACTTGGCCACAGTGGCCAAATTGCATGGAGACCAGCAGAAATCTGCCCTGCTAGCCTTTTGTTATGACTCCCTTACCTGCTCTTTTTAAGAAGGCTTTCGGGGACAGCATGATTTGGCTAAAATATGAGGAGGCGCATTGGGGAGAGGTTTCTGGATGTTGTTATGGGTTCCCTTAACTTCCCATTCCCTACTTGGAACACAGATTGGCCAGCACATTTTCATGCATATGGTTGCAGCTATAGTGGCCAGAAGCATGCTATTCTCCTCCTGAAACTTGCTGCCTAGCAATTTCCATGATTCAGCTCTAGACCTGCTCTCCAAACAGAAAACAAGTCTGCTTCTTCATTTGCAGGACAGTTCTTCAGATTTTTGAAGACCGTTATTACGCCTCCCCTCCCCTTCATCTCCTCTTCTTCAGGCTAAATATGCCCAGCTCCTTCAACCGTTTCTCATAGGACTTGGTTTCCATACCCCTCACCATCCTGGACACCCTCCTCTGGACACCCTCTAGTTTTCTTCTAGTTGATCAGATTCCTTAATATGCCACCAAAACTAGACACAGGACTGCAGATGTGGCTTGAACAGCAGTGCAGAAAACTATTACTGTTTGTAATCTGAACACTGTGCTTCTGCTAATGCCAGTTAAGATTACATTCACTTTTTTTAAATAACCACATCATACTACTGGCTTGTGTTGAGCTTGTGATCAACTAAGACACCTATGTCTTTTTCATGTGTACTGCTGCTTAGCCAGGTCTCCCCCACCTTAAACTTTTGCCTTTGATCTTTTTTGTACCTATCTACAGGACTTTAGTTATCTCTGAATTTTGGCTCAGTGTGCCAGCCTGTCAAAGTAGTTGTACTTCTGAATCTTGATTCTGTCTTCTAAAATGAAAGCTATTTCTCCCAGCTTCATGTGATCTGCAGTTTTGATAAGCATCCCGTCTATGCCCTTATGCAAGTCATTTATAAAAATATTTGCTCAGAAACCAAGGATAGAGCCCTGTGGCACTTCACTTGAGACCTCTCTTTAGGTTGATGCAAAGCTATTAATCAGCACTTGTTATGGTTATTCAACTAGCAGTGGATCCATCAGACAGTAGAATTATCCAGCCCATGTTTTCTCATCTTGTCAACAAGAATATCATGGGAGACCTTTTCAGATGCTTTGCTGAAATCAAGAAATGCTGTGATTATGGCATTCCTATGAACTACTAAAGTAGTAACTCTCTTTAAAAAAGGAGATGGTTTACTTGGCATGATGTATTCTTCACTAAACCCTGACTCTTAATAGTCAATGCACTGTTTTCAAAATGCTTACAAACTAACTACTTAATAATCTGTTAGGTATCAATATTAATTGTTATTAATCAATATTGGTCTGAATTTTCCTGGACTCGACTTTCTACCCTTTTTTGAAGACAGGTACAATATTTGCTCATCTCCCGTCTTTGAGCACCTCCCCAGTTTTCCAAGAATTCACAGACAGTGACTGTGAAGCAAAACCTGCAAACTCCTTCAGCTCCCTGGGATGTAATCCATCTGGCCCTTGGTCATATAAACTACCCAGATCCCATGTAACTGTGTTCTTATTTATTCTGGGCTGTCTCTCCTTATGTCATTCATTCTCCTTTTCCCAGTTTGAATACAATTCCCCTTATGGAAAGCCAGGACAAAATTAGAGATAAGTTGTTCCATCTTCTATCCATCACCTGTTAAAACTTCTCTGAGCGGCTGACTTATCCCTTCCTTCTTCTTCCTCTGAACATATCCAAAGAAACCCCCTTTGTTCTTTTTTTAGCATCACTTGTAAGCCTTTGTGTGTTCTGCGATTTAGCCTTTCCTACGCCATTCTTACAGGTTTGGGCCACTCTGTTGAACTCATCCTTGGTTAAGTGTCCCTCCTTCTGTCTCCTGTGTATGTCCTTTTAAAATCACGACTCATTGGAATGCCTTGTGTAGCCAAACTGGCTTCTTTGGATGTCTCTCTTCCTGGGACATTTTGTGACTGTTTTTTCACTATTTCCACTTTCAGAATTTTCCATCCCTCTTGGACTTTTCCCCCTTCAGAATTTCTAGCCAAGGGATCCTACAGCTTTTTGAAATTGGCTTTCCTAAACACCAAGTTACACATCTGACTACGCTCAGTTTTCATATCCCTTGCAATCAGGTAGGAGCTGCCTTATACCAAGTCAGACCATTTATCCATCTAGCTCAATACCACTAACAGTGACTTGCAGTGGTTCTCCAGGGTTTTAAGCAGGGGTCTTTCGTAGCCGTACCTGGAGACACCACGGATTGAACCTAAGACCTTTGGCATGCAAACTGGCGCTCTACTATGGAGCTATGGCCTTTTCCCCTTGGAAGCACAAATTCCAAGATGACATAGCCACTTTTCCTCAAGTCTCCCACCACTTCAGCCAGTCTTTAAGTCCAAGATCACAGCTCCTACCTTCTGAAAGTTTGTCAGGAAGCCAAGAGTTTATCACACATTGTATTGTTAGCAGAGTAACACAGAGTAAAGTCCTTCCATTACTACAATTGCTTGCCCTGTTTTAGGAACACATCATCCCCATTTGTATACTGCCACAATGGTACCACTTTTGTTTTTCTCCTCTTCTGTCCATACCCAGATGCTTTCAACAGACCTTCCATTCTCAGATTCATGGATTTCGGTGCAGGTATGTGTCTGTCTGTCTCCCCCTCCCTTTCTTGGGTCTATTCCTTTAGAGGAAGACAAACCCTTCAGGTACTCTATTCCATTCATAAGCCTCTTCCCACCAGGTTTTTGTGATACCTGTCAGTCCATGTTGACCTTCCTGTATTAGGATGGCAAGTTCATCCTGTTAATTTTGCATACTCCATGTGTTAGTATGTAGACATCAGAGGCTATGAGTGTAACGCCCTCCGAGTTTCCCTGCTGTGTTTACTTACAAGTTGTCCTGCATCTTCCTTTGTCACACATGTTCTTGTCCCTCCTTCATGGCTCAGCTCTTATCTTGGGGCTTTTGATTCCCTTCCCTGCCAGATTAGTTTAACAACCTTCTTGCTCAGGCTTGCAAGGAGAAGGGGCACAGCTCAGTGGCAGAGCATTAGCTTTGCATGCAGAAAATCCCAGTTTCAATCCATGGCATCTCCAGGCAGGGCTGGGAATGCCCCCTAACTGAAACCGTGGAAAGCCACTGCCAGTCGGAGTAGAAAATACTGAGCTGGATGGGTTGAGGATCTGACTCAGTATAAGGTGGCTTCCTATGCTGTCTCCCAAGAGACCAAACCTTTCCTGATGATCAGCGGGAATGGATGGCAATCATTGGATTTGCTGAGTCTCTGCAACCTCTCTGTCATATCTCGGAAGACATCACCTCTCCTGAAACGACATGTCAGATCTGCACAGAGCTGTGTCTGTCCCTCTCAGGGAACCGAAGACTCTCTTTTGTTCAGAGGAACAAACTGAAACATTCCATAGGACATGTGCAAACACTTGGCTATAACTTGGGTACTGCTCTTAACCCTAACCTATGAAATCTAAAAAGGAGAGCCTTTCAATAATGCTATTAAATACCTCCTGATGTTATCTGGAATATGGTATTCTTTATATAAACTTGCATCCATTTTTGTTGTCGGAAATGCACATGAATAGAAATTCTCTTCTTCTTTTTCTAGGCTTTGGGAGAAGCTTTAGGACAAGGGGATGATAATAAAGACATGGATATCATAACCAAATTCTTAAAGGTAAAAAGCCTGGCAAGGAAGAACCTCTGAGCGATAAGCAAAAATTGATGTGGCTGGGCCATAATTAATTATCAGTATTATTCTATATGTGGAAAGGCTTTAGTTCACTTATAGATATGATTGTTAAATATTTACACGCCAGCCGTAAGCATATTCATTCAGAATTAAGTATCATTGCAAGTAATATTTACTTACAAGCAAATTCATGGGATTGGCGCTTTAGTATATGGACACTGTTCATATTTGGCCACTGTGTGGCAGTATGGCTTAAATTTGTTTGTCATCTTCAGTTTCTTCTTGGAGTCTGGGCTAAGGAGCTGAATGCGAGAGAAGATTATGTGAAACGTGGTGTACAAGGAAAGCTAAATAGTGCCACTCAGAAGCAGACGGAATCATATCTAAGACCTCTGTTCAGAAAACTTCGGAAAAGGGTAACTTCGTCAACCCTCATGTCTTAAGTCCCTTACCAGATTCAGACATGGGTTTACCACCAGAGAATTCTTCACCACCTTTACCACCACCCACTTTGTTTTCAATCTAGCTTGATGAGTTCTGAGAACTCAAAAACTTGCACGCTATTTTATGACGCTTTGGTTGGCCTAATAAAGATTTTGCCCTAAACTGGATTTTGGAATTCAGCAAGATTGCTTTTTCTCAGTCAACTGTTTTCTAACTATGTTACACAGGGGATGGGGAATCTCTATCCTTTGGACCAAATCCTGCCTGCCAGGTTGTTTTGACCAAGCTACGCTCACTGCCTTGCATTTATAACTTCAGGTGTGGGGCAAGCATAGGTGCAGTTTGGCCAAAAGCAGTGCTTCCCAAACAAAGAGGAGGCTACCAGCTGTGTATCTGAATACCCTGCTGCTCTGGAGGCACCTGTCTATGTCAGTAACTCATGCACAAATACAGGGGTTGGGTTTCTTTTGGCTCATTAGTTCTTACGCACTGTCTCTAAAAGTAAACATTTTTGGCTGTAAGGGTCAATCATTCCTCCAGTCTTGATTAAAATTCACCAAAGCAAAATACCTTGCATTTTAAGAACGTACCTATAGCCCACAGATATTTCTATCAAACTTTAAAAAGCAGGGAAATTAGGCAGCTATAGTGAATGCACCAGGGGAACAGGAAACCTGACCACCTCTCTGAGATATTGGACTGCCCTACATATTGGTCAAAATGCAAACACAATTTGGGTTGCTCTTTCACAGTCCAAGCCACTTGCTGATAGGTAAAACTGACCGGGAGGGGGGAGGGACAGAGGGCTGAAGTGGACAGGGGAGGGGGAGGAGGAAGGGAGAGGAAAGGAGAAGGAGGGGAAAGGCAGGTCTGATCATTTGCATGATTATTGAGTTCAATCGGATTTACTCCTATGCAATATTGGTTAGGATAGGAAAAACTGACCATGGGGGAGTTAAGCAGTGAAGCATTTAGTTGCCCATTTGATTTTTGATTTTTTGTCTGTCTTTAGACTATTCCTGCAGACATCAAGGAATCGATAACGGACATTATCAAGTTCATGCTGCAAAGGGAGTATGTGAAGGTAGTGAACGCTTAAGAAGAGTCCATGATATTTGTGTCCTGAATCTTAATTGGATTAAGGCAGGGTTAGGAAACTGGATCTGGCCAAATTTGACAGGAGAGTGGGATTGCCTTCTTATCATTCACCTGATGTCACAGTGATGTCAGGTGACATGGTGCTTGGAAGCCCTGCAAGCACTGTTGATCAGCAGGACTTCAAAGCATAGTGCAGGGCTCTTGGCAAGCTTTGAAGCCCTGGCAATCAGCTGATCATTGGCACTTCAGAGTACTGTGCAGGGCTCTTTGCAAACTGATCTGCATCACTTTTGACCTGGGCCAGCTTTTTTTTAAGCTGTCTAACCTGATGTCATATGTTGTCACAGCTTTCACGTTCTTCTGTGAACATTGTC
Source organism: Rhineura floridana (assembly GCF_030035675.1). Classification (NCBI taxonomy): domain Eukaryota; kingdom Metazoa; phylum Chordata; class Lepidosauria; order Squamata; family Rhineuridae; genus Rhineura; species Rhineura floridana. The sequence continues at coordinate 119,263,254 of NC_084487.1, forward strand.
AAACACTGATCATCTGGGCTGCAGATTAACAGCAGGACTGTATCCAACTTCTGAAGAGTTTTGTCTAAATTAATAAGATCTGGGGCATGCCGGGATTTTTTTTAAACTGAGTTAGTGGGATTTTTACTATTTCTAGAAATTTTAATTTTATTGCAGTGTCAAATGCGTGTATATAATATAAGTGTGTATATAATAGTTTTAATTATAGTGAAACTTTCACATAAAGCTTGTAAGCGTGGAGGCTATGAGGTCCTCTGGGCTCCTGCCCCCAAATTGTTAAGCCACATCTTGAAGGCTGGAGCTCTTGGCTTTCTATCTTTTAGCTATTTCTGTATGCTCTGTGTTTTCTATAGGCTTTGTATCATTCCTGCCTGGTGCCTTTTGCCTTGTCAACTAGTGACTCATTTTTATTTCTGCAGGCCAATGATGCCTATCTTCAGATGGCCATTGGGAATGCTCCTTGGCCTATCGGCGTCACTATGGTTGGCATCCATGCTCGAACTGGTCGAGAGAAGATTTTCTCAAAGCATGTGGCTCATGTTCTCAATGATGAAACTCAGAGAAAATACATCCAGGTAAGATAAAAAGTGGTAGATTCATTGTCCAGAGATCCACTTAAGAATTCAGCATTTGTAAGCACAAATAACATAAGGGAAAATCTGGTAGATTTGGACCCACCCTGTTCTACCCAGTAGCTGCAATCCTTGTGGATTCTTTCCATGTTTGATCTTGGTCACTGTGATGTGTTACCAATGTACCATTTTGTATTTATCGCTGTAGGGCTTGAAGAGGCTGATGACCATTTGCCAGAAACACTTCCCTACAGACCCATCCAAATGTGTGGAGTACAATGCATTGTGACAATGTGGCAGTTGATTTCTGCTCTTGAATATATGGATTGTGAGAGAAGAAAACAGTCTCTATGAGAACACTTAATTTGGGAATTGGCATGAACTGGAATGGGAGAAGAAAGGCAGGCAGCTTTACCTAGGCTCAGTCTAACAGGTCACATTCATTTGTCTTTTGATTAACATGTATATTTTCTTCAAATTCAGAGTTGGCACATATTGCAAGCTTGTTACTCTAGCTTTAATTGAGGGCAGGTTTTGTGTGTTTTTTTCCTTTTAATTTTTAGCAGAGCAAACGGTTCAGTTCTAGTCTGCCTTTTAGATTTCAAGCCATTTTGCTTTTTAAAGATTGATTTGAAGCTGAGTCACAAATTTGGAGCTGAGTTGTATTTATTGCTGTACATAGGACCATTATAATTTCTTGTACTGCATTTACAGGAAAAAATATTTTTAAGAAATGTACACAGAGTGGTGAAATGTGTCAGTTTTTTTAAATGAACCTTTTTTCACAATTGTCACTGGGACACTACACAGTGTAGCGCGAGAGCTTTGGGGTTAACAGAACTGGTCTAAACTGGAATTCTACTATCTCTTTTCTGTGCTTGTGATTTATGACTTTGTTATAAAATACTATCTTTTCTGCGTTGGGAGAATTTCTGTGGCACTGAAGTTTGTACAATAATTTGGAAGATAATGATCCTATTAAGTAAGTGGTAAAAGGAAGAGATCTTTCAAAGAACCCATCTCCACCCTTTACTAGGACCTGGTAGTAAAGGACATAGATTTGCTTGTTGTTAACTACTAAAGAATGGAAGGTTGAATATTCTTGTTGTTTATCATTATTTTTAATGCCACCAGTGTGGATGGCACTTTACAGAACAGCAATAAGGGATTGCTCTTACAATCTAAAATATGACATGAGGAGAGTGAAAAGAGAGAGGGGAGGGAAGATGGAGGGCGAGCGTAAATGGGTAAGAATGCATTCAGTTGCATGTTCTTAGGGTAGCAGATTTGGAAATAAAAGCAAAATGTGTAGAATGGGTACTTTACAGCATCAACTACTACAGCATCAACTAATTATAGGTTTTCCAGACAACACTGTTTTCAGTGAGAACCTAATCCATTTTAATTAAAGGTGTACAGGACCTGTTTTTTATGTCTATATCTATCTATCTATTACACATACAGAAACAAGATTAATATTTCTACCCTGTTCTGCCTGTTAAAATGCAAGTACATTCAGTTTATGTGAAAGAGTAAAGTGGGAGCCTCGAGAATCTCCTTAAAGGAGGATATTTCAGAAGAGCAGAGCCACTACTGGGGATACTTGAGGAATTCAGTCTCGGTGAATTCTGATGCAAACTGATCTGATATGTACCTCCCCAGACTCAGGCGTAGATTGGAACATAATTATCCTTTGGATTTCACATTTCTCTGAATTTTGTATTACATCTTTTACAATGTGTATTTTAGGATAAAATATATTTAGAAATATCTTTTATGACTGATATCCAACAAAGTTGTTCTGTTAGCACACAGACTTCTGTGCAGCAGAACTTCCCCTCCCTCTGCCCCTAAAACTGTTCTGTTTTCCCTTTCCCTCCCGAGTAGGAGTGCAGAGAGAGGAGAGGGAGGGGAGCTCTGTTGCGCAGCCAGAAGTCCTTGTTCCTCCCCTCCATTCTGCTTAGTTGGATACCACCCTATTTAAATGGTTTTTGTGCATATTAAAAATGCACAGACTAATGCAGGAGTGGAATGGTTTTGTGAATTTGTGCAGAAATGGGACAGCCCTTTACTCATGTGCTCATTTGCCTAATAGTCCAATATGATGACACAGAGAGTAGGCCTTCCAAGACAAATCTCTAAAGCAGAGGCAGTATTATATAGAAGCAGATAGTCCTTGAAGCAGTTGGGCCCAAGATGGTTGGGGCTTGATGATTCCTGTTCATTCTTACTGTGTTCACGTTAGGGATTAGTAGCATATGGGTTATAGCCTGTCCTGAGTCCCTTTTCAAGGCACAGGCTCCTATCAAAACTTTTGTGTAAATGTTTATTTTATTTATTTATTTATTTTAAAATATTTCTAGCCCGCTCTATTTTAACCAGAAACTCAGAGCGGCGGACAGCAGCAGTAGAATAAAAACTATACAATACACCCAATACATACAATCAACAAGTTAAAAAACATACAAAAAAATTATTTTACTATCGTAATTTGTTAAAATTCCTATTCTGCGTTTAGTTTAAACACCGTCCGGAAAAGGAGTGTCTTAACCTGGCGGCGGAATGCCAAAAGTGAAGGGGCCAACTGTACCTCTACTGGTAAAGCATTCCAGAGTCTGGGAGCGATGACAGAGAACGCCCTGTCTCTAGTTCTTGATAAATGAGCTTGTGAAGCTGAAGGAATCACAAGAAGCATATCCTCAGAGGACCTCAATGTACGGGAGGGTTCATAACAAGACAACTGGTCAGACAAATAGGCAGGGCCCAAGCCGTGTAGGGCTTTAAAGGTTAACACCAGCACTTTGAATTGAGTCCGGAAACACAGCGGCAGCCAGTGGAGTTGCTGTAACGGGGGTAGTATGTGCTCGAAGGCCGGCCCCGGTCAGCATTCTCACTGCTGCTCGTTGAACCAGTTTAAGTTTCTGAACTGTCTTCAATGGCAGCCCCACACAGAGTGCGTTGCAGTAATCAAGCCGGGATGTAACTAGGGCATGAGTTACCCTCGTCAGATCGGATGTCTCTAGAAACGGGCGCAGTTGGCGAACCAGTCTTTGCTGGGCAAAAGCGCTTCTGGACACTGCAGAGACCTGGGCTTCCAGGTTCAAGGCCGAGTCCAGAAGCACCCCCAAACTGCGAACCTGCATCTTTAGGGGGAGTGTAACCCCGTCCAATACAGGTAGATTCCCTATTTCCAGATTAGTCCCACGACCGACTTAGAGCATTTCTGTCATGTCTGGATTTAATTTCAACTTGTTCTCCTTCATCCAATCCATCACTGTGGACAGGCACTGGTTCATGGGTTGGACGGCTTCCTTGGCATCAGGAGGAAAGGAGAAATAAAGCTGGGTGTCATCTGCATATTGATGGTATTGAACTCCAAACCTCCGGATGACCTCACCCAGCGGCTTCATATAGATATTGAATAACAAAGGAGAAAGGACAGAGCCCTGTGGCACCCCACAGGTCAGGGGCCAAGGGGCTGAACAAGAGTCTCCAGATATTACCTTCTGGGTCCGACCCTCCAGGAAAGAGCGGAGCCAACACAAGACAGTGCCCCCTAGCCCCATCGTGGTTAGGCTGTCCAGGAGGATACTATGGTCGATAGTATCGAAGGCCGCTGAGAGATCTAGAAGAATTAACAGGGACACACTCCCCCTGTCTAGTTCCCTACGAAGGTCATCCACCAAGGCGACCAAAGCCATCTCAGTCCCATGGCCAGGCCTGAAACCAGATTGGAGTGGGTCGAGATAATCTGTTTCCACTAGGAAATGTTGCAATTGGATGGTCACCACCCACTCTATTATTTTACTAAGAAAAGGTAGATTGGAAACTGGTCAATAATTACTCAAACACAGTGAGTCTAGGGAGGGTTTTTTTAGTAATGGTCGTACAAGTGCCTCCTTTAAGCAACTTGGAAGAGAGCCTTGGTGGAGGGAGGCATTAACCACCCCACATACCCATGTGGTCAGTCCTCCTCTAGCTTGTTTCAAGATCAAGGAGGGACAAGGGTCAAGTGAACAGGTGGTAGGCCTCATTCCTCCAAGAAGCTTATCTATATCTCCAGGTTGAACAAGTTGAAAAGAATCCATCTTAATAGGACAGACAGAGGCCGGAGGTACATCCTTAGGGACTGCATCAATATTGGCGTCCAAGTCGGAACGGATCTGATCGACTTTATTCGCAAAATAAGTAGCAAATTCCTGACGAGTTGAAGAGAGATCTTCTGTAATTTCAGAATGATCAGAATTAAGCAGGCCTTTGACTACTCGGAAAAGTTCTGCTGGCTGATTGACGGCTGAAGAAATAGAAGCTGTAAAAAAAGCCTTTTGCGCAGTTCGTCTTGTGGCTGAGTAAATTCTGGAAAATATTTTAACCAGGAGTTGGTCAGATTCGCTGCGAGTTTTCCGCCAATGTCGCTCTAGACCCCTATGAGTGCGTTTCATCACCAACAGATCATTAGAAAACCATGGGACTGATTTTATCCCAGCACGCGTACGGGGATGCTCAGGAGCGATTGTGTCTATAGCCCTGGTCATTGAACTATTCCAAAGAGTGACCAGAGCTTCGACAGAATCGTTTACTTGAAGGACAGGGAATTCCCCAAAAGCCGTCAGGAATCCACCCGGATCCATTAATCTCTTAGGGCGGACCATCCTAATAGGCCCCTTCTCCAAGCGGGGAGTATGAGTCGCAGTTAGCCGAAAACTGATTAGGTAATGGTCCGTCCATGACAGGGGAGTTATGGAAAGATCCGTCACTCCTGGATCCTCCTCCCGTCCCGCGTAAAAAACAAGGTCGAGGGTATGACCTCTATGGGTGGGGCCAGATATTAATTGAGATAGCCCCATAGTTGTCAAAGCAGCCATGAAATCATGGGCTTCTCCATAGAGTGAGGATTCCGCATGGACACTGAAGTCACCGAGAACCAACAGTCTGGGAGACTCCAGCAACAGCCCCGAAACTAACCCAGAGAGTCCAGGTAAGGAAACTGTTGGACAGCGAGTGGGGCGATATACCAGCAGGATCCCCAAACTATCTCGTCCATAAAGCTTTAGGTACAAACACTCAAACCCGGTAAATTGCGGGAGAGGACACTTTGTCATAGAGATGGAATCACGGTAGACCACTGCGACTCCACTTCCCCGTCCCCCGGGTCTAGCCTGCTGCTGTACACAGAAACCTGAGATCAGTGAGATTGACCCCACCAGAATCGTCCAACCAGGTCTCTGTAATACACATCAGGTCGGCACGTTCATCCAGGATAAGATCCTAAATGATCAATGTTTTTTCATTCACCGACCTGGCATTAACTAGCAGGACTAGTAACCCAGGGGAATTGACCTCCAAGTATACCTGTCTATTTGGCCGAGGGAGTCGAGTAGGGATAGATAGCCAACGATGATGTTGCCTCCTCTTAAGGTGACATGAGACTTCCTGCGTATCGTATCTTCCCTTCCCAAGTAAAGTTGTTATGGATTCTCCAGAGCTAAGATCCCCTGAGGACTTTGGCAAAATAATATTGGTATTCTCTAACATCGCTCTGGGTAAAAAAGATAGGGTAACTGACTGGCTGGAGTGACATCAAGGTGAATCAGATTCCTCCTGGTGTGCTAAAGCTACAGTGTGTAGATTGTAGTGAGTAGTATTCAATTCTGATAAAGTTGGTAGAGCAACAGTTGGCAAGACTTCTGTCATCAAAATTTTATGGGGGGGGTCTGATTCTACATCCAGAACAGGTCCAACCGATAACCTGTTGCTCTGCAAAGATTCTAAAAGTTTTTGTAGGTTGTTAATAATGTCTTGTTGGATAACATCAGAAAAGTTGGTGAAATTGGATAACAGCTCATCTGCTTCATCACAAGGAGGAATAGATACTTTATCCTCATAATCTCCCTGGATTAAGGACTGTACTGACCGCTGCGATAATTGAGATAATTGATCTGAGGTACTCATAAGTGAGGGACTAGCAGAACCATTATAACTGTCCAAAACAATATCACTGCAAGAGATACTAAGGTGAGTGGGTGCTGTAAAAACAGAATTATCCAAAAGGTGTGTATCCATAACCGATGGTTGGATTTGGGATGTTGAATCGGCTCGGCGCCATTTTGCGCTCAAGGGGCGCGGACTTGCTATGTTAGTAAAACGTCTTTGCACCTGGATACCGCACCTCAGTAGGCAAGATCTATTTGCTAAAAGTATATTAACCATGTTACAAGATCTCAAGGTTAATAGTACTACCATAACAAAGGGATTGTCCTCTAAGGTCTCAACCTTAACTATGTCATCACTCCTAATTGGGACCATATTTAAGGACTGTAGGACTCTTAAGGACATAGGTTTTTCGATTCAAATATTGACCACTGTCACTAGAATATGGAAAAAGAGATAAAATTAATTTGTTCCGACTAAGTCGTAGGGACCAGCATTCTGCTTCATCCTTTTTTAGAGGAGTCCTAACGGAGGGAGCCATATACTCCTTAACACCCCCAGAAGGCAAAGCTACAAGGGATGAAGAAGATGTCTCAGGGACAGAGGGTAGTAAACAAGTGTCCTTCTTGGACTTCTTCTTAGGTGTTTGCTCCTTCTTAGATACATCCGGACAAAGTTGTAATTGTATTTCCATTGGATCACTGATATCGCGGAGGTGTAGCAATTGTATCTCAGATCGATTCCTAATATCGGTTAGGCAGTCGTTCAGCGGCTGTCTAGGAGCAAGCGTAGGCATTAAAGGAGTTGATTCAGATTCATGTGCTGGTAGCGTGGACAAAGTCGTTGGTAAGGATTCAGGGTCAGACTCAGGCCCATCCCTTCGGGTCACCTTAGGGGGTCTCACTGCTAGAGAGGAGGACGTCAGCGAGTGCATAAGTGTATCCAGAATCTTAAAAAGATGTTTATAACAGGGCGGTCTTTGATTTTTAAGATTCTTAGTTTTTTTTATTGTTCTGTTTATCTTTTTTTTTAGTTCTTATAATAGCATTCCTTCCTTTATATTTAGAATCCGATGAAGTTAGTTGATCCTGCCCTTTAGGAGGGGGGCTCACTTCACTGGCCTTGTCTTCTGTATTTTGTAAAATCAACTTGACTGCATTCGCCAGGGTGTTCAATAAACCAGTAGATTCAGAGATATACCCTTTTACCAGATCAAGTTCCTCGAGTATTAAAAGGGTCCCACCTAAAGGATGAATATAGTTTCCAGAAGTAACAGAGGATCCAGTCAGAATATTTGTGGATTGATTATCTATGTTTATAGATTGATTATATCAGGTCCAGGTAGAGGGTATGATTGTTCTCGTCTTTGTGAATATATTTCCCCTAACGACCCTACTTCTTCCATGGGCTCCATCACCTGCAGTGGCATATCCTCCTTATGGAAGGATGGAATATAAGGGTCTGCATCCTGTAATTCATTTACTAGGTTTTGCAAGGGGGGATTTCCACTTAGAAGGTATGTTCCCACTTTATAATCCAGTGACCAGTCTAAGGAAGGTTCAGTAGATGTCATAATCTCTGGTTGTATTTCTCGAATATCGGAGCCAACTTGCTTAGGTGTAAAAAACTGGGTGATCTTCATTTGTTGAGGACTATGAGGTTTCTCTCCTCTATGATGTTAAGCCCAGTTCTTTACACTTCTTCCTTGTTAGTACCATAGTACCAAAAACTCCTTTTATCGAGTAGATGAGCACAGGTGTATTGAATTTGGTAGAGACTTCCTTAGAAGAAGTTCAGCCTCCCCCAGAACTTCGACTGTCACTTTAATTTAAAGCTCTCATCACGTACTTCTGGGTCAAATCCAGCAAGCACTAAGGTAAAGATTAATAGGCTGTTATCGAAGTTGTTTTCTCTAATACAGTTCTAACAACAGAATAGAATAGTAAACTTGCTGAAAAAAGAAAATAATCATTCCTTCCAGCAGAGGTGGGGTGCAACGTTCCAGTTCGGAGATAAATTCCAATTGCAAATAAATTAGCCAGCTTACAATAGCAGTCGTTGCTCAGTGTGTATTTCTCATAAGTTGTTTCATCTCCAGTAAAAAACTTAAAACTAATTACTTCAAGCTAATGCACTCCCAATGCACTCCCAAGGTCAAACAAATGTCTCGGTAGCACAGGAATGTTTCAAGGTTCATTAATAAAGATAAAATTAGTAAATAGGTACTTGGCTTGAGGATGATAGTAACATCAATGCGGAGCTCCAAGTTAAGCGTCCTCTCTCCAGTATTCTCCTGAAAAAAAGCCTTCTGCGGCCTTTGCGGAAAAACATGAAACTATGGTGGTAAGTAAATTGTGGGTACATTTAACAGCAATTTTAATGGCTTTAAATCGTTGATTCGTTGGTTGTATTATTTGATAAGAGTAACGTATAATACATGAGATGTATACAACAGCTGTTACTTGGCATTCAGAATGTTCATGGAGATTATAATGCTAAGTATGCTAATGGCTAAAGTATTTATTTTATTTATTTATTTATTTATTAAATTTATATACCGCCCGACTAGCGATAGTATGCAGATTAGCCAAGGTTCTCTGGTCCATGAAGTTTCTATTATGGCTCTGAGGCAGAATGGGTTTTTGACTGCTTATGGAGCAAACCTAAATAAGCCATGTTGACTTACGAAAGTGTGTCTTGGAGCTTAAATTCTTCAAATGTACACCAGTGTTTTTCAGAATAATAGTAGTACAGCAGGGCCCCACTCATACGGCAACCCCCGCCGAAAAGTGAAAATTGCCGAAAAGTGGAACAGCGTCAAAATGGTGGTGAAAAAGGTGGGAAAATTCAAAAACAAAATGGTGGCCATCACGGAAGTAAAGAGAAAATAGCTCAAAGGAACGGAATGGCAGCTGTCACGGTGGAGATGACAGCCTCCTTGGGGGGGGGGCAGAGAAAGGGCGAGAGGGAAAGAGCCACCGCCGTGAGCACCAAATGTGCCACAGGAGCAACAGCAGAGAGCCACGGCTGAGAGATCCTAGCGGCTGCAGTAGCAGCCGAAGGGAAAAGGCACCACTGCTGCGAGGCAAGTGGGACGCCGCGGTTAAGCTGCCACCATGAGCTTCAAACTCACTGCTGCTGCCGACAGCAAAACCTCAAACAGGACCTGCTGCCAACCCAGCAGGTAAAGGTCAGCCTTTCCCTCCCCTTTTTTTAAAAGGAAAAATCAGAGCAGTAAAAGCCAGCAAGAGGAAAAAACCTCCTTCCAGCCCCAAGAGTGCCGAATATGGCAACGGAGGGGGGCAGGTAGCCGTGGTGACCACCAAACAGCTGATCGCTCTGAACAGCTGATCGCAGCACAGCTTAGATCAGCCCTGTCTCAGGGAGTGGCTGGCGGGGAAGGTAGTGGCGGAAGCCGCAAGGGGGGGCAGCTGTGCAGCCACCCGCCACAGAACGTGGTGTGGCTGGGGGGGGAAGGACCCCCGAAGCCGGGCTGACTGGCACTGCTGGAGCCCAGAAATGGCTGGCGGCTGTAGCTATGAGGTGGGGTGCATGCTGTGCAGCCCTCCGCAGCTAAACTGGGGAAACAACCCCTAAAAGAACAAAGGGAGAAAAAATGGCACCCATCCGTGCCAAAAATAAAGATAAACGGGGGGGGAAAACAACCCCTAAAATAACAAGAGAAAAAATGACACCTGTTAGCGCCAAAAGTGAAAGAACCGTGATGCCACGTGATGGCATGCTACCGCCGTATTAGGAAAACGCCGAGAAGCAGAACGCCGAAAAGCGGGGCCCTCCTGTAACACTGTTTCCCATATTTCTGATAGCTCATGTACACTTCTTAAAGACAGCAGAAAAGCTTTTCTTTAATAATGAAGAGTAAGATTTTCTGTCTTCAGAAGAACCTACCCCTTCTGCGCTCTGCACAGATTGCTAATATGAGCATGACTCCCAAATAACAGGAAGCATGCCCACAGCAGTAACTCATGCAGAGAAGCATTTAGCAGCCTTCTCTGAAGGTGGGCAGTTCCGTTGGGCTTTTGCTTTGAGATACTTGAACATTATGGTCACCTCTGATCCAGAGGCACAATGGCATTTCCTGTCTCCCTGTAGAGGCTGGCTGGAAAGAGATGAGGCCACACCAATCTTTCAAAGACACATCAGGCAGCCTTGTTTCTGTGAGTTGAATAATTTGAATAATAGGCACTTTGGATTATTTAATTACTTACTGGGACACAAGTGTGCTATGGCACATTGTCTAGAAATTACTGTGCGAGGGAAGGTTTTTTTAGAGCCACTTGGATATTTAAGACTGTGTTAGTGAGTATGACTGGAACATACTGTGGAGGCAGTTCTTAATTTGTAAAATGTATAGGTGCTCTGGTCTCTGTATATTGTTCTCGTTCAGGATCCCCAGCTCTGTGGAACATTTGACATTGGGCTTTTATTCATTTGACACTGAAGGTAGCAGGATTTTTGTGGGGTTGGATCCTGTCATACCTTATGAATAATACAAACTCCTGCCAGTTTAGAATATTTTCCTCTTTAGGAAGTTGTGAATAAATATTAAGTAAACACTTTTTTGTTTGGGGGAAAAAAACCACTTAAAAACAGATTAATATTTTAATCTGGTTCTATTCCATTTAGTCACTAGGCACTGTGATTATAGGGTGAATGCTGCTGTGGCAGCTGCTTTTCATTGAAGACTGGAGACTCCTTACTCAAATGTCTGTCTGGCAGGCAGGATAGAAAACCCTGAGTAGAATGTCTGTTCCTCAAGAACTTTGTAGTTGAGATTGGGTTTCATAGGGACTGTGGTAAAGTCAATAGGACTTGTGCTTCCAAAGTGCTTGTAATGAGCATGCGAGTTTATCGGCTCATTCTCACATTACCTGGGGCACTGTGGGAACCATTTCAATGGGGTCATTTTCCATAATGCTCAGGCTCTGTAAGAAGTGGGAGGGGACAATGATGTGATTACTCCACACACTGATTTAGCATCTCCTTCCCTGGTAAGTGGTGTGTTAAATAATAAAAAATCCCTTTTCAAAACTATATAGAATGCAATAATGTTAGGAACAGCATGGACAAGGTCTTAAAGGTGAAATGGGAATGGGGGAAATGAGTATTTTGTTCCAGAAGAGTCTCTCTGCAGTATATTGAGGGAAGCTCCCTATGTCTCCATTTTGGCACAGGGTGATTTGAGATGCTTGTCATGGTTTACTAAGTTCAGTCATGGAATTCTGCAACTTTCTTTTCTTCAGACCAACTTTCTATAAGACATCAGCTGATGTTTAACAGAGAAGCTACAAAGTGTACAAGGCAGTCTGTTTTGCTTGGTGGTTACATAAGCCTTTCCTATGTGTTTGTTTAATAAATTCTCTAAAATTCGAGTTTAAACAAACTTACTGTGAATCTTTAGAATATGTTGGAAATGCTGCAGTTTGAATAGGATAAAAGTTCACACAATCACTGACAAATGCAGGGTTCTCAACATTTTTGGTGTGTGTGTGTAGTATTGCAGGGGGAAAGCTTCTGGCGGGGGGGTGTATGCATGCTTAGAACCGGTTCCTGTGTCCGCTTTTCCTCTGCAGCCCCCCCCCTTTGTGCTGCTTATTTCCACTTGGCAGGTAAGTGTATCTCAAATCCCTCCTCCCCACCTCCTAGGCGGGGGAGAGGGTTGCCAAGAAAGCCATAAATATAGGAAGAGCTAGGCACTTCATGTTCCACTTGCCTGCTGCTGCTTCCCTGCAAATCCCACACACTGCTTTTCATGGTAAAGACAAAAGAGGTTGAGAATGCTCTGTTTGCTACCAAACACGTAGTTCTGGCCTTAGAGAGTCAAGCTAGCAGCTAGATCTTTTCAAAATCTTAATTTCCCCTATAAAAGGATAACAGAACTGCTTGGCTATTGGTTTTTATTTAAGAGGTACATCAGAGACAATGATGAGAAAAACAAAAATCAGTATTTCTTCAAAGTTTCTTAGGCCTAGGTAATGTTGCAATACTGGAAATAATATAAAATCTTTACATTTTAGAATTAATAAGCAAGAGTTTGTGGAGTTTCGGGCTAGGGGGGCAGGCAGGGCTGTAGTTGATCAGATTGGGAATATGTGGGGTAGACGATGATAAAGAAAATGGTGGTGGGTTGTAAATTGTTTTGTACACATCAAGAGGATTTAATATAGCAGGAAATATTTTTCATGTCGCAGTCTTTTACAGTGGCTTGCCTCAGTGGTTTCCGGATTCAGTCTTTTACTATGGCCTTGGCGTTATGCTCTCTAAATAATTTAGAAACATCACTGTGATTTACAAGAACTATAATTTTGCCCTGAAGGGAAAAGGCAGAGTATGAGTTAGGCAGGAGCATTTTAAAAAAGAGAGAAGCAGAGTCTTTGGGGACTTGGAAAGATTGTTAGTTCATCTTTCATTTCCCGCAAGAGGGATTATTAGTTAGCTGTAACATGTGGGACTTTGACTGGGGGTGTATCTTTTACAGACTATGTAAGCAGATCTCTACAGTTCTCATTGGGATTCAGAAATGTAGAGGGGGTTCTGGAAGGCAATGGCAAAACGCTGTATATAAAATGCTATTTCTTGTTGAAAGCTTGCCTTTATGGGTACTCTCTTTCCTGGCTGGTGGTCCTTAAAATAAGCTCCCTGTACCACACTGCATCCTGTGTCAGAATTAACTTTATCCCCTAGCAGTCTGTGGAATGGCACCTTATTGGAAACATAGGAACTGCAAAATACTTTCTCATTGCATAGTTTTATGTAAGAGTTTCCAGCTGTCATAACTGTGGGAGCCAGGTGCAGTCCTTGGAGTGTCATAATGAGAACACTGCTTTGGAGACTGGTATTCATCTCTGCTTGAAGGAGGCTTCTTGCCGTTGGGCTTGAACTGAATTGTAGCCACAAGCTTGTTTTCAGATACACACAATCTATGCCTTTTATTACATTTTATTTAAACAATTTCAGAATAAGGATTTCCTGGCAGTTTACACAAGGGATGGCCTAGATAACTATCACCAGCTGCTGAATATAAGAAAATCGTTTTCAGTTGAACAGACCTATTTTGAATGATTTCTTTTAAATCTTGATAAACCTTTTAGGGTGTTCTGCATTTGTTTTTTAACAATTAGCTGCATGAGCAGGATCCCTTCCCCTGCAAAATAAAAATTGTTTGTCGCTTTAGGCCCTATTTTTATCCTAAAATTAGTTATCACCCTAGCCAGTTTCGCTTCATTCAGATGTAAAAGAGAGTGGTTTGCCACAGATGCTAACACATAAACCTAAGGCAGCTAATGCAAAACAGATGGCAGTGGTCTGGTTCTCACATCACTTTAAACCATTGTTTATATTAAATTGGTTTAAAGTGAATGCCTGTGACACTCTTCTCTACCTTTTTTCCTGTGCGGAGGAAATGTGACTTCCCATTATGGGTGAACCAGAGCTAATGCTTTTTCACTCCTAGCAAAAACAAACCTTGGCTTATTGAGGTTTGTTAGCAGAGAACCAAGCAATGAACAATGGTTCATACATAACAGCAAGCCAGGCTCTGGTTTGCTTTCACTGAGTGGGAGAGGAAAGAGCATCATCACAGGTGCTTTTGAGTAGCGTGCTGTTCATTCACAAAAATGGTTTAATTTAGCATCATAATGCAGGGCTGTGGAGTCGGTACGCCAAACCTTTGACTCCAGCTCCGACTCCTCTATTTTTCTACTGTCCGACTCCAACTCCACCCAAAATTGCTTCCAGCTCCACAGCCTTGGAAAGGGCTGTATATATCTTTTTAAATTGGAAGTTCTTGTAGGAGCATTTTTATCGCTGCCTGAATATGCGCTGATCTTGGCATCACAGCATTTGTCTTCATCTGGGTCCTGTGTCATACACTGACACAAAATGTTTTCCATCTTGAGTTATGGTGAAATGCTCAACTACAGCTGACTTCAGCTTCTTTGACATTGTGAATTTATATTTTAAAAAATTTGTCAATCAAAATTTATTTTGAAGTCGGAGTCAGTACATTTCTGCCAACTCCGACTCCACCCAAAATTGCTTCCGACTCCACGACTCTGACTCCACAGCCCTGTCATAATGTATAATTATGAGCAGGCATCATTAAGAGAGTGCCCATAGTGATCTTTGGTACTGCCAAAAAAAATTGTGCACACCAAATTTCATCTTGAAAATGCTTTAATAAGGAAGTGTTAACAACACTGTTTTTGCAAAATGTAAAGGTAACTATACAAATTCTTAATACAAAAAGAATAAATTAAAAGCAGATTTTTTAAAAAAATTCTGCAACCTTTTCTACAACATAACATTTTTTCTTCCCTTTGTTTACCGTTGCACAGGATTCAGTAAAATCATTTTACATGCTCTAAAGTCAGTTTCAGAAGAGTTCTAATTTTTTTCTTATTTTAAACTAGAGTCCATTTTGCACAACTTGTATTAAAACTAGTGACATTAATATATATATGTAAAACTTTACATCTAGTTAACTAAGCAGTAACTGGTCATCTGATAGCACCTGATTGGGGTTTGCTATGTCCAAAACTAAAACTGGCTGGAAAAACAAAACAAATTGGACTGTTTTCTTTCCCAACATTTTCACCACTCAACTGCGTATCATATCATTTAAAAAATAAACCCTGCCCACCATGTCATATGGTGTGTTATGCACATACAAAGCTAGACACGGGGGAGGTTTGTACATACAGACAAAATGCAATATTGGATCAGGGACCTTTTATGTATATAAAAGCAAATTTCGAGGGGCTTATTAATAGGGTAGTCGAGTGCTTGTATATAATAGCTATGATTTACCCCTCACGTTATACTCAAAACACGTTAATCTCCTGATTAACACTTTATATACATTTTTGTATAACTGAATTGAGTTAAACAGTAAAACCTGTTTTACTTAATTTCTGTCTTTACTACCAGACTGGCTCACAAGTGCCTTGATTGGAAAAAAAAGTAGCTTCCCTCCCCTGCCCCCGCTCCTCAAGAAGGTTGACAGCCAGTTTTTGTTTTGTTTTTTGTTCTACTTTTGAACATTTGAGCCCCTAAATTGTTAAGTTAGGGCTGCTCTCATTTCTGCGAAATTTGCCAGTTCTCATTAGGATGTAATAGATTGATAATATTGTTCCATCAATACTACTTCCAAATTGCCTAGTGAGGAAAGGAGCTCCAGTCCAGCTGCTTTCAGGTGTTACTGAGATCTGCGGAAGCAGCGGAACAAGCTAGTCACAATTAACTTTTTAGCTGGACTGAGACTACGGTTTCCAGTGCTGTTGGCATGTTTCTTTTTCAAGAATTGGTTTACTAATTGTAAGTTGATCAGCAAGCATTTTGATTCACTTTTTGGGTATAAATGAAAACAAAAATCAAGTTGCTTAGATGGTGTCTGGTCTGGAAAGTTTAATCATTAAAGTCAGAAGTTAGAAATGTAGGTGCTGTTCTGTCAGTTTTAACTGCCATGGCTTACCCCAAAGAATTCTGGGAATTGTAGTTGGATGAGAACTCTGTTAGCAATCCTCACCCCACTTCCAATACTCTGAGAACTATAGTTCCCTGGGATGAGGGAGTGACTGTTAAACCAGTTACGTCTGTAATCTAGTTGGTTGTCATGATAGGTGTTGGAAGCTGCCAGGTGGATGTTGGTAGAGGGTGTTACACTACAGATAATTTTCCTTGGTAAAACATTTAAAAACACTGATAGATGTCATTGTCAACGTTTATTATTTTGATGAAACTTCATTTTCTAAAAAAAAGGATTGTAAATTAAGACATTTTCTAATCATATTTTAAGATGATATGTTTAAAAACAACATTGGCTGCAAACCTGTACATGTGTGAATTCCACTGACTTCAGTGTCCTTTTAAGGCTAACTTTGTGTTGGACTACAGGTACTGTCTCAAACGAAATGTTGTTTGTTCTGTCCATCAGTGGGTTTATACAGTAGTCCAAAGAATTGCTATCATTTCATAAGTGCTTAAGATGGGAAAGTTTACATAGTATCTTCCTGATGAATATGTAATAAAAATAAGATTATTAGCCTGGGTCAGTGCAAAATGTTATTTTGTTTGCTTCAATAATACCTTTCTTGCTCACATTGCTAGCTCATTCCTGCTCTGCTTTTAGACAGACCCTTACTGAGGCTTAACAGTGGAAAACCTTCCACCATCTTCAGAAAGAGCAATTCTTCAGTCTCATTTGGGGGAAATTTAGAATGCTTGTGTTCCTGATACTGGCAGCATTATATTATTCCTTGGAATAGGCACAGATATTTATTTTTTAATTCAGTGTTTTGCCCTTTGAAGCCTTTCTTCCGTTTTTGCTGTTGTCAGCTGCATGCACACAAACACAACATTGGGGGAGGAGC
Organism: Rhineura floridana; assembly: GCF_030035675.1. NCBI lineage: Eukaryota > Metazoa > Chordata > Lepidosauria > Squamata > Rhineuridae > Rhineura > Rhineura floridana. Next base: position 119,280,148 of record NC_084487.1, read on the forward strand.
CACAACACACTTGGCCTTCCAGTGGCATAAAAACAGCATAGCACCACAGTGAAGACTTGATGTGCCTGCTTCAGTAACTGTTGAGATGAGTGTTGAGCAACAGGTGACACCAGACAAGTGCATTCTGATCCTCAACATTTCCAGTCCATACTAGTGTGAAAGAACAGTGACTCTGGCAGTGGGGCTTGGTAGGAGGTAGATGGGCATGTGAGGGTTGTTGTGGTTTCCCCTCCCCCTACCTCCTGACCAGCCCTTCTCAAAAGTGGTCCAGCAGCAACACTATTTGTTGACCAGAGGCCTAGAGATTGTGCATTAGTTTATTATAAAAGTATTGAGGCCTTTTTGACATGCGATGGCTTTTGAGAAGTATATAAAAAGCATTGCTAAATTGTACATGTAAACTTGTACTTTCCTCTCTTTTGGTATTGGCAGACAACCATGCTTTGTGTCAAACAGAAAATGTTTTTACGCATATCTTAATGATTATTTTAGTAGTTGAGGAAAATGACCTAATTCACTATAAACAAACACAGTCAAACCCTCCTCTTTAAAGTATAGTTCACTTCCTTGGCCAGTCAATAAGCCCTTTGCTACGCTAGTATTAATATTTTGCTATCAAGTTTAGTAGACCATGATGTGCTTTCCCTTGATTTGACACATTTTCTGCACGAATTGATTTTAAATGAAACATAAAGGTTTTTGGCATTTTACTTCACAGCTGATCATAGAAGTTCTTTTAAAAAATGATTTGTGGCTTTATTTGCAACTTATCACAGGAATGTTAAAAGAAGCAATTACTTGCCATCTTGTTCATTCTTTCAGAAGTTTCCTAAAAAAATAATGACCAAGATTGTGTGGTATATGTACCATCATATAAAATTCAACTGGGTTTTAAAGCATCAAAATGAAGAAGACGGAGACCAAGTTATAGAACAGTAGGGCTATTGTTTCTGAAGAACTGGATAATTTTAGATAAATGCTTCATGAAACAGCTACTGAAATCTTTGGCAGCACAGAACAATTACAATATTCTGGCCCAGCTTTGAAATGATAGGATCGTTCTCTTTTCCCCACAGTCTTCTTCTGTAATGAAAGGGGTATTTCATGATAGCTGTCACATCACCTTTAACTGGCTTTAGAGTTCAAATCATGTATGTTAGAATAGTTGTACATATCAAAGAAAAAGATTTATGTGTTCTTCAGTGGTTTGAATTGACCGCCTACCGTGTTCTTAACATCCCATTATTTGTAGATTTGCTCTCTGCTCTTGGTGGAATTCTGTGACACACATGGCAGTCTGAAGTAACCAGGATTGAAGGAATTTGTTTTTCACTACTGACTAGGCATAGATCTGTCACAGAGGTGCTGTTTTTGCAATATCTTCTTCAGATGCCTTATGCAAAAAGTGCTTTGACTTGAAGCTGGTGTCAGGCGCCAGTGCATCTAGGTAAGGCAAATGAGAGGCAGTGAGGTGATTTTTTCAGAATGGCATTGATGTGTTTGTACAGCTGAGGTCCAGGGGATTCACACTAGAGTTCCAGGCTTGGCTTTCTCCTGTCCATACCACTGAACGTCAGCTAGTTCTGGATAGAGGGGAGAATCCAGGTAACAGCTATCATTGTAGCTCCTACAGAGAGAGAGGGGACAGAAAGTCAAATTAGCATACTTGGTACAGGGCCTTGAACCATAATCACACAGACTAGAGGGATGAGGGTTGAAGAACAGAGCTAAGCGTACTCTCTCAGTTACTTTCATGTAGTGATGTCAAATGAGTGGGGAACCTCAGGGCTAGGGGCCAAATGTGGTCCTCCATACCTCTCTAACGGACCCTTGGAACTCTCTCCAGGTCAAACCCCCAGTGTTTTTTGCCTGGCAGGAATATGTCCTTTTATTCTGATACTGCCTCTTGTTTGGCTGGCTGTAAGACAGAGAGGGGTGCTGAATGTGTGAAGGAACTAGTTTAGTTAGATGGAGGATGTAGAAGCCTCTGCCTTTTACTGTACAATAATCTTCAAGTCCTATTGCTTCATCCACTTTTGCCTCTAGTCCCATGTACCACTGGCACGTGGCCCTTGGAAGGTTGCCCTGAAAGGAATGCAGCCCTCAGGCCAAAAAAGGTTGGTTTTCCTGCTGTAAGATCTTGCGAATGGTAGTAGTCCTGTGACAGTATTTTGGTGGCTGCTCAAACTAATAGTGTGGAAGCATGATGATGTGATCCTGCAAAGTTTACCAGCCCAAATAACTACATATTCAGTGGGTTATCTAGAGTAGCACAGCCACAGATTTCATTGCAGGTTTACATCCTCTTCAGCCAATTGATTCCCACTGCAGTGTTGATGGCACAAACCTTTCCTCATTCTTAGCCTTTTTCATACCAGGTGTTTCTACCACAATGGTCCTAAGCATGCTTATTCATAAGTAAATCCTTCCGAGTTCAATGAGACTTTATTTTCTTGAAATTATGGTTAGAATTACAGCCAAAATCTCTACTACTGCAGAGGCTCTCAAACCAGATCATGAGTAGCCCCATTTTTTTTACAGGCTTCCCAAGTATAATTATAAACCACATCAAGGGCATCAAAGAAGCAAACACTGCCCAGGCAGGACCTTGAAAAAGCAAAATCCTTTTTAAAAATAAAATAAAAATTAAGGGATATTCGTATTGGCCTTGAACAACAGTAGCTATCAGAAAATGGGAGCTTAGCAAAGCACTGCAGGCACACAAATATGTTGGGAAGAGGTCACATCTTGCTATCTGTTGCCCATAGCACAAGCCAGATACTGAGGGTACCTCTAGCAAAACATTTTAATTGTGTACAGTCGTTTCTTCTCCCACCCCCAAATTGGTTTGTATAAATGCAGAAACACTGCCAGCAGTTTGGGGAGAGAGGCGGTAACATGGAGTCAACGGTTATATATTTGTAGGGAAAGGCATGCCTAGATTAAGGAAAGAAAGAACTGAGACTAGACATTACTATATATGCACATTGACACACAAGCATTTGGAGACTGAAACATGCATAAAACAGTGTCTTGTAACTGAAACCATGGTTTGCCCCACTCCTATGAATTATTATGCTATCTACTGGCTCATGAGATTGGGTGATAACGGTCCTACCACTGGCCCAAGGGCAAATCTAAGTCCTTCCTATGCTTTGAAATGACAGCCTGGCCCACTGAAGCTGTTCGTACCCTAACTCCATGACAAGAAAAGCTTTCACCTGCTAAATTTCCATATATTAGGCTGCTGGGAAAGGTACACGAGCAAAGTGAGTGGGGAAAAATGACAACCTTAAGCTAACCTCATTAGTGGTGGCAACTCTGGGACTAACATGAACCATTGCATGCAGATTATCCAGGACAGATGTTACCCTAAATTGGCAGGTATAAATAGTCATGGCTGTAGAGAGGGGGATTTGTTTTTTGTCACTCATGGTTTTACGTACATTTAAGCTTTAACCTCACTATCAAAATCTGTACTTCTTTGCATTCCATTTCTCTTTGACCTCCCTGCTTACAGTTTCCTGCCCGAACCAAGTGTATATAAACTTTAGTATTTGTTCATCTATCAGAATAAGTCTTTAGCTAGACTAGACTTGGTTGTTAACCTCAACAGTTTGTAGTCCTCTGTTCAATTCTCAGTTAACTTCAGTGTTTGAATACTTCTTGAAAGTACCCAAGTGTGCCTCTTCTAGATAAGATTTTTGGAATAACTGACTAAAACCCTATTTAAGAGCTTCTTTACCTGGTTATATTCATAGGTTATTAATGGAAAGATGGGACTATAGTGGTTCACAAACTGGTTCCTCCTCTGCTTGCCTGTGACAAAGGTTGTTCCCATGTAATTAGGTAAATTTCCCTCTTCAACACAGTGAATGTAGACGTAAGGGGCTCTCCCATTTGAAGATAGTGCCAATCTGCAGCCTTGGAAAGGTGTATATCTTTCTTTAAACATCAGCTTGTGCTAGGCAGATTGCATAGTCTTTTTCTCTAGGGTTGGAAGAAAGCCTTCTATATACGTTGAGGCTCCTTTCCCCTTGTAGTCTTCGAGTGGAAAGAGAGAAGCGGCCTGCTGATTAGCAGGACCAGTATACCAGTGTGGAAGAGAATGGGGAACTGGGTTCCCCCCCCCAGAACTGTTTGTTTTAGTGCATGGGTTCTCAACAAGGGGGGAATTCCCCCCCAGGGGGGAATTTTAGGGTTCCAGGGGGGAATTGGGACCACTATTCAGCAAAGTGTGATGTCCTGTAGATTGTGTACAATCTGTAAAATTGTAGTTTGTTTTTAATTTAATCTGTGACATTCAATAAAGTTTATTGAATGTCACAGATTAAAATCGATTCTTGAACATGCAGCATTATTTTCATTTGCAACATTAAATTATTATTTAAAGACCAGAAAGTGCTCCAAGAAATTCTGTTATTATATAAACTAAGAAATTTTTCTCTCACGAGAAACACCACCGTCACTCGCGAAACGTCAACACGCTATGAGAGACTATCTTGGGAAGGGGGGAATGATATTCTGAACAATGGTGAAAGGGGGGAATGGAGCAAAAAAGGTTGAGAACCACTGTTTTAGTGGATCCAAAGTAGCTTACCTGGACTGTGCAATTACAAAAAAAACCAAGCAATTTTCTAATCTAGATTCCTTTGGTCTGGTTGCTGCCCTTTTGAAGCCAAACAGATATGAAGATGTCTTTTAGCTATAGAGACCCGCCCTCCTCATGCTGCTAAGGATTCACAAATTCTATTCAAGTTGCTGCTTTCACATGCTGAGCCTTGAGTCCTCTAACTGGCCAGTCATTAATCCAAATCCCCATACTGTTCGCAGTTTTTTAAAAGACAACACAAAAGTAACAAGGAAGCGGGGGGGGGCAGAAGGATGAAGGTAGGTGGTTTCAACATAAAGAACATCTCCTCACTATACCTCTATTCATCAGTACTTTGTTGAGTTGGAGACTGAGACTCATCCATAGTGGGTGAGCTGTCTGTAGCGTCTCTGAGCAAAGGATAGCCAAAAAAAGAGGAAGAGGAAAGAGGAAATGTTAAAGAAACACAGTGGCACAAAACATTTGTTAAGAGCTTATTAATCCAGTCAGAAACAGGTTGGCGAATCATCTTTAAAGACAAAAAGAAGTTAGTGACAAAGAGAAAATGTCAAGGAGAACTTGGAAGGCTTTGATTTGTGTGTGAAGGATTGGGGAAAGGAAAAAGAAAGCAACCAATTTGGTTTTTTGGTGGGCAAGCAACACAATTCCCACAATGACAAAGAGTTTGCCTCTTAAAAGCACACAGTTCTTACCATGTTTTTAATGTATCCGGGTGTGCAAGTTGCTGCTTGTCTGATTTTTTTAAAGTCATAATAATACCAAACATGTATATAACATATCTCATCAGTTCAAAGCACTTCACACGCACATTCAGTAATCCTTACAACAACCCTGTTGGTATTATTATCCCCCTAATTGCTGCTAGTGGAATGCTGAAGCTGTCATTGGATCCTGCTCAAAGCCACCTAGGGTGATTGTGGTAAAGGCAGCATTGGAACCACGGACTTACATAGCCCACACTTCCAGCTACTACACCAGTATCTCTGGCCTATTTTTTGGTAGTGGAATATTTGGCTTATCATGGCAAGATTTATTCAAGCATTTAATTTAACCACGTTTGTATCCTGTCTAAGGGTCTTTTACTCAGCTGTGTCAGGGAAGGGACGTCTGCTACCCATCCCCGATATGAATGCCCTTTCAGGCAATGAGCATGATTCTCTGCAGAGCGTGAAGAAGTTATCTTTATTTCCTCAAAGTACTGATTTTGACTCATTCTGAGATCTCCCAGGGGTGGGGTGGGAGGACGGGGGGAAGGGATTGATGCTTTGTCTGGGTTGTATACAGTGTATTTTGGTTTCATTCTTCCTGGCCATTCAAGGCACTCAGCTTTGTTCTTTGGTATCCTTTTCTCTTTCTCTTTAATGAATAAAAAACTGGTAAAATGTTCTACAGAGAGATTCTAAGTTCAGCTGAAAGTGGTTAAAAGATCTCTACATGTCCTAGTGGTCAATGTGTGAAAGGTTAGAAGAGGAGGGATAGGGCTAGTGCACATGCTTCGGTAGTTTAACCCCCCTCACACTTTAAAAAAAAAGTTTGAACAGTGCTTTAGAGCAGTGGTGGCCAAAGCCCTCCAGATGCTGTTGAACTCCCATCAGCCCCACTCAGCATTGACAACATTCAGGAATGATGAGAGTTGTAGTCCAACAACATCTAGAGAGCACACAGTGGCTACACCTAGCTTTAGTGTGTCACGCATGCAGGTTATCCTGTTTTACCCTCATCACAACCTTGTGAGGCAGCTTAAGCTGAGAGGCAGTCTTGCCCGAGATCATCCTTTCCTGAGCATGGGTTTAAACTCAGACTCTCTCTCATCCAAGTTCAGCAGTCTGTCACACTGGATCTTGTCTATTGGTTTTGTTCTGGAGAAGTAGGAAAGGTAAGTTCTGTCCACTGGGAGATGACCAGCTAACTTAACTCTAAAATTACATTTTGGAACATCGGATGCATAAAGAGTGCAGAGGTCAACGAGGATTGTTAAACTGTGGCTCAGTCATCACGTGGTAGATGAGTGGCTAGCATGTTGCCATTAATTTTTAAAAAAAGAAACAAAATAATTCCACTATGTTTTGATTGAATCTGAACTCCTTTCAAATGTCTATACGCTGTGGCTTTATATAAAATGACCATTGTGGAAAGGTGTCCAGACTGCAGGAATTTGAACTGGAACTTTCTGTTGATCCATCCTCTTCCCCCCTTTACAATTAAATGGAGACATCTGCAGAGGCTGTATACATGTAGTGTATATGGCCATAGTGGAACAAATGATCTACACTAAGGCTGCAATCTTGTATACATTTACCTGGGAATAAGTCCCATTGAAGTTACTTTTGAGCAGATACATATAGGATTGTGCTGTAAGTGTAGCTTAAATAGCATCTAGGAATGGTGGCTCTGAAACTGAAATCCTTGCAAAACCAGGGACTGATCATGCTTCCCTCTCCCATCTGCCCCAACACTCACCCTGTCTGCCAAGCTAGGATGTGATGTGGGCTGCTTGGCGGCGTAGCTCCTAGCTCACTAGATGGTGTCAAACTCCTCTGACTGTGAGGTAAGGCAGCTGGAAAGCAATTGATATATAAAATTAGGGAGACGGGAATGCAAATGATCCTGGTATGTCTGTGCAGGAGGAACACATGGACCTGAGACAAAACATGGCACTTTTATTTGGTGTAAAATCATAATTACAAAGGAATTTATTTAAGTAGCACAGCTGCCAATGCCATGGCTTGCCATCACAACTCCAGTTCCCCTGCCCACCCCTACACATACATATTCAATTTCAATAGAAGGCCTGCACTTCCTCTTAGTCTTGGTGTTGCCTCTGTGTTACTACAATGACTGACAACACGCCTCCTCCTCTTCCTCCTCTAGGCAGTTGAGGGAATATACTAGATATTAATAGAGCAGTTCAACCCAACTGCTGTGGCAGTGTACCAGCTGTACTGATGATACCCCTGTAACTCTTCCCTCAAACCCAAGAGGAACCAGCCACTGGACCCAATCTGAAATTGGAGGGACACAGCTCCCTTCTTAGCAGCAATGCCTTCAGGGCAAACTCTTAAACATACGCCTTTACTGTATCCCTCTCAAACGAATAAAAGAAGGAAAACATTTACATCTTATTTCTGAAACTGCCCTAACACTTCATAACTTTCTGTCTTTTCCACAGAAGGATACAGAAGACCTCTTGGTTGCCAGGCCCAGCCTCCAAGAGGTCTTCTGTAGCTTTAAAAGTTGTGCAGGAGGAAAGGAGAATTCCACCTTGTGGTTTTTCCCATTACAGTGTTGCAAGAAAACCTGCCCTTGGCTGAATTTTCTCTTCTCTTAAAGATACAGAATCATTCTCTGGCCCTGAGCCTGGCAACCCTAGTCATGAGTAAATAGGGTACGTGCCTCCCTTTCAGCCTTTAATGTGACCAGTTGAATAACAATTTTTGTGAGTGTAAGTGTGTGTGTAAATATATATCTCTGTCCAAAAGTTATGAATTCATCCTAAAAATCCAGAAACCAGTTCTAGTGCTGCTCTTTGCCCCTAAGATGTCAAATGAAATTTCCTTGGCAGAAAGGGAGGAGCATTTTTGGCAAGACGATATGGATGGTTTTATTAATAATAGATGTTAAAGTCTTTCTAAGAGTAATTTAAAAGATCACAGCTGCCTCATTCCAGAAAAAGATTTGTATGCACAAAAGAATCCCTTTTACAGTCTTTTATGCGGGTGCAAATACTAATACACTATAAACAGTCTTCAACTTCTGCTTGTACGGCTTATTCTGCCTGCCTTGTCACTGAATTTTGAAACGTTATATGGTGCCGGGATTTCATTGTTCATGAGCTCATCCCAAGACTGGATACACATTATTTATTAGAAAAGCTCTCATGGTATTTGGTACCAATATCATTTTGTCTTCAATTTTCAGTAGTAATGCTATATAGTGCTTTAGAGTGTTCAGTGGGCTTCACATGCTTGTTGTTGTTATGTGCCTTCAAGTCGATTACGACTTATGGCGACCCTATGAATCAGCGACCTCTAGAGCATCTGTCATGAACCACCCTGTTCAGATCTTATAAGTTCAGGTCTGTGGCTTCCTTTATGGAATCAATCCATCTCTTGTTTGGCATTCCTCTTTTTCTACTCCCTTCTGTTCTTCCCAGCATTATTGTCTTTTCTAGTGAATCTTGTCTTCTCATTATGTGTCCAAAGTATGATAACCTCAGTTTCATCATTTTAGCTTCTAATGACAGTTCTTTATGGAATCAATCCATCTCTTGTTTGGCATTCCTCTTTTTCTACTCCCTTCTGTTCTTCCCAGCATTATTGTCTTTTCTAGTGAATCATGTCTTCTCATTATGTGTCCAAAGTATGATAACCTCAGTTTCATCATTTTAGCTTCTAATGACAGTTCTGGTTTAATTTGTTCTAACACCCAATTATTTGTCTTTTTCCAGTCCATGGTATGCACAAAGCTCTCCTCCAACACCACATTTCAAATGAGTTGATTTTTCTCTTATCTGCCTTTTTCACTGTCCAACTTTCACATCCATACATAGAGATCGGAAATACCATGGTCGGAATGATCCTGACTTTGGTGTTCAGTGATGCATCTTTGCATTTAAGAACCTTTTCTAGTTCTCTCACAGCTGCCCTCCCCAGTCCTAGCCTTCTTCTGATTTCTTGACTATTGTCTCCATTTTGGTTAATGACTGTGCCAAGGTATTGATAATCCTTGACAAGTTCAATGTCCTCATTGTCAACTATAAAGTTACACAAATCTTCTGTTGTCATTACTTTAGTCTTCTTGACGTTCAGCTGTAGTCCTGCTTTTGTGCTTTCCTCTTTAACTTTCATCAGCATTCGTTTCAAATCATTACTGGTTTCTGCTAAGAGTATGGTATCGTCTGCATATCTTAAATTGATGTTTCTCCCTCCAATTTTCACACCTCCTTCATCTTGGACCAATCCCGCTTTCTGTATGATATGTTCTGCGTACAGATTAAACAAATAGGGTGATAAAATACGCCCCTGTCTCACACCCTTTCCGATTGGGAACCAATCGGTGTCTCCATATTCTGTCCTTACAGAAGCCTCTTGTCCAGAGTATAGGTTGCGCATCAGGACAATCAGATGCTGTGGCATCCCCATTTCTTTTAAAGCATTCCATAGTTTTTCATGATCTACACAGTCAAAGGCTTTGCTGTAGTCTATAAAGCACAAGGTGATTTCCTTCTGAAATTCCTTGGTCCGTTCCATTATCCAACGTATGTTTGCGATGTGATCTCTGGTGCCTCTTCCCTTTCTAAATCCAGGTTGGACGTCTGGCATTTCTCACTCCATATATGGTAAGAGCCTTTGTTGTAGAATCTTGAGCATTACTTTACTTGCATGGGATATTAAGGCAATAGTTCGGTAATTATAGCATTCTCTGGGATCCCCTTTCTTTGGAAGTGGGATATATATTGAATGCTTCTAGTCTGTGGGCCATTGTTTAGTTTTCCATATTTCTTGACAAATGTTTGTCAAAATTTGGACAGATTCAGTCTCAGTAGCTTGTAGCAACTCTATTGCTACTCTTCACATGTAGCTTGTTTAATCTCTGTAACACAGCTTCATATTACAGGGAGTGAAAAGGCCAAGGCTGAGAGAGAATAGCTTGTCTGAGGCCACTGAGTGAGTTTGTGACAAAAGCAAGAGGTTGAACAGAAGATTCTCACAGTGCAATCCTATACATGGCTACTCAAAAGTAAGCTGCACTGATTTCAGTGGGACTTACTCCTGAGTCCATGTGTACAGGACTGCAATCCTGGTTACTTGACCACTGTACCAGTTTCAGATTTGAACAGCAACGCTCATGTTCCTCTTTTCATCCCCTTTTAAGAACGCACTTTGTGCTGTATTACCTTTGGTTTTCCCTGCATCACATGACAAGCAAAAAGCAAGTAGAACTTTACCCTTGGCATTAAAAAGGCTAACCTAACATGCCCCTCCCCCCCATCAGCATTCACTGATGGTGAAAAGTTAAGGCAGATACTGAACAACTACGTCAGTGTTTACTGAATTTCTGGGGCCATATTTTTCCTCCTGAATTGCAACTGAAGGCACACTTTACACTTGCATTTGAAAAGTCTATGACTATCAAAGAGTAAGAATTACCCATCCTCAGAGTAGCCCCTGTCATTTTGCCTGGGTTAGTGAAATGTACCTCCTGATTAGAAGGCAGCAAGCTCAAGGCAGTGACTCATGCAGAGATGCATGGACACCCTACTCTGCTTGTGGGTAATTCTGTTGTTTCTTTGTGCTGGGAGTCACTGAATGATAAAATTGCAATTGAAACACAGACACATGAGGAAAGGCCAGAGCAGCAAGTCACGTGTGCGGCGTTGGACTCACAGTAGCCTTTGCTTATGTCATACATTTATTTCTCAGTGCCCCACTAGTGGATCCTGGGAATTACTCCTGTGTGTAACATGGATGCAAACCATATTCCTCTCACCTGATGTTGCTTTGCACATCTGAGGCATCCTTGTTACCCTGCTGTGTGCCACAAAGGTGCTTTGAGAAGAGGTGCTGTACTGGGAACTGCTATCTGACGAAGTGGAGCTTGTGTGTGACAAGCGGCTATGGTCTTTGTGGGAGGCTGTGGACCGGTGGTACCACAGCCTCAGTTCATCTGACACCATTGTCCTTCCTGACCCCTTCTCATGACTCTCTCTGCCCAAAGATGGAGTCCTTATGATCTGAGAACGCGAGGGGGTCAGTCTTACAGAGTCTACTTCGTCCCCATGCCAATTCTCCTTAAACATTCCTCCCGCTGTGTAGGAGTTAGACGTTTTAAATTGTGCTTTCACGCTATAGTGTCCCTCCTGGTCGTTCTCCAGGCTGCGGACTACCACTGGTGTGGAGCTCCCTTCAATATATAGAGGGTACTCTTTGATCCTGTACTGGGAGGAAGGCTGGCTCTGGCTATGCAGATAGACTCCGTGGTGGCTGGTCCCATTCCTGGCAGCCAGATTGGGCATGCTCCCTGAATTTGAGGAGACCAGGTTCCCCGCTGACTTCTGCCTCTGCCTCTGCCGTTCCCGGGCTTTGGAGGGGGAATCCTCAGCAAGCGTGGAATAGTTTGCATTCATCTGAGCAGGGTAGTAGTGCTCAGAGCTGGAATGGCTGGTGCAGGAGGAGCAGTCATCCATGGGGTCGGAACCATTACTGCTGCGAGTCCTAGGGGTGTAGAAATCAGGGCTCCCTGTCTCGTTTTCTGACCCAAGGAGCTTCCCTTGAGACTCTAAACTGGAGCTTCTGTGTCTAAAGTGCTGTGCTAAGCTATGCAGTCTAGTAGGGCTGATGTCCACAGACCTGTAAGCACAGTAAGAAGAAGAACAAAAAGTTAGGCCTACAGATCCCTCACAAACGATGGTATTTAGCTTCTAGCTGGAAAGAAGTCTCCCTCTGCCCCTTTAATGCACAGTCTCCTTGGTTCAATTACTCCTTCTGTAGCAGCAGGTTCACCCCTATTTATATTACCATGTGATAACCTCATGAGGCACAGGATACAGTGCAGGGGAGTTGCAACACCTTTCAGTAACGCTTCTTCAGGTTGGAGGTGTCTCTTGAATTAATCAAGATGTCCAGCATTTCAGAGAATTCAGGAGGTATTATATAAGCCTAATTGTTTGTGAAGGAGAGGTAGATAAGTGGTCATCACCAGTGGTTATTACAAGGGGTCCGAGATTCATATACTGCTTCAAGAAGTAGCAGGCAATAGGTGCTACCTGCCTCAAATCTAGGCTATGCAATCAGTTGACCTTTACCTTTTGATCTTTTAGTGGAATAAAAGAAGTCTTTAATCTGAAAAGGCTCTGCCCAGTCTCCCTCCAAGACAGGCAATGAGCTGTGGTGTGGAACTTTAAGTCTCAGCCAGCTATGAATAAACTGGAGGGGCAAAGGAAGGGTAACAACAATTAACCACATAACCTTGTACTCTTTTGGCTGCTGATCAATCTATTGTGCCAATCATTCTTTAACACAGGGAGCCTGACTTTGTAAATGCAGAATGGTGCAGGGCCCCCTGAAATTAATTATTCTTAATATTTGTGTACAACTACATACTTGGCCTCAGATCAGTTTCCTATGAGAGACCATATATGAAAGGATGTTGCTCCAATTAATTCCACAGCATTGCTTTCATAATACCTGATCAAATTTCCTTCATAATCCTTCATATTCTATGGAGATGGGGGGCAGAGAAAAGTAACATGCAACCTTTCTCTTTCCTGTTCCCATTTGAAAGCTACTAGTTGGGTGGCAGGACCATGGCACAGATAGCAGAAGTTACTCTCTACCTTCATCTCTTATTTGCCTGTCATCATCTGTCTCTCTATGGCTGTGTTTGATTTGAAGCCGGAAGTGCCAATCAAAATGCACTGAGACTAGAACTCACTCATAGGCCCCTGTTCTAGGACTGAAATCCTTTCCATTATTGCAAGAGGGCAGGCATGGTGGAATCCCTTGTTTGCTGTTAGAAATATTTTAAATTGGAGCCATAGTGTCTTGATGACCGTTAAGGTTCTATATTCCCCAATTTGACAGATGATCAACTCCCTCTAGTTAGAATCATTGAGGATTTTTCAGCTGTTACTTCAATATTCAAAGAAAGAAATCAAGCTGAACTGTAATTGTGATCCAAAAGCCCCCACAAAACTCATTGGGCATATCCCTAGCATGTGTAATAAATGAGCCTTTGTCTTGGGATGTAAACAGCCTCTTTCCTCAGTAGTCAGTTTCAGTTTAAAACATGTAATGAGGTGTCAACATATCTTCAGAATAATTTTGTGTTTCATTAAAATAGGAAGGAGATGAAGTGAAGTACAGTGAATTCTAGGTATGAGACAGTAATATAATAATACAGTTGGTCATAATAAGTTGGTAGAATTTGTGACAAGGAAAGTATGGAAAAGCCTGTTCACCATCACAAATGGCCAATAATGGCACTTCTGCCAGTCCAGACTAACAGCTTCTAACATGGTGAGGGTAGGGAATATTTTGTACTTTTCGCTGTTTCATCTAAAATAGAACTTTCACCTCCTTTACCATTAAGGGAGATGAGCAAACTCCCAATGACAAAACAGCCTATGTAACTCCCTACTGTGGAGAGATGTGAACAGTCCATATTGGACAAGATGCAGAAGTGTGGAAATGGGAAGCACGCACACACACAATTTCTGTGAAATTTCAATTTTAAAAAATCCACCTAGATTTAACAGGTTTTAAACTAGGAGCAAAGGGATGACATTTAGGTCTGCCACTCCACACACCCTGAAGCATCTGATGCTGAACTCCCTTCAAAATACTACCAGAGATTATTTTATTTATGTAGTACATCTCACTCATCTTCCATGCAGCTCATAGTTCCTCCTGTACATTTTATAAGAGACAGTGATTGGCCCAAGGTCACCCAAGAAGCTTCGTAACTGAGTGCAGATTTGAACCTGGGTCTCCCCAATCCAAATGTGACATACTGCCTAATAAATATCACACAAGCTGCCCATCCAGAGCCTGCTTTCTGGTTGCTTTTTTAAAGCAAATAATCACATTGCTTCCAACACAGCTTAGCTTGATTCCATGGCCAAATGCCGTCTAGGATGCACATAACAGCAACATGTGAAAACAACTGTGACAACTCTTCTTTGGTCTAGATGAACATATATAGAACCCCTATAGTCAGATGAGACAGCCATTTAACAATATCCATCTTTTCAGGGAATGAAGGCCTTTCAAGGCCTTTTAGTTTAGTTTATTTGAAAGCTTGATTTAGCTCAAAGGAAACTATCCTTTTCAGAAAGAACAAAATCTTTGCCTTAGCTTAAACAAGACTGAAGACTTGAAGCACAATCCAATTCAGACCAACCCTTGATAACTAATTAAATTTAACCAGGCTTTGGGAATTCCAGACTTCATATTTATCATGGGCTAAGGGCAGGGGAAGACAAGTTCTAGTTTTGGCATACAAAGCCCTATACAGCTCAGGACCAGGATCCCTGAAAGACTGTCTTGCCCCTTATATGCCCAGCCGATCACTGCGCTCTGCAGATCTGCAGATACCATCTTATCAGGAGGCTCGTTCTGCACAATATAGGAAACGGACCTTTAGTGTGGCAGCACCTACCCTGTGGAATTCCCTTCCCTTGAATATTAGGCAGGCGCCATTTCTGCTGTCTTTTCGGCACCTTTTGAAGACTTTCCTCTTTCAACAGGACTTTTAAGTTGAGAGCTATCCCAGTCTGTATCTGTGTCAGAATTGTTTAATATGTTTTTAACCCTTTTTTAAGGTTGGTTTTTTAGATGTTTTTAATGCTGTTTTGTTTTAATGTATTTTAAGATCTGTTTTTATGATGTTTTAAAGTGTTTTAGTGCTTTGTTTGCCATCCTGGGCTCCTGCTGGGAGGAAGGGCGGGATACAAATTAAATAAATAAATAAATACATAAATAATAAGTTGATGAAATCTTGGACTGGAAGAACTTACCTAGTGGAATGAACATAATATGGACTGCGTACCCGTAGATCTGGTGTTGATGGCATGCTGGACTGAGAGTTCCAATGGGGAAGATTCCTAATAGGGCTGTTCTGTAGAGAGTTAGTCCCTCCACCCTCTGCACAGCTCCCAGTGCTGGGGAACCGCTTGTGACTGCTGCACACAGAAGGAAATATAGCGTTTAAGGAGCAATCACTCTTCATCAGGCAACCTTATTTATGCAGGGCATGTTCTTTTTTTATTACATGTACTGTGTGTATGATCCCTGAGAAACCCCTAGGCTTCTTTGGGTACAACACCAGTACTTTGGATTTACACAGCTCATTTCAAAGGACTTTACAGGCACCATTCCAGCAGCCTAAACGGCAGCCATGTACTGTAGGCTAGTATTACTATTCTTACAACTGGGGGAGAGAAAGTGGATTGCCTAAAGTAATTAATCAGAGGATGCCTTAAGTGCATTTCAAACAAGGGAGTTCATGGCTCATCCTACATTCTTTCAGACACTGCTGCACTAACTCTGCATCTCTCCTTTTTCTAACAACAGTAACCTAATGTTCGGGTACTGCCGCACAATGCACAAGAAGTGCTACAAGACCTCTTTTTATTCAAACAACTGTCTTTTAGATCAGCCTTTTCCAAGCCGGTGTCTGCCAGTGTTGTTTGACTCTAGCTCCCATCAGCCTCAGCCACGATGGCCAGTGACCAAGGATGCTGAATGCTGTAATCCACAGGCATCCGGAGGGCACCAGGCTGGGAAGGCTCATTTAGATGATTACATCTTTTAATGGATATTCTGTTGTTGCTGCATGGTGCTGCTGCATGGTGTTGCCTAAGCAGCTGTAAAGATGTATTTGATGAATGACATTTTTGTTTTGCTATTTGGGAATGGCAGCCCTCGTCACAGAGACCAGTGGCATTAGCCAAACCATATACTGTATCTTTTGCATACAGCTAGTACTTTCTCAGATGTCTTCATCTGAACTACTTCCACAGCTGAAGAAGCAAGCTGTAGTTTATTGTTGTTGTTATTATTATTATTATTCAGCGACTAACCTCTTTGGTTGGTGGGACTGCTGCAAAAACTTCTGGGAATGCCTGACTGTATGTGTGATTCCAAAACTTTGGACTATGATAAGTATCCCAATGCACATCCATGGAATTTGCTGCTAAACCTTGGATTTACTTTTATAAATGGGCACTGCAGAATAAGATGACCACCTTTATGGAAAAGGCTGTCTTCTTCGCACTTACCTGGAATGGCTGTGTGAGGAGCGGTTTTTGACCTTCTCATAGGGTTCATCCAAGGATGACTCACTCCACATCTTGGGCTTGATGGGGGACTTGTCGTAGTCATTCCTGTGGTAGTGCATCTGTCTGAGTCCCTCTAGTGACTGGGGAGGGGGTGGTCTATTATGCAAGGGTGGGCGAGGAGGGAGTCCTTTGTGAGGTGACTGTAAAGGGGATATTGTGCTGGTAACCTGAGTGTCTTCTAAAATTACAAAAAAGAGAGAATGCTGAAGTACAGGAACACTATTTTTATTAATTATTTGTTAATATATTGCCATCAATGTGCATGGACTTTTACAAGATGATAGGTCCATGCCCTGAGCAGCTTGCAATTAAAAAAATTGATATAGGCAAGTCAAAACAGGAAGAGAGGGAGATGTAGGTGGGAGTAAAGGGTAGAAATTGTATTCAATTTTTAGGCCTTATGGGTGTATGTGTTTATAAATACTACACATAAAATATTTTATACTACTTTACTATACTCAAAGCATTTACATAAAAATACAACAGAACAATTAAAAAACAAAATTAAATGTAAACATAAAAATACAATAAAAACACCACAGCAAATTCAGCAGCCAAGCAGTGTATTAATTCAAGACAGCTCTTTGTCTCACCAACATGTCAAAATAAAAAAAGAGTTTGCAGCTTTTTTGAAAAGTCATGATGGAAGAGCTGATCTAATCTGCCCAGGGAGGTTGTTAAAAGCTTCAGGTCAATTACAGTAAATGCCCTGTTTCTAGCAGCTGATTACTTCACCCTGCTAGACTGAAAGAATTCATACCCATGCTTGATATCACGATATTATCCATAAAATCCTGGATCCGGTACATAAGCAATCTTCACTGGAGAACACATAGGCACATTCCCTAAAAGTGGGTTGACACAGCTGGCTTTGACAGATCATCTACTTGGAAGATCTCCTGAAACTAAAGCCAGCCCTCACCCCACCTCTCTTTCTCCTCATGAAGTTATCAGAAGGTGCATCTTTGGATTGGGGCCAAGTTTTTCAGTGCAGCATGACAACCACAAGTGACAGCATGATATCATTCTGCAGGGAAGCAGTGTCCTTAGGTGTGTTTGTATCTTTTTTGTTGGAACCTTTAGTTACAGAAATGTGTGTGTTCTCCCAGGGAAAATTCAGAGTCAGTCATGGAGGCCTATTGCAGTTGCAAAAATGAGTTTGTACAACCTTACAGGACTGGAAATAGGGTGTGGCCCTTGCCCCAGGCGACTGATTCAAGGGGGCACTAAAATCATGGTTAATATTATGTGCATGTATATAATAATATACACATTATTTACAAAAGTAAAATTTATTTATTTTGATACATGTGTTAGGAGAGATTATTGGTAACTGGCAGTGTCAAATGTTATTGGGGTGGGGCGAGATGTACTTGCAACAAAAGTCAGGTTGGGAGCAACTGGGCAAATGTTTTAGGAGCTGGGCAGAAAGTGCAAGACACAGTCACAATTACCCCTTGCTGTACTCTCAGAATACATGTGTGGCAAAAACATGTTTGAAACAAAGCAAAGCCCATGCAACATGCATTCACATATTCACACATGGTTTCTAGTCAAGTCACAATACCACAGCCTTATGCGCTTCTGAGCTTGATTTTGGGTCTTGCCTTTCTTTTAATTCTATTACTATGTGGTGTATATTGTTCATTGTCAAGAGAATAAACTCAATTAAATTTCTACCGAGTTTGACTTCCTTCTGGGAAATAAATTGTCCAAGATTAATGTTATGGAACTAAATAATGTGCCATTGGATTTTGTGCTAAAATACTAGAATGATTTAACTCCTGCAGAAATTTCATCAGAAATTGAAAGCTTTAAGCACCAGGTGCTGTCAATTATCCCCGTTCCAGAGTCCTCCCAACCTGAAAATAATCTATGAATATTTATTATTTCTGTCTTATCAAAACCTGGAAATGGCAATAAGGATATTTTTAAGTTTATACCTGTGAAAGAAGTTTCAGCAAGTGAAAAATTAATTAAAATATATTTGAGATATTCTCTTCAGTAAGAAATATTCTGATCCTTTTGATTGAAAATGAAATTATGAAACAAATTTCAACCAAGTAATCAATGATTTTGCTGCAATTAAAGCTCAGAGAGTTACATTATAAATTAATGTTTGAGGATGTTCTGATTTGAAAGATTTTTATAATTTTGTTATTTTTACATTTTTCTAGTGTTCTGTATGATCTAAGAAGCATTGTACCATAACTGAAATAAATATTTAAATGATATGCATTTGTTTATCATTTTACCTCAACTAATTGTTAATTTTTTTATGTCATAAAATATGAGGTTGGTTTAGGGACACATTTCATGTTGTTTTTGCCCCTTGCACCAAGATAACTGCTTCCAGCTCTGATCCAGCCAAACCTAAGAACATTGAAGTCCCACTCATTTTAAGGCAGAGGTAAAGATACATTTGAAGTTCTCCCACTGAAACCAATGAGGAAAAGTGGTTAGTTCTGGCAAAATTCTGTCTTGATTAATTTGACACAACACTTTTTTGCAGAGATTGTTTCCACATAAGAAAAACAGTGTATTGCAATGTTCTATGAATGCTTTACGTACCGTCGTCCAGAACGAGAGCATCTGAGAGTGAACTATCCTCACTGGCAATATTTCCATCTGTGAATGGAAAACACATACAAGGGGTCACTGTGTAGTTCAACAGTAAAGCTCAGTATGATTTGCACAGCAGAAATCAGGTAATGTAAGAACATAAGAACAGCTCTTCTGGATCAGACCAAGCCTCTAGTCCAGCAAATTATTTCCATTATTAGCCAGCCAATGCTTCTAGGAAGCTCACAAGCAGAGGATATATAAGGAATAGCAATCCTCTGCTGTTTAGCTGTTTGTTTAGCAGCAACTAATATTCAGAGGAGTACTGCTCCTGAAATGTTCCACTTTGCTGTTAAAGCATATAGCCACTGAAAGGCATATCTTCCCCAAATCATTCTAATCCCCTGTTAAAAGCCATCTAAAGCAACTGTCATCACATCTTGTGGCAGCTAATTACCTATGTTAATTATATATTGTGTGAAAAAAATACTTTTCCTGTTCTGAATGGCCTGTCCACCATTTTTTTGGGTGACTCTCAGCTAATTTAGCATTATAAGAGAGGGAGTCTCTACTTTACCCCCATCATTCATGATTTCAGAAATCTCTATCATGTTTCCCACTCAGCTGTTTTTCTTAGCTATTCCTCCCTCAGTTGATTTTTTATTCCTCAAGGATAATTTTTGTTTCCCTGTTACTTTTTCCAGCTCTATGAAATCCTGCTTGAGATGGGATGCAAAGTGCACACAGTCTTCCAAACATAACTGCATGCCTCATATTTATATGAAGGCGCTACACAATAACTAATGTGAAATTTACCTTTTTCACCACTGCCACACCCTAATTGACCATTCACCACAAATCCATAATCTCTTCCCTGCAGAAAACCAGGCAGTTCAAATCCTATTATTAGCCCTCTTATTTATTTATTTACTAATTTCCACAATTTAAAATTTAAAAGCAGTGTTTAGCCTGAACACATGGAGACTAAAAGTAGGGAGGGATGGGGGCAGGTACATAAACACAATATTTTGATGTGTTATATGCTGTATTCAACGTCGCTCAGAGTGGCTAGGAAGTCAGCCAGATGAGCGTCTAAAAAATTGAATAAATAAATAAATAAACAAGCTCCATTCCTGTGCATGCTAGGTATGCCCACTTTCCGGCATTGAACAGAAAAGTCTGAAGGAGACTTTTAAGTGTATTCAACTAAACACACTTAGAAGTCTTCTCACATGACTTGGAATCTTGCATTTTAATGTCATTTATGATTGATTGATTGATTGATTGCACTTGTATACCGCCCCATAGCCAAAACTCTCTGGGCGGTTTACAGCAACCAAAAACATTAAAACAAATATACAATTTAAAATACATATTTTAAAAACAATTTAAAACAATTTAAATTTGTCTTTGGAAGGGTCTGAAGACCTAACCTCAAATATAGAAGAAGATCCAGTTGTGGCATGAAAAGCATTCTGCCCAGGGCTCATCTATCAAAGAGGTCTCTAGTGCCAAAGTTTCATACAAAGTTTCGGTTAGGAAGCTTCTGGAAGTCTTTGTGTAAGCCTTCCAGAAAGTCACTTCCTCATCAGTTCTTCAAGAAGCATTGTCTTCTCCCTGGCAACCCACCAATCCCCCACTAGTGGACCTCCAACTAACAGTCAAGAAGGTATGTTTTAAACTGCTTTTAATATTGTACTTTCTTTCTGGTGAAGGGTGAGTAACAACAACAACAACATCAGAGTATCATAAAGCTTCAGTCCCGCTTACCATCTATGATCAGGGAGGCTCTTTGTGTTGGCTTCTTTCCAGATTTGATTCGGTACTCATTGATGGCATTTTCAATCTCCTGAAGTTTCTTCAGTGCATTAAGATAAGAGGTTTTCCTTTGTTTCTTCAGTTTCTTGCTGACATTGGGGTCGCTGGCTAGGCGTCGAGCAGCTTCAGTGATCTGTGACTGAATGGCAAATTCTCTCTCCAAGCGTTCCAGCTCAGCTTCCTGTCCAACGAGAAATAGTTTTTTGGCTATCAATGCATTTGCCACATAGGATGGCCTGCACTCCTGTAAGTGCAAAATGAAAAGTACAGTAACAATACGCCTGATTGCTGGCAAGTTTGGCTGGTGTCTACTGGAGAAATCTACTGGAAAGGAGAGTACTGCAATGGAGCTACTAAAACAACTTTAGCTTATGTAGCTCAACCTTGTGGATTTCAGCAGAATAACACATAAGTGATAAAAAGGAGTTATGAACATACAATCTAGTTTCTCTGTACTGAGATGGGGGACATTTCATTTGACACTTTGTACAATATAAACTATGGAGTAGCATGGGAACTATTTTGCTCTGAGTAGCTTCCATACTGCTTCAGAAAGTGGCTAAGTTACATGCCAGCATCAGTGGCATGCAAGGGAAGAGCAATGCTGGCATGGGACAAAACATCAGCATTCATCCACTCACATAGTTCCTCCAAGAATGTAACCAGAGTAGTATGGGATCAAATCACAGAAGTGGCTGCATACCACCCTGCTAACATATAAATTGTATCTTGGGCATCATAGCATTATGATCTTGACATTCTTGTGTTTTTGTTCCATGGAATTTGCTAATTCATAGTCACAGTAGCCTATCCACACATTTGTCATGCACAGGGCAATTATGTGTTGACTGGCTCCACATTTTTAGTCCCTCTTCACATTCACTTCCTAGATCATCTGCACCTTGCATGTGGTTGTCTGTAACAAAAACTCAGCATGCAAGCTCTTACTCATGTGTAGGGGCTCTGTGCAATCAGGGCATCTGTACAATTGGGTATCCTGATCACACAGAGCCTCTACACATGAGCAGGAGCTTATGGGTTGACATTTGTGACGGACAGGAAGAGAAGTGTGAAGTCAGGTTGTAGAGCATTGCTACCTAGTTAATAGATAGTTGCCCTACACATGAGTAACACATGAATACAGCTAGTGACTTGAATGCTGAATAACACATCAAATATTTCAGGACAAGGAACAAGCCAGAAGGACAAGCTATGCTATACAATCATGACCAAAGCTGCATGTATTCTAAGTACCCCCACGATGGAATCTCATGGCATGCTAAGAATTTTTAAAAACAAATTTCTAGTCCTGCGGGCTGAGACGAAGGCACTGAATGAGGAAAGTAACATCAGGCAGAGGCTCAGAGTTAGGTATCAATACATTGGTCTTCGTTCCTTTGCAAAAGCTCTGCCCTCCCCCCACATTTTCATCCCTTCCTCACCCTTTTCAGAAGAATGAATCTAGTGGCCTATGTTTAAATGTCCTTTTGATGCACTGTTGAAGTTTCTATCAGAAGCATTTAAACTGTCTCATATTAGGGGAAGACTAATTTATAGTTGGCAGCAGCAGGAACAGCAGAGAGCTGGGGAAAAGCTGTTAATGTCATGTTCTCCCTGTATCTCTCTTGGCTGCCCCATCACAAAAAGGTGAGCTTAGCACCACACTTTTCTGGCCTGAGCAAGAAGAAGCCTCACCCCTGAGAGAGAGTGACAGCCGCGCTCTGGGAAAGGCTATTTTACTCAAGTTTGCCTTAGGTCCAGCAAGAACAGCACTAGCAGGAACACCAGAGAGCTGGGGAGATCCCCCCAGCATCTCTCTTCACTGCCCCACCACAGAGATTAAGTTAATAGTTTTGTGTTACCAGGCAGAAAAATCATTTAAGTGGTCCACTACGACAGCAATTTTCAAGCGGTCCAGTGGGGGGAAAAGTTTGGGAACCACTAATTTAAAGTATAAATCTTTGGGGGGAAAAATCTATTACAACTAGTAAAATGCTCATCATTATGATTTCTGAGTGGCATATAGGGTTTTTTTACACTGCACAGGTCCCATTGAGCACAGGAGAGTATGTGCTGTTCAGGATTCAGGACAATGAGGGTCAGGTACAAACAGAATAGGAAATCTGTTGTCCATACTGCAGCATCTTACATTGTCCTCCAGTGGTGAATGTTCACCTGTACGGAGAAATTACACATGTGTATATCGAAGACACCATCACTGGGGAGGAGGAAGAAGCTAAACTTGCCCCTAGTTATTAAGAATCAAGGCTGTTCTTATGGCATAACCCCATATTTAGTTCTATTTCTAGAGTAGCCTTCATCAACCTGGTGCCCTCCAGATGTTTTGGACTACAACTCCCATCAACCCAGTCAGCATGAGGGAATGCTGGGAACTGGCTTTTACATATTATATATAGACAGATCTTCTATCTTAATTTAGCAGTGCACACACTCACAAAAGAAGCCAACATTACTGTGAACTAATCTCTCTCCAAGACAAGATGTCTCTCTGAAGTATTCATTCTGGACATCTTGTCTTAAAAACCTCTTTTGCTGTCAGTGATGAATCAGCACCAGTTTAAATATATAACAACAGTTCTCCTCACATTACTACAGGCGGTATGAATGTATAAACACTTAAAAATGTATTCCTACACTTGGGGATGGGATCCATTGGCTGGTGCCAGTTCAAAAGCATTCTGCTGACCTAACAGGCTGGCATAGATTTGAGTTCATTCTGTATCTGCAGCTTTTACTGATCTGTAGGGTTTTTTTGCTCAGAAAAAATATCAATATTGATATTTTTAAAGGAAATATTGACATTTTGAAGGAACTATTGTTATTTCCTTTCAAAATATTGATAATTTGAAGGAAATATTGATATTTTAAAAGGAAGTGTCTATAAATCATCATTCTTACAATCAATATTTTAGAGGCAGATTTTTTTTTAATGCATTTTCAAAAATAGCTGTGGAAATTCAGCAATTGAGAATAACCAAATTAACGGAACATTTGGTACCAAATCCAAATTGGGTGGCATTCTAGCAATCCCAACCTACGCTACAACAGTGAACCACTTTCACAAAATTATAACTCCCAAGGTTTCAGCAGTGGTATGTGTGTGGGTAGTGGTGGTGGAGCAGCAGCAGTGGCATCCTCCCAGTGGCCATACTGCATTCACTGGTATAGGGATGGGGCAGGGTAGCAGGAAGGTGAGGGGAGCTCTGAGTTGGCAGGATCATTGCCACCAACTCGGGGCTCCCCTAACTTTGTCACCATCTTGCCCCATCCTGGCAAGCAGCAGCACAACAACCACGGGGAAGACACCACTGTTGCTCCACTCCCTTGCATGCCTCTGCTGCAAGGATCTTGGAGATAGCCATGACAATTTATTTATTTATTAGATTTACATCCCGCTCTTCCTCCCAGTAGGAGCCTAGGGTGGCAAACTGAACCAACTTGAAACTGTTTAAACTGACTGTGCCCAAGTGCCCCATGCTACTGAAGAATAGTTGATTAATCCAAATCACCGTTCTGATGGAATAAATGAGCTTTTGAAGTTTCTCCTAATTATGACTAAACATGTCACAACAATGTACAATTATTTGAGTGATTTTCTATGTAAAGAGCATGTCAAACCCAGTGTCATTCACTGGAAGATTCCTCTTGGCATACATACTATTCAATAAAACTCATAGCCTCTCCAGATCACTAGTCTAAACAAGTGTTTTCTCTTTACAGATTTGTAAGCTTATATAGTGTGGTGGGTAGAATGTTGGAGACCCAACTAGGGAGACCCAAGTTCAAAGTTCTGGTCATTTGCCCTCTCATAGTCTTATTTACTTTAAAAGCTTCTCTATAGACACAGTGTAGTGCAGCAGACCTAGATTTTGGCCAGGCTAAATCATGGCTAAAACTTAGAAGGAATTACATCCATACTACTTATTACAGCATTGGAGAAATTATTCTTGCCCATTTTACTCTATTTTTGTTGTTGCTAAGCAAACGAGAAAGTGCTGTAAACTGAGTACATTCAAAATAACACCAAATCTATCACAAGCTCTCAAGGATGATAGACATTCAGCATTCAACTTTTGCATCCTCAACTGGACAGTTGATCCAGTAAAGTGTAGTGAGCAGATTTTGAATAGGGAGATCTGGGTTCAAATCACTGCTAAACCATGATGTTTCTTGGGCCAGACACTGAACCTGACCTACTTTGTAGGATTGATTGATGTTACAATGAAATAATCCCATTTATGAAGCACTGAGCTCAGTAGAAGAAGCGTGGAATATGAATATGACTGATAAATAAAATGTGGACCAATTCAGATGTACTGGGGTCAACACAGGCCATCAGAAATATGAATAAACAATAAAAAGGCAGATTTCTGGAAGTGACTGACAGATTTATACAGATTTAAACTCAGAGTCTGAGTTACTAGAAGTCCAGATGACCTCAGTGGCTAGGAGTGCCTTTTACCAACTTCGGCTGGTAAGACAGCTGTGGCCGTTTCTGAACCAGGATAGCCTGACCACTGTTATCCATGCACTAGTAACCTCCAGGCTGGATTACTGTAATGCGCTCTGTGTGGGGCCAACATGTCACCCTGATTCTGAAAGAATTGCACTGGCTACCTATTAGCTACCGGGCTAAGTTCAAGGTTCTGGTTTTGGTGTAAATAGCCCTATACAGCTTGGGACCAGGATACCTGAAAGACCATCTTATCCCTTATATACCCAGTCGATCACTGCACTCTGCAGGTGAGGGCCTCCTGCAGATACCATCTTATCAGGCGGTCTGTTCTGCACAACAGAGGAAACGGACCTTTAGTGTAGTGGCACCTACTCTCCGGAATTCCCTCCCCTTAAATATTAGACAGGTGCCATCTCTGTTTATCTTTTCGGCACCTACTGCAGACTTTCCTCTTTCAACAAGCCTTTTAAGTAAAGGCCTTATCCCAGTCTGTGTCTGTGTTGGAATTGCTTTTTAATATGTTTTTAAACTTTTTTTTAAAGATTTTTTTAATGCTTTTTAAAAAAATGTTTTAAAATATGTTTTATTTTAATGTATTTTAATGTCTGTTTTTATTATGTTTTATAGTGTTTTCAGTGCTTTTGTTTGCCACCCTGGGCTCCTACTGGGAGGAAGGGCAGGATATAAATCAAATAATAATAAATAATAATGATAATAGTCAGACCAGGATCAAATTTAAAGGGCACAGAGGGAAGATAATTTCAATAATGATTTACTCAACCATTCTTTCCAGATCCTGGCGCAAACTGAATGCTGGCGTTCTAATTTAATACTGCAACAGAGACACAGAAAATCTGGATCTGAAAGCAATCCTCACCTCTCCTTTTGGCAGTATTTTCTGTTCATCCAGTTTAAAGGAAGTACCTATTCTTCTACGCACAATTGGGGGCTCTTCCCCTGGGTCAAGGGGATATTCTCTTGGCAATTTTCCTGTAAGCTCCTGTAAACGTATATAAAACATTCGCAGTTAGCTGTGTGTTTCTGCACATGCACCAAGTGGAACTCATTTAGACGAGCGACACCACTGCATACATACTGTTTCTCAGTAACCAGCATTACATTTTTCTTGGCTCAGAAACATACAAAAGATTAGTCTTGTATTCGGTGTGTCTGTTAGAACTACCGTTTTGTGCAAACTCCTCTTAGGATTGGTAGCCGGGCCATATGCTTTGTCATCTATGTATCATGCGACTGGAAGAGAATGTGAAACTTTTGGTAAATAATCTGTCAAGCTTTCAGAGATAAATTCATTAAAGAAGCCCTGATATTAGCTTGGAGCTCTCTCCCCAGAACTCCTACATGGCCTCATATCTCTCTGTTCTAGCAAATCTCCGTTCAAAGTCTCTCTCTTCTGTAAAGCATTTGGCTTAAACCCTTAGTTCTCACCCGCAATTCAAACAAATCCTAACTGTGCATAATTACATTTGCTTGCACGCATCCCTTCTTGTCCTTTGCTTCTGCCTTTTTGCTCTTCCTTTGTTATATCACCCCACCCAAATTTAGATCAAACATTTTTGGGGCAGAAATTTGTTTGTTTATGTCACCCTGCATAGCACCATGTACTGTACTGATGGTACTACTGAAATATTAGTAATAATTTGTGTGGTTTCTATCACATCAGTAACTCTAAAATGTTGGGGCGTCCAGAGTGTTGCACACCTGGCTTTGCAAGGTTGATGAGGATCAGCTGCATAGTGATCTGCTGATTATTGGCACTTTGCAGGCTGTGCCTTTCCCTGCAGTTTGTTTTAAAACTGTGCGGGCAAAAAAAGGTCACCTGATTTCAGTGTCACATCTGGTGATTGTAAGATGGGCAGTCACACCCACCTATCAAACTTGGCCCATTGGGGGTGGGGAAGATCACTATCTGGGTGGCTGGATCAGTTACCACCCCTGCTCTAATCAAACATTTTGTAGTAACAGAATTATTATTAGTAAAGCAATAGCTACATCATATTTATCTGCTGAATACAATTTTTTTATCACATTTCATGTGATAATACATTTTTGTTGGTTTATTTTCAATTTTGATCCAATACCAAATTATCCCATGGAGGAATGAAAGGGTCATTTGGACAGATTACTCTAAAATAACAATCTGGATGCTGCACACTTCAGAGCCATAGGTCATTAAAAAAAGGTAACACTGTGGTTTTGTTGGCATGTGCTTATACTGTGATAAGTGTAACACCATGTAAATGCCTGCCAAGAGAGACTTGATGGCACTGCAATAGGGAAAAGCCCTTGCAGCATGTGCAGAAAAGTCTCCATGCCAAGGATAAAGAAAGGTTTTATGTTCGACCTACAACACTAGCACTGAGAGATTCCACTAGGTAGAAAATCCTAAGCCTTCTGCAAAACTACGCTGACTTTCATATGTAGGAGGAAAGTGAAGCTCTTCACAGCCTCCTACTTGCTCCCCTGACCCTGATCCTCAATAGAGCTTTTCTACTTTTTTCAGGTCACTGGGAAAGGAGGCCCTGGTTTTTTTTACTGCTTAGCCTAAGCACTTAAACACACAATGAGCTACTAAAGCTGAGAATGAGCTGAGGTTAGCAAGAGATGCCAAAAGCAACAAAAAAGCTTTCTTCGGGTACATCCATAGTAAAAAGACAGAGAAAAGAAATGGTGGTAGAGCTACTCAGTGAGGATGACAAAGAAAAGGCAGAAGTGCTCAATCCCCACTTTGGCTCAGTCTTCTCGCAAAAGAGGGTCGGTGACCCTCCTGGGAAACATGAAGTTGAAGGGGCAGGATAGCAGCTTGGAACTGATAGACAAATGGTCAAGGAATACCTATTCACTTTGTACGAGTTTAAGTCTACAGAGCCCTATGAACTGCATCCTAGAGTATTGAAGGAACTGGCTGAAGAACTCTTGGAACCATTGTCTATTATCTTTGCCAAATCCTGGAGGATGGGTGAAGTGCCAGATGACTGGAGGAGGGCTAATGTTGTCCCTATCTTGAAAAGGGCAAAAGGGAAGAACCTTAGAAGTACACATCAGTCAGCCTGACATCCCTGGGAAAATTCTGGAGCAGATTATAAAGCGGTCAGTCAGTAAGCACCTTAAAAATAGTGCAGTGATTACTAAAAGCTAGCATGGATTTATCAAGAACAAATCCTGCCAGACTAATCTCATTTTCTTACTGGGTAACCTCCCTGGTAGACTGTGGGAATGCTGTGGACATAATATATCTCGACTTCAGCAAACCTTTTGATAAAGTGCCCTGTGATATTCTGATTAGCAAGCTAGATGAATGTGGGCTG
Source organism: Rhineura floridana (assembly GCF_030035675.1). NCBI lineage: Eukaryota > Metazoa > Chordata > Lepidosauria > Squamata > Rhineuridae > Rhineura > Rhineura floridana. The sequence goes on from NC_084487.1 coordinate 119,308,782, forward strand.
GATGGAACAACTATCAGGTAGATCCACAGTTCGCTACAGAATTGTACTCAAAGAGTGCTTATCAATGGTTCCTTCTCAAACTGGGGGAGGTAGCTAGTGGGGTACTGCAGGGCTCGGTCCTGGGCCCGATACTTTAATGACTTGGATGAGGAGATGTAAGGAATGCTTATCAAATTTGCAGATGATACAAAATTGGGAGGGATAGCTAATACCCTGGAGGACAGGAACAAAATTCAAAGGGATCTTGATAGGGGCTGAAAACAACAGAATGAAATTTAAGAGGGATAAGTGTGAAGTTTTACACCTAGGAAAAAGAAACCAAATGCACAGTTATAAGGTGGGGAATACTTGGCTCAGCAATACTACATGTGAGAAGGATCTTGGAATTGCTGTTGATCACAAGCTGAATATGAGCCAACTGTGCAATGTGGGTGCAAAAAAGGCAATTTTATGCTGCAGTAACAGAAGTATAGATTCTAAATCAAATGAAGTATTAGTTTCCCTCTATGCAGCACTGGTTAGGTCTCATCTTGAGTACTGCATCCAGGTCTGGACACCACACTTTAAGAAGGATGCAGATAAAATGGAATACGTGCAGAGGAGGGCAATGAGGATGATTAGGGGACTGTAAACAAAGCCCTATGAGGACAGATTGTAAGATCTGGGCATGTTTAGCCTTGAGAAGAGAAAACTGAGAGGAGATATGATCACACTGTTCAAGTACATGAAAGGTTGCCACACAGAGGAGGATCAAGATCTCTTCTTGATTGTCCCAGAGTGCAGGACACAGAATAATGGGCTCAAGTTGCAGGAATCCAGATTTCGACTGAACATCAGGAAAAACTTCCTAACTGTTAGAGTGCTTCGACAATGGAACCAATTATCTAAGGAGGTGGTGGGCTCTCCAACACTGGAGGCATTCAAAAGGCAGCTGGACAGCCATCTGTTGGGTATGCTTTAGTTTGGATACCTGCACTGAGCAGGGGACTGGACTCAATGGCCTTATAGGCCCCTTCCAACTCTATGATTATATGATTCTACCATGCTGGATTGCCCTGAATTGTTTATACCCCCTTTCCAAGGGGAGGTTGACACATCAATCTGGCAGAAAGAACCCTCTCACAGTATAAATATGATGCATAGCCACCCTTTCTATTCTATGGAACAGTAAAGTTCAGCAATAAATAGGGCAACAAAGTTTTGCTGATTAATTTGTTACGATCCATCAGTTAAAGTATTTGGATCAATTATGGTTAGTTTTAACTGATTTTATTTTTATTGTATCTTTCTAACCTTACTGTATACTGTTTAGAGACTATGGTATTAAGAAGTATATAAATATTGAAATAAATAAAATAAAAATAAATCCTGTCCCCAATTAAATCAGGGCAATTTTTTAACATGTGAATTCCCCCACTTCAAAGTATAAGACCTTACAAAACAAAATGCAGAAGGCATAATCTTAGAAAAGACACTCCATCCTGTGTGAGATGGGGAATGCCTCTTTCACAATGGCTTCTGCTTCCTGCTACTGCACCATGCACCACGACAGCTGGCACTGCAAAGCCAGGTGCCAGAGTCTTCTTCACTCTGGCATCATTTGAGTTGTGAGGATCAGCTACAGGCTTTTCCAGATCTGTACCCAGCTTGGCTTTTATACTGCCTTCCCTGATTGAGGTCCTTGCCACTCCCACTCCTAAATTTTGTCATTTTGGAAAGCAGCAAGTAGAGAGGGCTTTAAGTATTCACACCAACTGGGAAAGGCACCAGCCAAAAAAGCACAGTGGACTCAACAAATGTGAAGAAAATATTTCGTATGAAAATGGTTGCAAAATAACACTTAAATTGTGTTGTAAGGTAATAATGAGGTCATTCACATTTTAAAAACAAATAATTTCTTCTTCAGAACTATAGTTATTATTCACATGCAAATGTTATCTTGTATTCTTATCAGTTAAAACTCATATTAATTGACTAACTTCTTTATTCAGGCAACAGTTCTACTAATGAGGAGTGCCTAGAACATCAAGGTCTAGAATAAGGGATAGCTAAGTTATCAATTTATACATATCTGGTATAGTTTCATATATCCAGGTATGCAGGGTGTATTTGGTTGTGTGGAGTGTGCCCAAAACAGTTTCTCCAGTTTGCAGTTGTACCCATGGGCTCAAAAAGGTTGGCAATCCCTGCATTGATAAAATGGCTGTCTATATTAAATAACATAATAGATTTGGGAGTTTCAAATGAGTTTTTGTTCTAGTATCTTGCTAATAACTGAATAATAACTCAACAGATCCAAAGAAATATTAGAATATCTCAGTGTAACTCATATTTTCAATATGTTTCACAAAGGTTAGCCATGAATCTGTGGCTGTCATAAAACTACTATTAGATACACCTCCCAAATCAAAAGATAAATGTTGATCAGCACAAGTTGTGATCAAAGCTGAACCCTCTTCAAATTGGACAGCCTCCAGCTTAAAAAACAAAACTAACCAATTTAGGTTTGCAATTAAGGAATTAACTGATATATCAGAAAGCGGATTAATTATTGCTTTTTAGCCTCCGTTTTTGTTCATGGAAACTGACAAACAAGCCTGCTGTTTTCTAAACAAAGGACAGCAAACTGGTCTACTATTCTTGCCCCATAAAACAAAAAGTGTATTACCAGCCTGGATCCTGTAATTTAAGATGAACTAATAACTAGTAATTAAAGCCTGTAGAAATCTGATGCCACTTTGCAAATGGTTAGGGGGCAGGCTTAGTTTGGCTACCCCAAGGCTATTAAATTCATTTCCTTCCCTCAGCCTGCCATTATACGCCAGCAATTCCCCCAGGAAAACAAACAAATAGTGATGTATAGAAACCTGAAAAGAGAAGCTTTATTCTGAACTAGAGGTTGATGATTGAACTGGCTTAAACGTATGCAGACAATTTGCGCAAAACCTTTTAAGGCATGGGCATGTAGGACCTAACTTGACCTCATAAACCGGATTCACATAGGCAAAATGCAAATTCAACTTTTGTTTCTCATCTGAAAAAGAAATGCTCATAAAAACTTCAGCAGCTCAGCTATGTTCTTTTACATCCTTTGGTGGTTTTCCACTGTTGGGGTTTGATAGAGTTTAGAGCAAAAAAAAAGCATTATGAATATTTCAAGTAATGAACAGAATATGAATATAATTCTATAAGTTTACAGGAGTGCAGAAAAAAAGTGTAGAACATTGCACTGGATGTAGAATTCAGCCTCCAAAGAATACCAGCTTCCATTTGAAAAGGATGTTTCTAGCCCTGATGGCTGCAAAGATGCTCTACAGTGTGTAATCAATGTCTGGTGAAATCTCAGAAAATAGAAGTGGTTGACAACATTGCCAGTGATATGGAGAGCAAAAAGGATGACCAAAGATTATGTTTAAAACCCATTAATTATGCAAATTGCAAAATTAGCATAATTTATACAAGCCACACCATTCTGTTCATTTTCAAGCAAAAATTGGTTACCTGAGCACATTATTTTTTTTAAGCATTTAATATACACACTGGTTAATAGGCATGCCACATTAAAACTAAACTATTTTTCACATGTCTGCTTCAGCCATTTTTCTTTGTCCATTATCATAAAACAGTGGTGCTAGAGATGTGCAATCCAAGCAGAAGTTTCATATACACAGCTACTGTTATTAATGATGTCTCCAGACATGGCATAAGCGTGGCAACAATCTTGCCATTTCATAAATCAAAACTGATTTTTGTTCACAGTAACCAATTTGAAATACAGTCCAAGTTGAATGAACACTAGCAAGTTTGTTTTTGAAGAAGAAGAAGAAGAAGAGACAGCCTTCTCATCTTTATAGCATTCCGTCTTTCTGCTTTCTTATAGAGGCAAAAGAGTAACGCTTAATTAACAATGCATTTTGAGTGGCATCAAGAAATTATTTAGTAGAGCATATGAAAAAACATTTTTATATCATACACCCTATATCTGAATGTGGATCCTGTAGTGAAAATGGCACAACAAGGAGGTATTAGCATGCTCAGGGGAAGGCCAAGTTTGGGAAAAGAATAATAAAAAAAAAATTCAGGCAGGGGAGGAACTCTCTAAAACAGCCCAATGAGGACTGCTGGTTTGACTATTGAGAGGGGAGGGAAATATAAAAGTGAGGAAAGGGGGAATGAAATGGGAGTATACTGGAAGTATCCATGGCTGGCTGGCATCTTGATTAGGAGCACGCCACCCTGCAACATTTTGTTGCAGATCCCATTTGTATCTAATTGGTCTCAAATTATCATGGCTCCAAACAGTGGCTCTCTTCTTTCATAGTTGAAGGTGAACCTGGACTAGCCAATCACCCACTTGCTACAGGCCTGGTTTCTTGCTCTTTAAAGATGCATTAAACTTAAAGGCTTCTCTACATGTTGTACCCCTTACCCCTTACTTTTAAATTCTCAGGGCACCTTAAGATGGAAATGGAAATTAAAAGCCTGTTATACTTAATGTATGTACTTGCAAAAGCAAACAGCAATGGTAACAGGAGGGCATGGCAATTATCCGCATGTTCCGAATAGTTGTTCTGTTATGAAATCTGGCAACAGGTGGGAAATCATGGAAGATGAATGCTATACTGTACTAAGAAACTAAATCCTAATTGTTAAAATCAGAACAGAACTGCTGGGAAGTAGCTGCGATTTAGAAGACAGACAAGTTGGGCCATGCTAGGAACAAGCTGTTGAAATGAAATTCTGCCTCAGCTTCACATAGGAAATGGTAAAACTTGGATCTGAAACGTCATTTTTCCTCTTGCAATATTCACAATCCAGTTGCAGAATGTGAAATGTCAATAGCAGATGGACCAAAGTATTTCCTAAGCATGCAGATCTTTCACTGACTTCCATGGGTACCGTGGATGTGGATGCGAATTACCAAGCCTTTTGCTTTGCAAAGTAGAGGCTTCACAAGATACTACCCTTCTACACACTCTCTGCTTTGCTGCCCATCAGAAGCCAGAAACGGTTTTCTAAGGATTATAAAAACCTATACCGCCTACCGCTTCTCGGAGACAGAGTTTCTTTAGTTCTTCCAGGCGCTGGCGTAGTGTCTCCTCCAGAGCTTCTTGCCTGGACTTCAAGGCAGCCAGCATGTCTTTCTTGGCAGACTGAGAGCTATCTGACTCTTGGGAACCTGTCAATAAACAATGATAGCATTAGGCCAGCGGACAGTAAGAGCACACATCTGCAGCAGCAGTGAAGCTGTTCGATACGGACTCTTGAAAAGGACTCAGGCAACAAAATGTTTTTAACCTTTTTTTTAACAAAAGATCTTTTGAAAGCTTTTAAAAAAATGTTTTAAAGATGTTTTGCTTTAATGTATTTTAAAGTCTGTTTTTCTGATGTTTTAAAGAGTTTTTATTTTTGTTTCTGCCCTGGGCTCCTGCTGGGAGGAAGCGAGGGATATCAATCAATCAATCAATCAATCAATCAATCAATCAAACAATAGGAAGAGGTGTTGTACTGCATGCCTGTGTTTGTTCACAGCACATTCTTAATGCTTATACTAAAACAGGAGTAAATACACGATATTTAAATACACTATATTTAAATACATTCAGATAAATAAGAGTCTTTAAGATTATGTCATTATTAACATTCCCTGTTACATTAGACATTTGCAAAGCTTGCAACAGATCACTAGCACAATGGCCTGTTCCTGGCCAAGGTCCTGTCTCCACACTGACTCCCATTTGGTGCCACTGCACGCAGCTTTGCATTATCCGTGCTCTCCTATGGTGTCTTGCATAACTACCTTGTCATCTGGCTGGTCACAGCTACCTTCATCCACAGACTTATATCTGGTTCATAGTCTGGGCAGCAATCATGTGTACAGCTCAGAAATGCATGTGGGCTCCCATAACTGTGCTGACTGTATGATGTCAATCTACCATGAAATTGGCAATTACTGTACAAGCGAGTAAACAGTATTTCCATCATCATCAAGTCTTTTTAAACTAGGGTTGTGATGGCAACAATAGGCCACACTTGCATGTATAGTAACCACAAGAAAGGACAATTTGCACTAGACTGCGTCCCTGCAATTAGTGGGCATGTTGAGAGGATGGGATACAGGGGTACATATGTGTCCCTGCACTGGATGCATGATTGCTATAGGCCACTGTCTCTCTCCAAGCTCTGTGTCTTCCTACCTGTCAGGTAATGAGCAGAAAGTGCCAGCACCATATGGATTTGCTGTTACAATCTCTGCAACCTCTATGTCCCTCACTCTCAATATTTATTTATTTAACATCCCACCCTTCCTTCCAAAGCAAGCCCAGAGCAGCAAACATCTTTAAAACAAAACATGTTAAAAAATATTTAAAACAATTCTAATACAGATGCAGACTGGGATAAGGTATATCACTAACTTTTAGCTTGTGCTCCCTGAAAAGGGAGATTCCCTGTGGCACATAAGAGAATTGAACCCCATTTTTCTTAATCATGCTAGTGTCTGGTTAGATTCAATCAAGTGATTCTTGGTAAAAATGGCTGTTTGCTTGCAAGGCAAAAAGCTGAATTTCACTGAAGTGCTGCTTCTAGGCTTAAAATGACTAGTGAGAAAAGATCAAGTACACAAAATAAACCAGAAGGCTGGCAAGAAAGAGAAGTAGGTTTTCATGCTGACCCCAAGAACAGGGAACACCCACACACATAGGGATGATTTCAGGGGGAGGTCCAGAAGACACATGTATTTGTGCTGAACCAATAAGATAGCTAGAAGTTCACCTCACTGATCATGATACAGTGGGTTTGGCAAAGGCAGTTGGAAAGGATATTTAATCAAGTGCAGGGGAAATAATTGGGTCCCACCTTCAGGGGTGTAAAATGTCTTCACATGAGGTTCTGTTATTCTAAGACATTCTGGATTGTGTGAGTATGTATATTGATCTAGTGCTGGTAACCTTTAAAATTATTAATTCTGTATTAGAGACAATTCTTTTTATAATAAATTCTTTAATCTGTTTCTGGTGTCCAGTGGTACTGTTCAAATGGCTAGCCCACCTTCATGAAACTAGACTGTGATGGTTGAAGGACTATCTGCACTTAGATGTTATAGTTAAATTGAGATCACACCTTCAGAGAAATCAGACCTAAAAATGATTCCTTCAGCAGCCACTAGAAGTTATGTGACATCTATGCATTTCAAGGACACAGTGAAGTCAAGAACAAGACTCAGATATTGCTCAAAAGAGCTTAAAGTCTGTTTTAAAAACATGTCAATTATTACCTTGCAAACTCTCTCAATACAATAGATTCTCTATCCTGGTTGTCTGATTACTTTACTTAAGTATTCTACCACCACTATCTCACTAAGCTTCCAGTCTAAAAGTATGTATTATTTCTGTATCTAAGGAAATGGTTTTACATTTCAGGCTGCAGGTGAGATACTGCAAGTTTGACTATTTTCTTATTAAAAAGCCATATAGAAAACTAGCATGTCAGAGAAATGCTAGGTTGAACCCCTTCTTCTTGATATGCTTGCTTTCTTTGTGTACAGAGTATTTTTGTAGGAGAGCATTCAATCATGCAACTCCTCTCTCTCAGTCTGCAGCTTTTAAATTAGGGAACAGTCAAATATGCAATCTGAATGATACAGTCCAGGAAATGTTTTACTGCTTGATGCTGCTTGTTGTATTAAATGGCCTTAAAACAGTCACTCATTCCATCAGTGGTATAAACCATTCTGGTTTTGTGGGAAGAATAATTCTACATTGTATGAATAAGAGACTTGGGGGACAAGCCAGAAAAAACAGCTACATTAAAGGATGTGAATAGGAGCCATGCTTCCATTCACACATTGAGATGCATGCAGTGTTTTCCAATAAAAATCTGTGTGAAGCAATCCTGAGAGGCAGGAAGTGGGTGGTGGGAGGAACACAGAGGCAAAGGCAGCAGGTAAAGCAAGTATGCCTCTGAGGAATACTGTTAGAAGAAACTAGTGAGAAGCAGATTGAATGAATGCCCCAAAAGGGGGTGGGGTGGGGAGAAACCCAACATCAGCCATATGACGTCACTAGTGTCTAGAGATGTACAATCTAGATGCAGCCTCTTTTATGCAGTTTTTTTCTTTTTGTTAATATCATACATGCCTAATGCCATAAACAATGAATATCCTAATACAGCTGCAATTCACGCTGTATTCATTTGCCTGGCTGCCGGTGTCAGCCTCTCAGCCAAAAGCTGGCCATTCAGAACATTTTTTGAGAAGCCCAGATTAGGAGCGAAGGTGCATAGTATGTTCCCTCATGCCAGAAGCCAGGCATGATTCACTGCCTCAGGATGTCAGCAGACAACAGAAAGTGACCACAAACAGCCACTATCTTTCAACAGTGACTAACAAATAGGATATCCTCCACAGCAAACAGCCAAGATAACGGCTTAGTGCCCATCTGGAATTACTCAGCACAGGATACGCATATATATATCCTGCGAGGTACATGTTCTTCATTAGCTTCTTTTTTTGCTTATCTGCCGCCTTGGTGACTGGACAAGTTTGCTATTCATCACGTGAAATGCTTCCAAAGGGCAGCAACAGGAAGTTCATGTCTAAGATGTGGTGACAGGAAAAGACCGCCCACCAGTTAATACAGAGGAGGAAATACCCATCTGAATGCCTAAAACATGCTAAAATGTAAGCTGGCATGTCTGCAGAAACAACATTTTTTTTACTATATGTTATTTTAACTACACGTGCAAGCAACCCTCACCCTTCCGAAAACAACAACAGACCCAATTCCACTGAAGTCAGTCACTACTTAGACTTAATTGTGACTAACTTTTGATGGATTGGACTCAATACATATCTTCTCCCAGAAATTTCTGGGGGCTCTCTGCTACACTGGTCTCCCTGAAAACTATGGGAACACCCCAATATTAAGGACAAAGGAACTAGAATCCAATGTTTAGGAAAAGGAATGTTAACTGAAGATCTGACAGATTTTTTTTTGCCCCCATTCTTGCCATCATGTGTCATCAGGCTCATTGAGGATCTCTGAGGTGAGGACCATGCTCAACTCGACCTCACCCAATCTATGGCTGAGCCAAACCTTCCCTTGCCTGTAGTTGGCAGCTGCCAGGCAACAGCAACTCCCACTTGAGGCTGTGTACATAGCATACAGTTAAAACACATTTAAAGCACATGACTTTCCTCAAAGAATCCTTGGAACTGTAGTTTACCCCTCACAGACCTACAATTCTTAGCACCCTTAACAAACTATAGTTTCCAGTATTCTTTGGGGAAAGTCATGTGCTTTAAATTTATGGTGTTTAAGCAGTGTGAGGACTACTGAGGCAAAGGAGCAGGGCTGAGTTGATTAACTAGCATGTAGTACAAACCTCTTTTGACCTAATGCATATAATAAAACCAAGTTCCAGCTGCAGCACAATTTAATAAGCTAATGTTTAGGAAAGATAAGCCCAGAAAAAAATGTCCAAGATCCTTGTTGGTTAAGAAGCTGGAGCAAATAGCCTGTTGTAACTGACCTGCAAAAATCAAAAGAAGAAACAAGGAGCATATCCATCTGAAGAAGACAATGATGGGAGTAACTCAAGAACTCCACTGTAGAGTGTGGAAATTTTTCAGTGATCTATCCAGGGACTTCTCTTAGTCCTCAGCTTTGAAAGGCTAGCCTCTGACTATGGACTATGACCTCAGCGTGGCTACACTTAATGACAAAAAATAATCTACTGAATTTGAATTGTGTGTAGATTTCCACTTCATTTCTCATTGGAAGCACCAGAACTGTACTCTTGCCAAGAGGTTGCATTGTTTTGAAGAAAATTAATGCACTGTCTCAGTAACAATGTCTTATTGTTACATGGATTGATACAATCTGTGTATATAAAGAGAAGGAACAATGACTGAGAGGCTCTTGTGTGTGTGTTTTGTGCCTTCAAGTTGATTATGACTTATGGCGACCCTATGAATCAGCGACCTCCAATAGCATTTGTTATAAACCACCCTGTTCAGATCTTGTAAGTTCAGGTCTGTGGCTTCCTTTATGGAATCAATCCATCTCTTGTTTGGCCTTCTTCTACTCCCTTCTGTTTTTCCCAGCATTATTGTCTTTTCTAGTGAATCATGTCTTCCCGTTATGTGTCCAAAGTATAATAACCTCAATTTCATCATTTTAGTTTCTAGTGATAGTTCTGGTTTAATTTGTTCGAATACCCAGTTGTCTTTTTTGCAGTCCATAGTATCTGCAATGCTCTCCTCCAACACCGCATTTGAAATGAGTTGATTTTTCTCTTATCCACTTTTTTCACTATCCAACTTTCACATCCATATGTAGAGATCAGGAATACCATGGTCTGAATGATCCTGACTGGTGTTCAGTGATACATCTTTGCATTTGAGGTTCTGGGCTCCTAATGGGAGGAAGGGTGGGATATAAATCAAATAATAAATAAATAAATCTTTTCTAGTTCTCTCATAGCTGCCCTCCCCAGTCCTAGCCTTCTTCTGGACCGTTGTCTCCATTTTGGTTAATGATTGTGCCAAGGTATTGATAATCCTTGACAAGTTCAATGTCCTCATTGCCGATTTTAAAGTTACATCAATCTCATGGTGTCATTACTTTAGTCTTTTTCATGTTCAGTTGTAGTTCTGCTTTTGTGCTTTCCTCTTTAACTTTCATCAGCATTCATTTCAAATCATTACTGGTTTCTGCTAGTAGTATGGTATTATCTGCATATCTGAAATTATTGATATTTCTTCCTCCAATTTTCGCACCTCCTTCATCTTGGTCCAATCCTGCTTTCTGTATAAGTTCTGTATAAATTAAACAAATAGGGTGATAAAATACACCCTGTCTCACACCCTTTACAATGGGGAAGCAATCGGTTTCTCCATATTCTGTCCTTACAGTAGCCTCTTGTCCAGAGTATAGGTTGTGCATCAGAACAATCAGATGCTGTGGCACCCCCATTTCTTTTAAAGTGTTCCATAGTTTTTCGTCATCTACACAATCAAAGGCTTAGCTGCAATCTATAAAGCATAGGGTGATTTTCTTCTGAAATTCCTTGGTCTGTTCCATTATTCAGTGTATCTTTGCAATATGATCACTGGTACCTCTTTCCTTTCTAAATCCAGGTAGGACATCTGGCACTTCTCGCTTCACATATGGTAAGTGCCTTTGTTGTAGAATCTTGAGCATTACTTTACTTGCATGGGATATTAAGGCAATAGTTCGATCATTATTGCATTCTCTGGGATCCCCTTTCTTTGGAATTGGGATGTATATTGAACACTTCCAGTCTGTGGGCCATTGTTTTCTTTTCCATATTTATTGACAATTTTTTGTCAAAATTTGGAGTTTCGATCTCAGTAGCTTGTAGCAACTGTATTTGTATGGCATCTACTCCTGGTGATTTGTTTCTTCCAAGTATTTTACAGAGCAGCTTCCACCTCACATTCTAAAATTTCTGATTCTTCATTATATGGTTCTTCTGTAATTGAATCTGTCACCCTTGCGTCTCTTTTATAGAGTTCTTCAGTGTATTGCTTCCATCTTCCATTTATTTCATCTTGGTCAGTCAGTGTGTTCCCCTGTTGATTATTCAACATCCCTACTCTTGGTTTAAATTTCCCTTTCATTTCTCTAATCTTTTGGAATAAGGCTCTTCTACCTTTTTTATTATCCTCTTTTATTTCTATACAATAACTATTGTAATAGTTCCCTTTGTCCCTATGTACTAGTCGTAGTATTATTACATTTAGGGTTCTAACCATATTTCTGTCTCCTTTTGCTTTCCTTCTCTCTTTAACCATTTTAAGAGTTTCTTCAGTCATCCACTGAGGTCTTTCTCTCTTTTTAACTAGAGGTATTGTCTTTTTGCATTCTTCCCTGATAATGTCTCTGACTTCAATCCATAGTTCTTCTGGTTCTCTTAACTTAAGACACACAAACTTAAGATGCATAAACACAGAAAAGTAATCTAAATTCTGAGGGGGGGAAAGAATAAGAAAGCATTCTGAAAGTCCCGAACCTCTCCATTTCATGTGTTGGCTTTGACTTATTTTCCTTTTGCAACCACCACCACTACCAACTTCTGCTCTCTCGCGCTCTCTCGCTCTCGCGCGCGCGCTCTCGCGCGCACGCACGCACGCACGCTATTTAATCCAAAGTTTGGACTTTAACAAAGCTCAGAGTTCATCTTCTTGTGTAGGCTTGTATTGATGCCTCATGAAGACGCAAACACTTTTTCTTACCATTTATCACCCCAGCTCTTATCCTTTTTTTCTTATTAAGATTATTATTGGTTGCATTAAAAATATAAACAAATCACAATAGACATGAGGCACATAGCCTTTGAGAGGAGAGGTGGGATATAAATTGAATAAATAAATTAGTAAATAGCCCATCCAATAGATAAAAGCACTCGCAGACTACCAAAACACAGCAGCCAGATACAGTAAGGTTGTGTACACACCATACATTTAAAGTACATAATTTCCCCAAGGAATCCTAGGAAGTGTAGTTTGTAAAGCCTGCTGTGAGGAGCCCAGTGAGGAGTAAACTACAGTTCCCAAGATTCTTTGAGGGAAATCATGTGTTTTGAATGTGCCTTAAATTTATGGTGTAAACACAGCCTAAGAAATGAAAGTATCATTTCAGATCTTCTTAAGAAAATAGCCTCATAAAGTTGAACGTTATCTGAACACATATTAAGCAAGAGAGTTCTTCATAGGCTACAAATAGATGTTTCAGAAGTTGCATGGATGCTGTTGAAAACAGGAGACCCACCCCTCTCCTCAGTAACACAAAATATGAAAAGTGACACCATTGTGCTCTGAGTTTCACCACCCCAAAAACAGAGCAAGAGGGGACAGACTTGTAGCTCAATAATGCCATTACTGGGAGAGAGAGGAGGAGGAAACCATGCGACTGGCATTTCTTCGTAATAGTCACAATATCATCTCTACGCCTTCTTCAGGCACTTTAGACCTCATGCATGTAGGCTCCCCATACAATTTAGAACCTTATGCAATCAGGATTCTAAACTGCACAGAGAGCCTGCAGGCATACAACAGGCTTTCTGCTACAGATGCAGGGAGGGGAATGGTGCCAGGCAACAGGAGTGCAAGTGGCATTGCCAGTGAGCATATCCCTGCTCTCCTCACACAAAGTTCTAATCCTGTGAGGGCTAAAATGCTTGAATAGGGATCTACTTATAGACAAACGAGTGCAAGAGGATATCTGTAACTTGGCCAAAATCCACATTAGCTCCCCCCACCCCTAGAGTTGTTGCTTCTTGCATGCTTGTGATTCAAGTGACACATGCCCCAAAACTGTAGTGAGATTGTCACTTTTGCTCCTGTATTCTGTGAATTTTCAGACTGCTGAGACTACATTTGACATTTATGACAACTATTCTACTTAAAGCATTGTTCTTGTGCAATGGATTTTTGTAAATCAGCTGACTGCCATTATTACTATTTTTGGTGGAAGTCACTTCGATCCTGAAGAAAGTTTTTTTTAAAGGCTACTTCTTAATGTGCACCTCAGCATCTCCACAGCTGTGCTTAATTTGAAAGCTCTTTCTCCCAGACCTTCATCCTTCAGGGGGGAGAGGAAAAATGGTGATTGCAGTGGTAGTTACCTGCAATTCCTTCTCCTAACAACAAAACAGGTCCTCATTAAGCACAAAAAGCTGCAGCCCAGAAATGGCTAGTGAGGCAAGACCCCACATAAGGGATCCTCCTCCCAGCAGCCACTTCTGGGGGTGCACCGTTTCTTCACTCCCGAGCAAGTTAATGGGACAGGTAGATCCCTGCAAATGGCTGGTGGAGGGAAAATAATATTTTTTCTGATGTTCCTTAATTACTAAAACAAATAAAACTTCTTGGATAGTGTTAATTACTAGGCATTGAGTTCTACCCAGCAATCTGTTGATCTGGGATGTTGTCATCAGGAAAATCTAGGTCAGCAAGAAGGACTGCCAGCCTCCCCCATGAAACATTATACACTCCATTCTGGCACATAAGGAATGTGTATACCCAGACACACTACTCTTCACAAAGCAGAATGGAGCAAACAAAATATAGTAAAAGATGTTACTAATCAGGTTCATTCAAATGGATAAACTGTGCTCAAAAGCTAATAGAGCAAGTCCTCTTTCTCCTTCCCACCAGCATGGGACAAGAAATGACAAAGACTCAGAATTCCTTGTTGTTTCTCTTATTGTGCTTCTGCTGCATCAAGGGAAGGGATTTGCATTTGCAGCACAAACATCATTTGCAGGGGAGAGAATGAAGTTCCCCCCATGTTATAGTTAGTAGAAAGTATGCAAACACTGGTCACTTGTACTTCATTCCCTTATGCTGTGATGTGCATAGTTAGAGCTAATTCAGAATTTATTTTTAAAATCTATGCATAAAATGCACACAAGTTTAAATGGGTAGTACCATTAATTGTGAATGGTGCATATGCATTTATTGGCCAATATTTAAACACGGAAGGAGCAAATTCAAAACAATCAGGCTCCCTCTTTTCAGGGCCGGATTATCCATTAGGCTTAGTAAGCTGAAGCCTAGGGGCCCAGAGCTCTTGGGGGCCCACGATCCATGGAAGCAGGTCAGGAGCCGCGGATCGTGGGACAAGAGCTTCCAAACCGCCTGCCATCCCCCCGCTTCACTTACCTTTTCCTCCGCTGTTTTTTGCGGTTTGCCATCAATCAAGATGGTGGCCGAGGTTTCCCTAAGGGGCTGAAGCCTCTGCCGCCATCTTGGTTGATAGCACGGATGCGTGCTACACGTGCGCATTGCTGCCATCAACCAAGATGGCGGCAGAGGCTTCAGCCCCTTAGGGAAACCTTGGCCACCATCTTGATTGATGGCAAACCTGCACGAGCAGTGTGTGCAGCCACAAAAAAAGCGGAAAGGTAGGTGAAGCGGGGGGGATGGGATGGGACGGGACAGCGGGCGGCTCAGAATCAGCCTAGGGGCCCTCCTCAGCTTAATCTGGCTCTGCCTCTTTTGTATTTAATGATGGGAAACCCAGCATAAGTGTACATTATAATCATCATCACTCTATTTGTATGCCACCTTTCCAATTAAAAAGATTAAGCTCAAAGCGGCTGACAATAATGAGAAAAATACATCACAAAACCAACAATTTCAATAGTAATTTTGTTACACGTGTACCATTTGCAGTTTGCAGACATTTCTCTTTAAACTTTGTTGAACTGAAGTTTAAAAAGTAAATTGGCTCTTATGTTTCACTACAGTCCATCCTTGATGCAGATAACCTGACAATTTACTTTTCTTATCTTTGTTTTATTGTTGTTGACACCATTAAATTCTAGGAAAGCACAATATAGTACTAAAAATATCTGGGAAGTCTATCTGTGACTCTCCACATCTGCTCAGACTGAAAGCCAGTGCCAGACGACAAAATCAGCACTTTAAGCTCTGACATTAGCTAATATGAGGGTGAAAAAGACATGAGAAAAACAGGCCTTCATCTTCAAAGCACCAACTGTGGCCTAAAGAGCTGAGTGATTTCAAGTGAACCTTCTTCCACCTGCCACTTTCCCCTCTGCAATCCTTGGACTGTTTTTCTTCTAGCTCCTAGAGGTAAGGAACCTTTTTGGCCTGATGGTCCAGGCCAATTATGACAGGGGGGCTGGACAACCCAGCTATCAACCACCTTGTGTCATTAGGACAGTTCCCTCAAGGATCTCGGTTGTGCAGCCAATCTAGCAGGCTTGATCTGGTCACCTATCAGCTGATGGGCAGCAAGTTCAACCCTGCTTTCTGATGGGATTGGCTGTGTGATTGAGTTCCCCACATAGGTTGTCAGGTGTGGGGCAGGTGGACATGGCTGGAGAAAATAGCCTTGCAGAACAAATTGAGACCCATGCCAGAGCAAATTTGGCCCACAAGCCAGAGGTTCCCCATTTCTGCCCTAGCTGGAAATAAGCCTAGCAAAGAGAAAATGGGTTGGAGGGAGGAGTTTAAGGGGAGAAAGGTAGCAAGGAGAGGAATGGTTCAGCACTCCTTTCCTGTCTACTGCTTTGACACATTAAATCTCCCTGCCCTGCTTTTAAGAACATAAGAACATAAGAAGAGCCTGCTGGATCAGGCCAGTGGCCCATCTAGTCCAGCATCCTGTTCTCACAGTGGCCAACCAGGTGCCTGGGGGTTTGGCAGCAGCACACAGGTTTGAAGACACAAGTCAGCCACCATCATGCCTAGTTCTCCCCAAGGAGGCAAAGTTAATGGAATCATGTAAGAAGCAACAATGCAACTGGCATGTAACTTTTACAAATGCAGGAATGTTGCCCACAAGCACAGGAATTCCTGGAGGGCATATTGAGCATTTCCTGGGTTTCGCTTATCTTATTTAAACAGACGGGGGGGGGGGGGGAAGAGAAGCTAAACAAATAAACAAAAACCCAACAGCCCAAGGCCAAATCAGAAGCTCTATAGCTACTGCTATTCAGAGAACAAACACTGGATTGTTTGCAGTACCCCTGAGGGGCACAAGGAAGAGAAAGGCATCTCTGTTCACATGCTAGGGAAGGGGATTCCAAAAGAAACTGCCATGAAGGCTCTCTGTGTATATTTTTTAAATCAAGTTTAACCCTCTGCCAAATCTTTCAAAGGTAAGAGCAGGGTAGATTTGGAAACAATGGAAGGATGAAACTCAGAGGCTTTGTTGATCTTAGATGGTTAATGCAAATTCCGTTTGAGAGCCTGTGTGCTCCCAATGCATATGTTTCCCTCTGTAATCGCAAGCAGAACAGCAACCCACTACTGCATATTTCTATTACTGTAGATCTTTCACAAGACTATAAAACATCTTCCACACTTCGTTTTATGTGTGGGTATATACATGAGACCCCCTGTAATATACTAATACTTTGCACTTGGAGAACATATTTCATTTGGGAATATCAAAGAACTGTGCCCTATAGGTTTGGAGACCAAAGTTCAAATCCTCATATAGCCATGAAGCTCACTGGGTGACTTTGGGCCAGTCACTGCCTCTCAGCCTCATGAAAACACTATTCATAGGGTCGCCATAAGTCGGAATTGACTTGAAGGCAGTACATTTACATTTTTGCCATTTTGTGAACAGGGCAAAAGATGAAGCAAAGGCAGGCAGTTGCAGAATTAGAAACAGATCTTCCACTCTTGGCTCTGGAACCCCCGTTCCATGTATTCCATGTTAGGCTTCTAAATAAAGCATGAAGGCTTCACTTGATAAAAGTGGCAAGCGGAGACATATAGCCTGCTGTAGTCTGACAGCTTGTTATGTACTGATTTTATCATAGATAATATTTCTGTACAGAAAACAGTAAGATTGCAATATAAATATCAATTGCAGTATAACTCTTCCCTGTACAGATAAAAATCACACAGATTTGGTCTGGCGAAGCACTGCTAATTTGACTGCAGAGTCTATGCGAGGATGTCATAGGATCATCTTTTTTCCAGATTATATTTTATTTTGATTGTAACAGAAGAAACATGTGGCACGCATTGTGTGTTCCTGTCACACAACCTCCCATAGCAATCAATTATGTGGACCAAATGCAGAGAATGGCATGACATGATAATGCCCTGCATTTTTCACTACTACATGCTATGGAGGGAAATCAAAGTTGATTTGCTGTCTTTGGCATATTCTTCACCACGTCTATACTTTTGCTTGCTGAAATTGACTTTCCCTTCTTGAGTGAGGACCTGCCACCTTTCAGGCTGATAACAGCAGTTTTAAGAGTAGTGAAGAAGCCATTTTTAAATGTGAATCTCTCTGTCAGCTATTGTTAATGATATTCTAAGATTTTCTATTGGGGCACATTTAGTAAGTCAAGGACCAGCATATAGGAACATTATGTCCATCCGTCCAATAGTATAAAAAGCTGCCGAGAGATCAAGTCAGAATAACGCGATCGCACTTTCCCTGTCTTTCCCCTGATAAAGGTCATTCATCAGGGCAACCAAGGCTGATTCAGTTCCATAATCAGGCCTGAACCCAGATTGGAATGGCCAAGATAATCTGTTTCATCCAAGAGTACTTGAAATTGCTGTGCCACAAACCTCTCAGTCACCTTCCCTAAAATGCGGTATTTGCAACCAGGCAGTAGTTATCACAAAATAATGAG
Organism: Rhineura floridana; assembly: GCF_030035675.1. Taxonomy (NCBI): domain Eukaryota; kingdom Metazoa; phylum Chordata; class Lepidosauria; order Squamata; family Rhineuridae; genus Rhineura; species Rhineura floridana. The sequence goes on from NC_084487.1 coordinate 119,326,944, forward strand.
TCCCTTTTTCAGGAGCGGTCAGATCACTGCTTCTTTCAGGGTGGCTGGAACCATTCCCTCCCACAATGACGCATTGACTACACCCTGGATCCATCGGGTCAAACCCCCTCGGCAAGCTTTAATAAAACAAGAAGGGCAAGGGTCAAGAGGAAACATTGCTGGCCGCATCGTTGCAAGCATCTTGTCCACGTCATCAGGCCGCATCAACTGAAACCGATCTAAAGTTGCAGCAGAAGGACACCTCACTGAGAACTACAGTAGATGTGGAAGAGGCATCAAGATTGCTACGGAGGCGAGCAACTTTACCCTCAAAGTGCCTTGTGAACAATTCACAGTGGGCCTCCAAAGGATCTCACACTCCATTTCCTGGAGTTGATGTCAACAGATCCCTGACAATATGGAAAAGCTCCACTGGACAGTTATTTGAGGATGCAATGGTCTCTCTGGATGATCTCTGGATTCAAGGTCAGGCAGGGGGTCACAGTCCTTGCAGCACTTACCAGGGACCTCAGCTGTCTCGAGAGACAGCAACCCAGAGGAGTGAGCAAGCAAGCACCCAGATGCTCAAGTATTCATTCCCAGGGCAGGTCTTCTTCAGTGCCCCGGTGCTGCAGCTGTTCCCCTAGTCTTGCACCATGTTGTAGCCCTGTAGGGATACACAAATTCCCATCTGCATAAAAACATGCCTCCAGTCAGTTCAATGGGGCCCAAGTGAGGACCACATTGTGAATGTAAATGTGGTTCTAAATGCACTTGTGCATCAAGCCTGCTTCTGAGCACAGACCTTCCTTACCAGATCAGGGGCACACATGTTCAAAAAGAAAGTGAACTCTGTTTTTTTGTGTTGTTGTATTGATGTTACTCGTTTTATGCTTGTTTTATGAATGCAATTTTATTTACGCTAATTTTATTTATTTATTTAATTGATGTTAATTTTATTTATTTATTATGCTGTTCACCACCATGATATTTTTTTCCTTAATGGGGCAGAAACTTTTGCTAATAGTAAATAAATAAATATATGGGAGTTGTCCCATGCCCTTTAGGAGTAGGTGAAATAAGAATGGGAATATATGAATATACAATGAAATCAAAGGCTTATCAAATCAGGCATGCAGAGAAATGGGGAAGCGCTAAATGAGCAGTGATTTCTGTTGCTTTGAGAAGTCAGACAGGGTGAGTGAGGATTTCAGCAGCTGAAAGCAAACAAGGCCATGCTGCCTCTTCACTTTCGGCAGGCATCCCCCAATAACATGTGCTGCACAAAATGAGGCATCTCTGGCAGATAGCCACCCACTCTTGGAACAGGCAGGCATTGCTTGGAGACTGCTGCCTAGTAGAGCCATAGGAAGAAGGGCTGAGCAAAGGCAAACATACAGGTGGAGAAAAGAACCCTGCAAGATCAGGTGCAATGATGCTAGTCTGGAAGCACCAGAGTGATCTGAAGGTGTCTAATATCCTTGGTCCTACAGAGAAAACCCACCAAGCAGGACTGAATTACAGTCAGGCCAAGTTCTGGTGGTCTTACTGGGAACTAAAGAAAAAAGGGTTCCCTGCAGTTGGGCAACTTGAGAGAAACAAAGGTTTCTTGCCCTTGCCACAAAGAAAAAGTCTCTCTGCCCAAGTTCTCTTCAACTATAAAAAATACTGCACTATTCTGCACTGTGGCTTGGAGGACAAACAAACTTCATGAGGAATAGCATCTCCCCTTCTTGAAAAACAAACCTCAGTAGGATGTTCAGAGATTTATTCCACTCCTGAATGCACTGCACAGATATAACACTGGAAATAAAGTTCTTACCAAGCAACTTCACCTGCTGTTGAGATCTCCACAGTGAATTCCAATGGGCAGGGGTGTTTACCCCTGTGCTTGTGACACATGAGAGGAGACACACATAAACAAGAAATTGGCACTACCACAGGACTGAATATACTGGCTAAAGGAAGTGGTGTAGAGTGGTAAGCGGCGGTAACGCAGCCAAAGCTCTGCTCACGGCCGGAGTTCGATCCCAACAGAAGGAGGAAGTCGAATCTCCAGTAAAAGGGGTCGAGGTCCACTCAGCCTTCCATCCATCCGTGGTCAGTAAAATGAGTACCCAGCATATGCTGGGGGGTAAAGAAAGGCCAGGGAAGGAACCGGCAATCTCACCCCATATAAACGGTCTGCCTAGTAAACGTCGTAAGACGTCACCCTAAGACTCGCACTGCAAGTGCGGGGACACCTTTACCTTTAGGCAGGACTTACTTAGGTGCCTTGCTGCCTGCAAGTCCTGCCTGAGGACTTCAAACAGCAAATGACCTGGCATCATTATGACATCAGATGATTGATAGGTGGGCACCTCTGCCCACTTATCAGGATTGGCCTTGCGGGCCATATTTGACAAGTTACAGCTACGAGCTGTTTCCTTCTTGTAACTGGATCACTTTTGGTTGGTGAATCTGCTTTTCAAGACTAAGGATAGAAACACACTGTTCTGCTGGTTCCAATGTATCTCCACTTCTTTTTTGCAAAAACAGGGGCACACAATGCAAGTCAAATCCCACCCCTTTTTACTATAAAACCTGGTGGGATCAGCTTGAGTGCCTTTTAAAAAAAATTCAGCTTCAAACACATTTTGCAACTGTTGCCACTCCAGGTGTGGCCAATGGAAATACTGTTGTAGGTGTGACAAGTGTGCTCACAGTCTAAGAGTAGAGAGACACTCGTGGTTGTGCTGACTTAAGTGCATCTCTAGCTCTGTTTTCTCAAGTTGGAGACACAACTCTGCCCCTTTTTACTCCCGAAACCTGGGGAAATGCAACTTCAGTGTGTTTCTTCGTGAAATCAGCTTTGCACAGAAATCAAAACTGTTTTGTAAATCAACTTGTTGCCACTCCATGCTGTAGGCTGGGCAGTGACAGTGATTGGCCCAATGCTTTGCTGTGGGCAGTCTTTAAAGATCTGAGATCAGAAGCAAGGGAGAGATTATGAGCAGGACAATATCCCCAAGAACGAGATCCACAAGGCTACAAATTAAAGTTCTACAGCCATGTAGATAAAGCAGCTTGTGTGTCTTCTACAGCACCTAGTTTCTAGATGTGGAACACATAATAAATATCACCGTCACCTTAATGTTAAATATAGTCACCATGGTATAATGTAGGGCTGCCAAACAATCTTTAGCTGATTAATCTTTTGCCCTTTTAAATGGATGGTTTAATTAAGTTAAATTAATATTAATAATTTATGTAGAGCTGTCAGTCTGCATGAAATTTTACAGACATTTTACAGACTGTAAGAGGAGTATAACCGAACAGGTGCTGTCCAGGGCCTAGGCTGTAAGGTGGCTATGCTTTCTTTCTTGTGCATTCTGTTACTGTAGCATACCAAAACAAAGGTACCTTCAGTGATTAATGTTGGCCCCCACCAATTAAACAGGAACCACTTTAACTGATGAATTTACGAATAAAAAAAATTAAACCTTGCAGTTTGATTGATGGTCACTTATGACCACTCAAATGCCCGTGCAATTAAAGTGAACATTCTGCCATTAAATAACTATTGGTGAGGCTGAATACATCATTACTATTCACTTTTGCGTATCCTGGGACAATGATTGCCTATGGTATAAAACAGCAAGAACCAGGGTTGCACATATAACTTAGGGTAAGATCTAAAGGCTGTGCCTCTTCAGGTCTAAGATCTAAACCCTCAAACCTGCTCTTCAAGCCAAGGTTGGAGGTCTGATGTTGTACCAGAGCTATCTCCTTTGAAATGTGCAATGCCCTTAGCACACCGATTGGGCAGGAAAGGATGAAGAAACATCACATCTCCCCAATGATCACCACAAGAAAGCACACAAGGAGATAAGAAGTTCCTGTCTTTCTGTTCTGCAATTAACATGTGAATGTTTGCAGGAATGAGACTGCATGAAAGGAACAGGATTGTGCCAGCAGCTATGAAGAGAAATCAACACAGTGGTGACATTTAATTGGTTTTTCAGTGTTGAGGCTCATATATGAACTCTTTTTAAAAGTGTCTGATTATTTCAGAGTGTGAAGTTCTGTCTTCTGGGACAACGGGGTGGGGAAGACACAGAAAACAGCAGACTCAAACTTGCTCAGATAAGGTAGGGGCAAACTTGGTGAGAACTGATGTGCACATGTATATAAGCTATTAGTCAGTTTTTAAATTTTTTTATTGGTGTTTTGTAAACCACCTGACAAGGGTTTGACCCTAAACAGTGGTAAATGTAAATATAAATTCCGACTTATGGTGACCCTATGAATGGGGTTTTCATGAGGCTGAGAGGCAGTGACTGGCCCGAGGTCAGTCAGTGAGCTTCATGGCTATGTGGGGATTCGGACCCTGGTCTCCCAGGTCGTAGTCCAACACCTTAACCACTACACCACACTGGGTCCCACTACCGAAGACATAGGGGCCTGACTTTGAACTGGCTTCAAAAGCACCATATTTTCACTGATCCTGGAGTCAAGATTCATGCTACAAGACCCTGACAGGTTTTGAATCTGCAATATTGAATTACAGTCACTCTAGTAAGGGAATTGTGTCCTGTTTATACAGGATCCTGTGGGAAACTGATCTTGGAGTTGAAATTAAGGAGGTGTCCTGGCACAGAGTGGTAAGTGGCAGTAACGCAGCCGAAGCTCTGCTCACGGCCAGACTTCAATTCCAACAGAAGGAGGAAGTCGAATCTCCGGTAAAAGGGGTCGAGGTCCACTCAGCCTTCCAGCCATCCGTTGTCGGTAAAATGAGTACTCGGCATATGCTGGGGGGTAAAGAAAGGCCGGGGAAGGAACTGGCAATCTCACCCCATATATACAGTCTGCCTAGTAAACGTCGCAAGACGTCACCCTAAGAGTCGGAAACGACTCGCACTATAAGTACGGGGACACCTTTACCTTTTAGTTTATAAAGGAAGCCACAGACCTGAACTTGCAGGATCTGAACAGGGTGGTTCATGACAGATGCTCTTGGAGATCGCTGATTCATAGGGTCGCCATTAGTCGTAGCTGACTTGGAGGCACATAACAACAACAAAGTTTACCTCCAGCAGCTATTTCACAACAGAGAGGGGAAGTTACTTCTGACTCAGATGCACAATTTCCACCACACATTGCAACTTATATCTCTGCCTGATGTGTGTGGTTGCTACCAGGTGGTAATCAAAGATTTAGCATGAGGTAGAGTTAATCCTCTGGTGAGAGAGCTTACTACAGTTTGTTTTGGTTGTCATATGTGCTCTGTGAAAAAAGGAATTGTTCACTTGCTCACTTCCTCTTTTATGTGCATCCATCTGGGCTCACCAAAGTCCTCTCCACTAAAAACCAACACCCTAATTTGTTTATTGCTTGCATCGATTTTCAATAGATTAAAATCAACCACCAGATTGTTTATTAACTCTTGAGTGTATAGATTACACCACTGGTCTTCAAAAGGTGGGATGTATTCGATCACTAGGATTGATTACAAGTGGGGTGTAATCCATCAGTGACCTAAGGGAGATTGCATGAGCAGTGCCACTGCTGTTTTTGTTGTAGTTGAAAATGTACTGATTTAGTGTTCAGACACATCCAGCAATGTTTGCAAAGGTTGCTTTAGCTCATCTCTCTCAGCTTGTGTCAGCTACCAGTCATACTAGAAAAAACATGGGAACCCAGAGATTCTAGACCAGGGATGGAGAAACTGTGGGCCTCAGATACTGGCTGGACTATAACTCCCATCAATCCCTGACAACTGTCTGTACTAGCTGGGTTGATGGGAGTTGTAGTCCAACAACATATGGAGAGCCACAGGTTCCCTATCCCTCTTCTGGCTTAAAACCCAGTTTCCAGTTTTATGAGAACTGAAAGTTGCACCCCAAATGTGTGGCATTACAGGGAATGCCAGATAACAATTACTGGCCTTCTAGGGTTCCATTCAGTCAGGCAAGAGGAAACAAGAGAGGCAGATTGGTTGGCCACTGTGAGAACAGGATGCTGGACTAGATGGGCCACTGGCCTGATCCAGCAGGCTCTTCTTATGTTCTTATGTTCTTAGATTGAGGAGGAAATGCAGCAACTGAAGATAGTTTATGCCACTGACTTCTCCCCCACCCACCAAAAAACTTTAATGGGAGTAAAGTAGGTTTTGGACTCCAATAAACCAATGATGACTGGACTACAATAAGAGAGGACTGCAGTCTCCTAGCAAAGCGTGCCTTTACAACTACAAATATTTTAATCCTACATTTGGCAGCTCTCAAGTCTCAGAGCTGTAACCTAAACATCCAAAATGTGGCAAATTATTCTTACACAATATGAACAATGGCATCAGTCCAAAACTCTAAACTCAGATGTGGTATTCCAGCAAATATTTAACAATCCTCAGTTCCTTTTAACTGTAGAACCAACTCTGCAACACAAAGGAACATACCTGATGACAAAAGGCTCCCACTGCTGCCACTGATAATCTTCCCTTTGCTTCCCATGTTGGCTAGTTTGGAGGTCTTCAGAGTTCCAGTTTCAGTCAGGTCAATAGCAATCTCACTCAAGCTTCTTGCTGCATGAATTTTGGACTGGAGGGAGAAAAAAGCAGAAATCTGTACTATAGCAACTATCATACAAGAACTCTGTCTTAAGAATTTTTATTCCATCTGTTATCACAATCATTAATAGGCACATCTTACTACCCCCACTTATGAACAAACTTTCAGAAGAGTAGAAGCCCAATGCTTGTCACATTATGGCACTGATCAACATTCCACATAATGCTGGCATCCAGACTCTAAAGCCATTTCTAAATGGCAGACTTCCCAGTGAGCCTCCTACAGAGGTTAGCATCACTGGTTCTCACGTGCAACAACCTACAAAGTATGGTACAGCTAAGAGCAATTGCATGACTCCAACTTATGCTATTGTACTTATTGGTAATAGACTGGATGAAAGCCAATAAACTGAAGCTTAATCCAGACAAGACTGAGGCACTGTTGGGTGGTTCTCTAGACCGGATGGATGGGATGTGGCCTGCTCTGGATGGGGTTACACTCCCTCTGAAGGAGCAGGTACGTAAGCTTGGGGATACTCGTGGATCCATTACTGTCATTTGATGCTCCAATGGGCTTGTTAGTGCGGAGTGCCTTCCATCAGCATTGTCTGGTGGCCTGGCTGTTCCCCTATCTGGACAGGGACAGCCTAATATCTGTTGTATATGCTCTGGTAGCCTCTAGGTTAGACTACTGCAATGTGTTATACATGGGGCTGCCTTTGAAAATGGTTTGAAAACTGCAGCTGGTGCAAAATTCCCCAGCCAGACCGTTGACTGGAATAAGTTGATCTGAACATATAACACCAATTCTGACATAACTGCACTGGCTTCCAATTAGTTTCCAGGCTCAATTCAAAGTAGGAATGGAATCTGAAGCTGCAGTGGATTCACCACTATCTACCACCACAGGGAAGGAGGAGGCAAGAGAAGAGACTCCCCCTGGACCAAACAATATAGTAGAGGCCTTGGCAAGAACCTCCCCAACAGGGCCACACTGCGGAGGAGGAAGAGGAATGGGAAGAGGAGGTGCCACACTGCAGGGCAAGTGACAGGCTGCAGCTCCGCATAAAACATAATGTTCTGAACCTAGAATTCCTTTTTTCTTTCCTTGTACCAATACGGAGACTGTTTGGCTTTGCCTATGCATACGCTACAATCTTCTGAATTCATAAAGAGGCCAGTATAGGACCGCAGCCTAATCAGACAGAAGCTAATTTATCAAAATTACAGCTCTGGTTGTTGATAAAAACATGCCACCCTGTTCAGTGGATGCAAAATCAGTGTGACTAAAAGGAAAGCACTCCAGTGTTTCCCTGGATCTTAAAATCCTTTATCCAGAATCAGCAAGGAGCAGGTCAATACAAACAGAAACAGCTATTCATTTGGCTCCCATTCCTAACACAATCACAGGGTTGGGCTGGGAAGGACGCAATTTGCCTAAATGGTTTGCTACATGAAGTTACATCCATGCAGATAATTGTAAGTGCAGCCACTCATACGGGCTCCTGAAGGATGAATGTGGTATGACCTTTACATCTGCGGAAATGAGTGGAAATTACCTAGTGGCTTCATTGGGCAAAATGATTTTCAAAAAATCAGCCCAAGTCATGCAACCAAGTACCATCATGGGTTCTGCTCTAAGCACAACCAAAGGGGTGTATTAAAAAGAGTATAATCCAAGCACTGCCATTTCATTGTGGGGAAAAAGCCAAAAGATGAGACTTTGTTTTGGTGTGGCAAAGGGAATTCCGCCCACCCCCCTAAAGAGATCCTCACAGGCTATTTTCTGTCTCCCCAGGGCATGCATGCTACCCCATGAATATAGCAGCACCCTGAAGTACCTCAAAATAGAGGGTAAAGGGTTTAGACTTCTGGAAGATTGAGGCAACGCCTGACTGAATTTCCCAAGAGACTTTCTAAATAGACTCAGCGCCTAATCTAGCTTCAGCTAGTCACTGAGATAAAAATTTTAAATATAAAAAGATAAAGGTGGTCAAAAAGACCCAGAACACTGCCAGAAAGATCCGCCCAAGTTGTCAGGCCTTCATGACAGTCAGGAGGGCACTACTTCAGATATTCATTTGGTTGTTGAGCTCAATGGCAACTCAGTATGAGGGGCAACTGATTTATATCTCCCTGAGGAAGTACGCCTGGCGCCGACTCTGCTTTCCTTCCGGCGCCAGGTCAAAACCTTCCTATTCTCTGAAGCATTTTAAGTTACATTGATCTAATTTTAAAAATGTTTGTTGTATTGTTGATTGTATTTTAATATTATTTTGTTATTCATTGTATTTTTATACTATTTTATGTTCACCGCCCAGAGAGCTATCGCTAGTCGGGCGGTATATAAATTTAATAAATAAATAAATAAATAAATAAAATATATAAATCAACTATAAATAACAATTATTCAGGCTCTTTATTAAGAGTTATAATTGGAGCCAGAAAATTCTAATCTTTTTAAAGCTATCATCAGTTTTTAGGAACCAAGTTTCATATAGTTGGATGAACAAATATTTGAATTCCTAGGCACCAGCATCAAATGGAGCCTAGGTAACCAGATGTAGTGTTAATAATCAGCTCCATGCTTGACATAGCACTACTAGAAGGGAAACAAATTTCCTTTCTGTGTTGATTGATCTATTGCTCTTCTGGTGACAATGAGATCACAGGTGCTTTATGAGCTCTTGAAGGACCTTTTCCAAAATGGACTTCACCCAACAACTGCTTTCATTTAAGTTGCTTTCAGGCCTGGGGGCAGATTTATAATGGTAACATGGCAGTAAGGGCCTAAACCGTACATTTCTTACTGCAAATCTACCATACCCATTTCACCCTTCCCTGACCTTTGAAATATTTTAAAGCAAATATTTCACAGTACAACCAAGCTCCTTTTAGTAGGCAAGAGACCCATTAGTAAGGATTATATTTATATTCAAAGCAGTTTTATTTTAAAAATCCATCAAGCAAAAGCAGCTTACCAGCTGGAGCAGAGTCACTATGCTACCTTCCCAGTAGGTGGGCTACTGTTGCTTTCTAGGAGGGAGTGGGGGAGGGGATGTCAACATGATGGAAACGCACTGGCAGAGCCAATTTGGTGCTTCTGCTGGTGCATTTCTACCATGCTAACCTCCCCACCACCTTGCCCGTCCCCTTCTCCCTACTGGGAAGGTAGCATAGCAACTCTACCCCATCTGGTGAGCTGCTTCTGATAAAGTCAAATCAGTTTTTCAGTCCTACTACAGGTAAAGTGCCACCTTAATTTTTATGGACTGTTCATATTCTGAAGCTTGACTGGAATATGTAATAACTCACTGTGAACCTAGTTTTATAAGAAATCGCAAGTCTGAACAATGTCCATCAGTCTGCTTTCATTTATGTCTTTCTGAAAAAGAGCTCCCAAAGGGGAAAAAATCCATTATAACACAGAGAAAAGAGGCTACCTCATAAGAAAAAAATAATCCAGGGACAATGTTACATTGTGCTAGTACATATAGACATATTAATTCTAAAGTCTTCCACTACCAGAAATGAAGGGAAGAAGGGAATGAAACAAGAATTTTGAACTTTGGAGCCTTATCTAAGAAAGTCTCAACATCTTGTAAATTTCCACATGATACCTGGGAGCAGTGGCAAAGCAGATAATGAGCAAAGGTAAAGTGTTCAGAGTATTTAGGAGTCTTTAGTATGCATATCCCATAAAGGGAAGCCGGAGAGCAATTTGTTACAAGACTTAATGCATGCTTTGTCTGATTGGATGTAAGAGTTGCCACACTAATAGCTGAAAAGTTATTAAACTAGCCTGAAAACTTCGTTTGGAACTAGTATTCAAGCTTCAAAATATCAGAATAAGAGAATCACAGGTCTGCATTTTTATTCTCCTGGTTTATCAGCTGACATTGAAACACATTCCCAGTTTTGAACATAATAGCAAATTCTGGCTAAATGCAAGCCAGGATCTTTGTGACAAAGCTGGCATGCAATAAGAGGAGCAAGGGAGGAGAGTGCAGCCACAGCTTCATGAACCATGCTTTATGAAGCCTTGGATGATCATCTGAACACCGTCACTATTTGTTTTTGTAAAAGGGTGACTTTTCTCCTTGGTAACATACAGCTGCTGTTGTTCACTAGACCTTGTAACTAAATAAACATTTTTGAGAGATTGTAAATACGCTGAACAAACTGTCATTTAAAAGAACCAAACCTTGAAGACCAGAAGAGTAAGCTAACTCACAGTCTGGGAGAGCCCAGTGGACCATTAAGTCCACCAAACATAGAAGGTGCATCAATGCTCCTCAGACATGCAAGTTACTTACAGCATTCACATGATGTTTTGGCAGCAAAATGCCACCCTGTACTTGCCCCCCGCTTGAATCCATGTTTACCCTGTTGCCAATGACCCATTTGAGATATTTCAACACCCATTTACAGTATTAAGCTGACATGTGGATGCACCCAGAGTCACAACCTGCAAAATCAGACTTTCTCATATAGTCCCCCTCCCCATATTAACCCACAGAATCCAGACCAGGAACAGGGAATAGAAAAAGAAGGTGGTGTATCATGCCACAGCTGTTCCAAATGACTCAAGGAAATACACAAAGAAGAAGACATACTTTCTCTGTCCCCTCTAGCTACCTGCTAATCTGACAAGGTTTTGGAAAAGTGATTTTATGGCACTGAGACTGTGGGATTAGATGGATTGTATGTGGGCATGTCAAGGATAGTTCTCTTGCTTCCCACTTTCTTAAGATTTTTGCCTATAAACAAAATCTATGTTATGATTCTGAACCACGAAAATATAAGCTTTTCTTTTAAAAAGAAATGAAATAAGGACACGAATCAACAATTGGCTGATGAAGAACAGCCTTGGTTATATAAAAATGTTCCTACAAGGTGTATAAATGATAATCTGAAAGAAAACATAAACAACAACAATCTATCAATGGTATTTTACTCCATATATATTAAATAAGATATACTGAAATGACAGTGTTAAATGCTGGAGATGCAATTCAGTTAAGGCAGACCATGCACACTTTTTGGTTGTGTTCATATGTACAATTACTTTGGAAAAACGTTTTAAATGAGATTCAATACATGATAGGATAGGATATCCCCCTTGACCCCAGAAAGATTTTATATATTTACATGTATATATTTTTAGGTGATTAACAGAATCCTTATAGGGATCCAGAGCAAGCTTGGGTGAAGTTCTGTTTGTTGCTCTCTCACTTTCTCTCTATAAAAAAGGACTGGTGGAACCAGGAGCTCTACAGTTGATCAATAACTGCAATTGCACAAATCTATATTGCTGGTGGGTGGCGGTGGTGGTTACTAAAAAACTTCAGCAATCCCAACCATTTCAGAATGGTTTTTCAAAAATCCTGGGATATTGGTTTGTTAGTGAAACTGATTTATTTCTCAGTTACTTCAGAAGCCAAGAAAAATGGAAATGGACTGCCTTCAAGTAGATCCTGACTTATGGCGACCCTATGAATAGGCTTTTCATGGTAAGCGGTATTCAGAGGGGGTTTACCATTGCCTCCCTCTGAGGCTAGTCCTCCCCAGCTGGCTAGGGCCTGCTCAGCTTGCCACAGCTGCACAAGCCAGCCCCTTCCTCATCTGCAACTGCCAGCTGGGGGCAACTGGGCTCCTTGGAACTATGCAGCTTGCCCAAGGCTGCACAGGTGGCAGGCCACGTAACCCCTGAGCCACTCACTGTGGGGGTGATCTTTAGCTGGCCCTTGACACCCAGGAGACATGAGCGGGGATTTGAACTCATATACTCTGGACTCCCAGCCAGGCTCTCCTCCCCACTGTGCTAAATCAGACAATAGGCTTATTAAAAGATGGTGGTTGTTTATAAAGTTGTTATTCCAGTAATTTGTAAACAAAGTTTATTTCTTTATTGCAGAACTACTGACTTCTGCTTGTGCAAAGGGAATTCCATTTCCTCTCCTCCCCCTGCACGCCCCCAAAGTCTGCTCTGGGGAGTTCCCCAACCTTCTGGAGCTGATTTTGAGGATGCATGGGTGGTTGGAAGAGACAGAAAAAGAAGGGGAATTTTTGCATTTCTGCACAGCAGGTTATTGCACCAGTGGAGCTGCAGTGTTGATTCCAGCCTTCTGTAAATATGTTTCTTTTAGATTATATTTAGCTAATATGTTTTGATTTGTTTTTGACTTAGTCATTTTATATGAAATGCCTTTATGAAACTAGTAAAAACAAATAATAGAAAAAAGATTCTTACTTTGCTCTGCTTTCTGTCCAGGTAGAACTGGTGCTGGCTAATGGCCATAGCCCAGATGGACTTTATCAAGGCAGGACAGGCATACCACGTGTGCACAGCAATGCCGCTGTGTCCAAAAGTCCTTCTAGTGACAGATGCCCTAGAATAGCAGGAAAAGAACAAATAATTAGCTTCCAGCATGAAATGGGAAGTGCAACCCACCCCCACCAAGCTATTTATTTTATTGTATTGCACAAGATTTGTTAAGGGAAAAATATGAAACTGTAGGCAATCTCTAAGCAACTGAAACAATAGGGATGAGAGTAATTTAGACTGCAATCCCAACTATGTCTACTCAGAAGTAAGACCCACTGAATGGGACTTGCTCCCATGTAAGTGGGGTTAGGATTGCAGCTTGAGCTAGCAAGCATGGTATTTAGTATGACCCCTCCTGGGCCAACGGCGCAGCACCATCATTGATGTACAGAGTGTCTTGTGTTGGACACTCAGTTAATTTAAAATACTACCAATAGCACTTTTTGAGTCACGTGAGGCTTTGCTTTTAAAAGAATTAAAATTCAGCTGGGGTTTGAGTTCCCCCCCCCCATGCTCTTCAATACAAGTTGCCACTAGAGCTGTTTTTTTCCTGTAATTTAGCATTCATTTGATACCAGTAGTGTGATAGGTACCATATCAACAAACAGAGATTGTATTACTCCGGACTGGTGGGATAACAATGTAAAAATTATTTGTTTCTGTAATACAGGAGTAATATAGGATCTCAATTCTATGTTTTCATATGTATTTGCCCTACGTTTCAGACAAATATCATCTTCCAAAGCAACTGAGCTTCTTCAGAAGATCTCTATGAACAGGCAGGCTCACATGGGAGGGCATGCTCCTATAAGCAGTTCACTCCCAATTCATTTAGGGCTTTAGTCAGAGCAGTCTGGCGGTGCTGATTGTTGACTGGTCTTGTTTTAAATGAACTATTGGTATTTTTAATTTGGCTTCTGCTATACTCATATAATGGCATATTGAATAAATACTTGTATTTTGAATAGAATACTTTATTATAGAAATGAGCCTGAAAAACTGTAAATGAAATCAATTTAAAAAATCAGCCTCTGGACTTGCTCTGTGCTCCATGAAGTTTATCTGTGTGTGTGGACTTATCATGACATCACAGTCTGTTCCAAATAGCTAGCTAGTGACAACATGGAAACTCTCTACAACAGGTGATTGTCACATGGGAAATGGGGTGGGTTTCTGGGAAGGTTGAAATTTTGCTGTCCGTTTAGCTAAACTTCAGTTTTATTCAACTGTCAACACTGCAATCCTAAACATTTTTCTCAGAAAAAAAATCCCATTGCATTCAATAGGATTTACTCCTTACAAACGAGTTTAGGATTGCAGTGCAAACCTGTCAATGCTTACAATTAGCCCTAATTTTGTTTCTGCTTTCCAAATGAGGAATGTTTCAATGAGGAAAAAGACAGATGGCAAAATGAAGTTGAAATTAAGCCAGTTGCTATTGTAGTGGAGGGAAACATTTTTTTTAAAAAAATCTTTTGCAGATCCAGCAGTAAAAACGCCACCTCAGAATTAGCTTTTCATAGCAGCATGACAACTGCTGCATTTGGGATGATTTCAGCTTTACTCCCTCTTCCAAACCTGAGCATTAAAACAGCTTGGAATCTGAGTTTTCCAAATAAAATTGAACATTGAGATAGGAGACATGGTCATGATTCAGGGGAAAACATAAAAGTGTAGGTCACAGGAAGGGTATATAATACAGGAAAGTGGAAAAACCAGACAATGTGAAGAGAGGGATCCAGCAGCCAGATATACTGGCAAGATAATTTGAATAGTATTTCTGTTACCATATGCCAAGGTATACAGCTTTCTTCTTATACAGAAAGCAGCGGTGCAAACTTATTCCCCCCCATAATTATAAAATGGTTATCCTAAGGACTAACTGTTGCTGTGTGTATAAAAGGCTATTGGACTTTGGCTGCACTCTGCATACTTGTAAAGCTCCCAATGTAGTGAACAATGTAGCGAACAATGACAAGAGTTCCACCGGCGCATATATTCCACACTGCTGGACTGCATCTTTTGCCTATTATAAGTAGCATGTGTGATATAATGATGGACGGCAGGGCTATTAATCGTCATGCTAGCAAAATAGAATGTCCATGTTCAGAGGCAGCGTACCTCAGATTACCTAATGTCAGTATCAATAACAGGCAATGGATACCTGTTCATGTCCTGCTGCTTGTGAACTCTGTGACTTATGGATGCTTACTGTTGGAAACAGAAGTGTTGAACTAAGGAGACTTGCTCCAGCAAAGCAATTCTTACATTCATATAAGGGAAATAATATGTATTTCTACTACCTCTGCTACTGACAGTGTTGTTACTTTTGTAACACTGACTCACTGCTCCCTGGGAACACCTCCATCAGAATAATCTGTTTCTCCCAATCCCCGCTTGTATAAACACCTCAGAGGGAGCTGGGGATACAGCAACTTCAACTCCTGCAGCATCACTACACCTTATTTTCAGTTGAGGGGGATCCTTTTGTAGTCAACCATATCCCAGCCTCCAATCGGGGGTGGGGGGCACATATATGTGGCCCCTCAGATACTGTAGAACCCCAATTCCCATCAGCCTCAGCCAGTATGGCAAATAGTCAGGGATAATGGGAGTTATAGTCCAGCAATTTCTGGAGGATACCAGGTTCCCCACCCCGTTTGAATCCTTCAGTATCTTCCCATTTTGCTTCCTAACATGCCACTTTCCCTGGATACCCCTCTCTAGACTACCTCCTGATTTGGAACTGTATTGCTTCTGTCCCCAGAGGCCTCCCTCCCCCCCCGGCAGTCAAGGCTTACATATGGTTTTGGACTCAAGGTAGAGAGGTAGAGATACTAAAAATGGCTTGGCTAGGAACTGAAAAATAAAGACCTGAGCATATTGGCAAAACAGCTGCACAACTGCTGCACTGAAAGACCAGAGAGACTATACAAAGCATTTCCGCACATTTCCAAAATGGTGTGGATTTTGTTTTTATTTCCCAGCATAAATTTGGCTGCTAGATGAATCTGTCCTATGTCTTTCACATATCTGTATGGATATATACTGATGAAGACTGTTTTAAAAGAAATGTTCAAAAACAACTATATGCTACTGCCTTGCTTCCACCTCCACTCCATTGAGCAATTCATCTTAAAACACCATCCCACTTGGCTAGGAGCCTAAATCTTAAATATGTTCCCTCTGGATCTAGGTTTCCTTGTTGGCAGTTAGAGCATGGGTAACTTAAAATTATTTTATTAGATCAAACATGACAATATGTATTTCTGTGCTGTCTGGTTTGTATCCAAAAAAGTACTATTTTGTATCATTAAAAAGCAATACAGAACCAAAAAATTCATATGATGGAGCGCCTTGTTAAAACAGAATAGGGAATATAGATTTTTTTCATAAGCTGACAGAATTAACTAGTATTAGCCAGAGTTATAAGTATACGCTGTAGCATAGGGCTTCCAATACAGGGTAACTATCTGGAAGTTTCTTTCCCAATGTGAAGAATATGCTCAGTATGATCCCTGCACTATCCTTCTTTAAATCTTGGTGGTAGTTTTTCTGATCACATGACAGTTGCAGAGAAATTCAAAGTACTACTAGTCCAATGAGCATAAGGAATACAAGTAATTCTCTTTGTATCAAAGTGAAGAGAAGAAACACGACTTGGGAGTTTATGTGAATGGAGAAGCTAGCAAGCTATAGATTCACCACAGTTCTTCCCTTCTTTACATATGCATCCACTTTAATGACCAATGGCAGGACAACACTAGATATTTACACTGGAAATAGAAATGGACTGCCTTCAAGTCGATCCTGACTTATGGCGACCCTATGAATAGGCTTTTCATGGTAAGCGGTATTCAGAGGGGGTTTACCATTGCCTTCCTCTGATGCTGAGAGGTAGTGACTGGTCCAAGGGCACCCAGTGAGTTTCATGGCTGTGTGGAGATTCGAACCCTGGTCTCCCAGGTCACAGTCCAACACCTTAACCACTACACCACACTGGCTCTCTCAAGCAAGCATATACAGCAGTATTTTCATTTATTTATGAAGGAGGCCTTTGATTAAGCAAACTGCTGTAGTGGAACTGATGAAAATCATTTGCAGGTCACCAACATGAGTGGTTCAACCAGTGGCGTTCCAAGGGTGAGGCGGGTGGAGCAGTCCGCCCCGGGTGCAGGCAATAAGGGAGTGCATTGTCTGAATTTAAAAACAGTAATAAAAGAGTCTGCCCGCCACAGAGTAAAGTCCCTCGCCGAAGTGGAGGACGACGAGAGACGGCTCCGTGAGGTGAAGTAGCAGTCGCAGCATTTTGAGGCGCGTCACCTCAACGGACAGAGAAGCGGGCGGCGATGGCAGCGGGAGCCGACAACACAAACCTGTCGATGGTGTTTCACAAAGCCGGTGACTTGCACCTGGTATGGCCCTCCTGAACTTTAACCCACCATTTTCCTCAGGAAGAGTCCCTGGTAGTCGCTTCATGGGGCTGGAATGGCTGCCTGGGGCTTGGACCTTGGGGGAGGTAGGCGGCTTCGAAAGCAGAACAGCAGCCTTTCAGTGCACTCCAAGACGCATTTACTCAGAAGTCTCGCTGTGTTCAAACGGGCTTATTCCCAGGCGGTGGTGTGCACACGACTGCAGCCTAAATCACTCCCCCCCCATCCAACATCTGGAATTGCAATTTCAAAATTTGCTACAGTTGGCGGGGCTTTTCTGCTTTTAATCTGTGTCACCATGATTGGGCGCCCCAAAAGATGTCTCCCCTCTCCCAACACGCCCTTGAACCTGAACTGGTGTAGCCTCGCCTTCTTAACGGCACAAGATATTCATGGCAAGATTGTATGGTGTAGCAGGTGGTGCTACCATTCTGCACCATTTTCAGTTCAAGGGTCCGCTGGGAGAAGGCAGACCTCTGCTGGGGTGCCCAGTCATGCTGACCCCGGGATTACATACACCAAGATCAAAAGAATAAAAGCCCAGCCAAATGCAGCAGGCTTTGACATTTCAGTTCCGGAAGCAGGACTTGGGGGAAAAGGTGCTTTAGTCTGCAGTCCTGTGCAGCTACCTGGGAGTAAGGACCTTGGAACACAGTGAGACTTACATTTGAGTAAGCATGTATAGGTGTGCACTGTAAGCAGGGCTGGTGCTATCACTAGGCCAACTAGGCAGCCGCCTAGGGCGCAGACCTCAGAGGGGCACAGTACTGACCTTTGAGGGGCACAGTTTTATACAGATTAATTTTTTTTAACCCTTGTAAAAAATGCAACTGACAATTTATATTTTTTATTTTAAGATAAATACCACAACAGTGCTATGGAATATAATTAATTATAAAGTCTTATGAAAAATTTCTATATTCTGTTTTTTGTTTATCCTTTTTATATGTATTTTATTTTTGAAATTTAGTGATATTTTTGGCTAAGAAAAAAATCTTATTCTTAGTTGGCAACATGTGTTGTTTACAGCTGGATACGTTGCGCCATGTGACTCATGACAAGCACAAGCAAGCTACTAGAAAGTAAGGAAGCTGATTTAAATTCAGCTACAAGCCAGTTGCAAGTGACTAAGAATTACCTTGTGGGCTGCAGGTGGGATGAGGGTTTTCAACAAGTTTTGATAGATGCTACTGAGATTGCAAAGGAGCTAGAAATACTACCAAACTTTGAGACAGAACAGGTTAGAAAAAGGAGAAAGAAACTGCAGTTTGAGTATGAGGCCCAGGAAGAGGCACCGCAAGATCCAAAGCAGAAATTCAAAGTAGGTTTCTACTATGCTGTCTTAGACATGGCCATACATTCTGTTGAAGAGAGATTCCAACAGCTACAACAATATAATTCCCTATTTGGCTTCCTGTATGATATATACAGTATCAACAAAAAAATCTTCTGAAGATGTACTTAAGACCTGCAAGAATCTGGAAAAATCATTGATGCACAATGGAAACAAAGATATTGATGCTGAAGATCCGTGCTGTGAACTTATAGCAATAGCTCGAAGACTTCCAAAGTCTATGCCGCCACAAGGAGTACTTCTCTTCATACTACAACAAAAACTCCTGGATAATGTGCCTAATGTTTCTGTTGCTCTAAGGATCCTTCTCACACTTCCAGTGCCAGCGGCAAGTGGTGAACACAGTTTCTCAAAGCTCAAACTTATAAAAACTTACATACGCTCAACAATGTTGCAAAAGAGACTAGTTGGGTTGGCAACTATATCAATTGAACATGCCCAAACATCAGCACTTGACCTGAAGGAACTGCGTCCAGTTCTGGTCTCTGCACTTCAAGAAAGATGCCGACAAACTGGAACAGGTTAAGAGGAGGGCAACAATGATAATCAGGGGACTAGAAACCAAGCCCTATGAGGAGAGACTGAAGAAACTAGGCATGTTTAGCATGGAGAAGACGGAGGGGAGATATGATAGCACTCTTCAAGTACATGAAAGGTTGTCACACAGAGGAATGCCAGGATCTCTTCTCAATCATCCCAGAGTGCAGGACACGGAATAATGGGCTCAAGTTGCATGAAGCCAGATTTCGACTGGACATCAGGAAAAACTTCCTAACTGTTAGAGCCATACGACAATGGAATCAATTACCTAGAGAGGTAGTGGGCTCTCCGACCCTGGAGGCATTCAAGAGGCAGCTGGACAGCCATCTGTCGGGAATGCTTTGATTTGGATTCCTGCATTGAGCAGGGGGTTGGACTCGATGGCCTTATAGGCCCCTTCCAACTCTACTATTCTATGATTCTATGGTGACAAAATTTGCAAAGGAAAAGGCACCCAAAGTGAGATTTTGATGTGCCTGAAACTTTGAAGACTTAAATTTTAACATCACAATTCACAAGATTATTCAAAATGATTTGTGCGCTAAAACATGTTTTGTATTTGAGAAAGATAATCAAAGATTGTTGTATTACTTATTCTTGCAATTTAAAATAAATTTAGCAGTTTCAAGTTTTGTGCTTTTCATTTTTTCTACAAGACATCTGTTTTTGAAAATTGAAGTTAGCAAAAAAATTTTTTGGGTGCAAGTAGTTAGCCTTGCCTAGGGCGCAAAATAGCCTGGCACCGGCACTGACTGTAAGGCTGCAGTCTTGTGCACCGTTACTTGGGAGTAGGGATGAAAGTATCTGTCAATGTCTGTTCTCTTGGTTCCTCATTTACATCTTACATCTAAACAAATATGCATTGGCTTGCATTGTAAGGCTCCAGCTCTGTGCACACTTACAGTGAGGTTTACATTTGAGTAAACATGTATAGGATTGCACTATGAGGGCACAATCCTATACTTAGGAGCCCCACTGAACTCATTAGAATGTATTATTTATTTCTGAGTAAACATGAATAGGAGAGGGCACTTCATAACTGCAGTATTCAAATATAGGAAGCCTTATCCTGAGTCAGGCCATTGCTCCACTGAATTCACTGACTGACAGTGGCTCTCCATGTTTTCAGATGGGGGTTTTTCCCACACCATCCTGGAGATTCAACTTGAGACCTTTTGCATGCAAAGCATGTGTTTGTACTACTGAGTTACAGCCTGCCTTAGAGAATAATGCCATCCAATGCTGTGGGACCTCTGAGTAAATGCACAGAATTGGGCTTCCCAAATCACTTGTGAAAATGGTCTTAGAGCACAATGCTGCATTTACTCAGAAGTATGTCCCATGCTGTTCAGTGTAGTTTGATCCCCAGTAATTTTGCCTAGGATTGCAGCCATAAGCTCCCTTGCAGTTCACATTTACAGTTTGATGGGCACCCTGTGCATAGACATGGTGTTGTACTCGGTGCCTTTGCCTGGCTTGTACATACATATGGTAGAAAAAGATGTGAATCCTTTATTTTCTCCAAATGCAGCATGTGCTCACTAGTTATGTAATATGACCCAACCTTAATAGTCCTGAGGTGTGGTATGAAGGCACATGAGGCATCTTGCTGAAGCTAAGCAGGTACAAGTGCCTGGGAACCACATAAATGCCACCTTGAGTTCCGTGAGGGAAGAAAGGTGGTATATAAATGTAAATAAATAAATGTTGTGTTTTGATCAATTTGGGATAAAGGGTCATTCAAACATAAGTGCCTTGCTGGTTCAGAATGGCGGTCCGCATAGTCCAGAATCCTTAAAACTAGATAAGCCTGGCAAGTCCATAAACAGGGCATGAAGGCAATAACCAGATCCCATTACTGCTCTGAGTCATTGTTCTTCAGCCTTGGGTCCCTAGCTGTTGTCAGACTGTAACTCCTATCAACTCCAGCCAGCTTAGCCAATGGCCAAGGATGATTGGGGTTGTAGAACAGTGCAAGTCTAAGGTTGTAGTGTTCTTTTTTTCATTCCACATGTGATGCTTTGCTTGCAAGAACTTTGTTTGCCACTGTGGGCTTTTACTTCATCTTAATGTATCTGATATCAGTAAATTCTACTGAGAAAGGAAGATTTATCCCTGGAATTTAGTCACGGGACCACTATAGAAGTATTAGCATTTCCCCTGTAGTTATGGAATGCTGCAGAATTCTTAACAGACAGATAATGGGGATTTTTCACACCATACATTGAAAGCACATGGCTTCCCCCAAAGAATCCCTCACAGAGCTTCAATTCCCATTACCCTTAACAAACTACAGTTCCAAGGATACTTTTGGGGAAGCCAAGTGCTTTAAAAGAATGGTGTGGATGTGACCTATCTGCAGTAAGGTCCATCAAGGCCTGAACAAATGTTTCTTAATGGCTAGGATCACATTTTTTTAAGAGCAGGCATTAATCAGTGGTTGCCCCTTTCATACCTCTATTTTATTTTCACATTCATCTATCTCTGAATAGGGTTGCAATAGTATAAACAAAACACCATTTATCCTTGGGATGGCAAGGAATTTACTATAATAGGCCACCTGAATCGATCCTCGATATAATCCTGGAGTAAACAGCAGCAAGCTTTCACAAAAGCTGAGTGTTGTCTGTTTTGTTTCCTTGCAGGAAAATCGACCAATGCCTGAACCAGGTCCCAATGGTAGGTCTGTTTAAGCTAACTCATTCAGTTTGTGGATTTTTAAAAAAAGCATTTTATGCCTCTAGTTACATGAAGGGTTACTGTCTGCCCCAGGTGCAGCCAATGGAGGCACCCAGCGCCACGACGGACAGACGGGCGGATAGATGAGGATGGGCGGCGAGAGGGAGCCACTGCCAGCCTTGTTTGAGCCCCAGAGTGCGGGATCAGTACTGGAATACGGGAAAGAATGATGGCGAGGACAGTGTGTGCCTCTGAGCGTGTGCAGAGCGCCTTTCCGGTTCCCTTGAGAGATGTCACACAACAGGGCTGAAACACTGTCTGCGTTTCTTTTCTGGCCATTATTATTATTCGCTTCATTTCATGATTATTACTGAAAATAATTTTGTCATATAGAGGAGGGGGGTGTTAAAAAATGACCTGCTCCGGGTGTCAAATACGCTAGGTACGCCACTGGGTTCAACACAATCTTGCCAAACATCCCATCGACATGAATCATCAACAGGCATGTTGTAAGGAATTTTGCTGTGCCCACAAACAATATCTAGCAGCTACTATTTCCATGCCTTTGAATCTTGTACATCACCAGGGTGCCCCATGTACACAGTATATATGTACTGAACTGTACTGTTGCTCCTAAGGTATTTTAAAAAGCTATTCACTTTAAGATAAACACAGCAAACATGACTATCTTCAAATACTTTATACAAAATGGACAAGGTAATAAAGTTTAGGAAGGGCAGTGAGTGTGTACACATATGTGCATTGCAATAAAAGGTGTTAAGCAGATTTGCCTGTATTCAGGGTCAGACGCGCCAGAGGGCAGCCAGGTTGGGCCCTGCCCAAGGGCTTCTGCAGCCCAGAGGGGCCCCTGAAGGGCCTCTCCTTAGGGTGGGAGGGTAGTGTTCCCATTTTGTGATCTGCAGTAGCATCGACTCATGACCCTCCCACAGATCATAGAGAGGGAGCTCCCAGCTTCCTCCATGCAGACTGCACGGGCCCGCAATGCCCCACTTACCTCTCCCACTGCTGTGAATGCTGTGCATGCTGTGCACGCATACCTCTCATCAACCAAGTTGGTGGCAGAAGCTTCTTTATGGGGCTGATGCCAGTACTGCCATCTTGGTTGATGGCAGGCATGTGCACGTGTAGCATAGCGCACACACGTGCCTTCAACCAAGATGGTGGTGCAGGCATCAGCCCCTTAGGAAAGCCACTGCTGCCATCTTTCTAAAGACCGATGGAGAGGTAGGTGGGGCAGGCCAGCCAGCACCATGGGCCTGGGGCAGGCTGGTGTCCAAGGGCCCAGTCATGCCTGGTGCCAGCTCTGTATTTTACTAATTTTGCATAATTTATTCTATTTCTACAGAATAGAGAGGGCAAGCACTAAAGTCCTAACAATTTCTATCTACTAAAGTCCAAACCATCTCTCTGGAAATTGAAATTTCACAAGGCATTAACCATACAATATCAAGCCTATCTTTGTAGCCATAAGGACTAGAATTTCTTTTTTAAACGATACCCTTTGGAACATGAATCCAGAACCCAATGTCACATCCTACATTTTTTTCTAGGCTTGTGTGGAGCCATTGCTATATTTTTGATGATTAAAGAGCATGCAAGCTTTTGAGTTACACAGAATTCCTCATCATGCACAATATAGGGTTTTTATCAGCTCATTGTGTACATAACTTGACTGCATTACATAAATTAGAAATAATATTGTTCTCTATATAGACAGGTGCTTGAAATGTTCATCAAATGGAATGAAAATATAGTGTAACTACATGCAATTAGACTAACAAGGTGTTCCAATAAAATAGAACATTTCTATATGTATATGAAAACAGATGTTTACGGTATATTCTGCTTACTTCCCAAAGGCCTGATCCTGGAAGATGACTTTGCTAAGCAGTAAAATTAATTAAGTTCCCAATTATCTATACAGATCTGCTGTTCACAGGGATATTATTCATTTTTAATACTAATCACAAGGGGAACAGTCAACCAAGAACTTCTCTTGTGCACGGGTAATTGAAACTGCAGTACTCTTTACACTCACTCAGTCAGGAGTGTATAGGAAAATGTCCTAGTGAACTGTGGCCAAAATTAATATTCTGAAGTATGCCCTAGTCATAATGTAAAATATATAATTAAAGTATACTTTTCCTGCAACTATTGCTTTCCACATTTCAAAGCTAAATCTTATTGTTTTTAATTTGAAAATACTGAAAGCCTGCACAAGCATAAATCTTGGCAACAAATAGTAAACATGAAAAAGATTATAGGCTGACAATCCACAAAGAAATTGTAAGCAGCACATGTACAATCTCTCTGTACTGTAATGCAGCACTAGATTCTGTGCTTAAGAGCAGATATTTGATTTGTAAACAGAGGAAGATGAAGCCTGACTGAAAGACACAGAACATTTAATGCACTCTAGTTACATTGTGAACTAGGAACAGAACGCGCCTTTCATTTGCCAGGTTTTAGGGCAGGAGGTTATTTCTGCAGGAGCCAATTTGTACCAAATATTTACATGTGTATTACAGATAGCAGCTTGTCCTGGGAAAAACCTTGTCATAAGCTGCAATGACTAAACTAGCGATTATGCAGATTGAACTCCATTTATAGTTTTTTATACCATACAATTATGCTTACTGTGGACTGGACAGTTACTTATGTTAGCCAAAATGAAGGCCAGTGTAAAAGGGGTGAAGAATACAAGCTAACACAAACATTATTGCGGACTACAGTATACAAAAACTCAACAAAGAAACAGATGAAGAGAGGTTAAATTAACAATAAGGGTGACGCCTACCCATATTTGATTTATATTTCCCGCAATTTATTCTATAAGCAATAAATAGAACACAATAGAGAAACATATGAATTTGGAATAGCTATGACTGAAACTGACCTCAGAAGAATTATTCTGGATTTACAAAACACAGCGTTCCCAGAAGAAAGCTTAAAAACAAACCCACAGGTGTCTAACTTCAATAAAGCTGCAATCCTCAACATACTTTCTTGGGAGCATGTCCCATTGCGCTCAATGGTGCAGCATTTACCATATTAATTGAGGGTCATGAAAAATCGGAGAAATTCTACCTCTCTCACTCACAGAATGGATTTGCATTTGGTTTGTCTTTTCCCAAAAACACATTCCTAGGAACTGACTTGACTCTTACCTGCGTGGGTCATGCACTTCCACAGAAAACTTCTTCTCTCTGAAGTACAGGTTCTCTAGCTGCCTCCACTGGAAGATCTGAATGAAGACAGGAGAAAAAACAAGTCGATTTGAGAGGAAGAGTTCACTGCAGGCACCTCTTGTCCTCCTTTAAACTCCTGCAGCTGACTGGTTTCCTTCCCTTATCAAGACAGCCGATTCCTGTGCTTGCTGCAAGATTTCAGAGCTGTGTGTGCCTTCCTCTCTACGTGTGTGTTAGCAAGGAAGACAATACTGCAAGAAAGCAACAGTCAGGCTGGGTGCTGTGGGGGTGGAGTTTCTTGCCGCTTTATCCCCACCCACCCTTAAGGAACAAAACCGGTCCTTTCCAATAAGTTGTTTCCCTTTGTTCGTTTTCCTTGCCTCTGCTTCGGGCTCCGTAGACCTCTCTCCCTCCTCTTCCTCTTCAAGTCTCACAGCGGGAAAGCAGGAAAAGAAAAGGGGGGAGGGGATTCGTAGAAGTGCTGAACTGAAGCTTTCTCCCCTCAGAGTGCTGAAATGAGAAAGGCGCTCAAATTCCCCTTTCTTCCACAGGGACTCTACTTCCTGCCCACTAATGTGCAGGAGCCCGACTGCAGCTCTGAAATGCTGAAAGCCACTGCTGAAGGCAAAGGCTCTTGTGACCCTAATTCATTCCAGGCAACATGAGATAACAATATAGGCTTGTCAAGCTGTTTCCCCATTCCAGCCTTCCTTGCCCCACACACAGGGAGCATGTTTGAATAATTAAAAGGTTGGGTAGCATATATATTGCACAACAGCATCATATTGCAGCAATATGACCATTTTCACGACTATTTTCTTGCTTTAATACAAGGAGTGCATATTTAAGAAATCAGTAACACATTCAAGCAATTTAGAATTTTGATCAGTAGAACTTTGACCAAACTGTTGGTCTCTGCTCAGGCATTTATTCGGGTGCTGGTGTGATAGAGGAGCAGGCATGCAGCCTTCCCTTCAATCATGAATCCAAAGGACTAAATGGTGCAGGAGCTCCATGCTGATGCCCACACACTCAAAGGTCAAGTTTGCACAATCCCTCTCCTTGGTTCAAGGGAGAAGAAACGTGCAAATGTGCCTCCAATTCTTGAGGGTGTGTTAACTTTTATTTCAATGGGAAATTGAAATCAACAATTTGATTTAAAAGGAATTTAAGCACACTGAAATTAATGATGCTCATTCTTGATTGGATTGGGCCCATATTGTTTGGGAAATCATCTTAAAAACATTTTCCCTGGCACATATGAACGTAACAGAATTTTCCCATTGCCCATCATGGTCCATACACTCTTTAGTTCTAGTCATATATATTTCTTTAATTGTGGATGACTAGCTGTGCCAGAGTTGGGAAGTGAATTGGAATGAGGATAGATGTCACGCCTTGAAGGCATACTATGTTTACACTCACTGTTCCTGATCTATATGCACACAGAAGTCTGCTTATGCTGCAGATTTATTTTCCTCTTCCTTTGGCATGCATATGTGAGTGTTAAGAGAGGTGAATGTTTGCAAAAACTTTTCCTGTGCACAGAACAACCTTGCTGGATTGTGGCCACTGTCTAAATCTAAACATGTTTGTTTACAGCAGGAATAGTTTACAGCAACGCACTGCCCATACTATCAAACAGAGAATTCTAACTGCAATTTAGATTTAAATCTGCACTTTACAAGTGACTAACACATTAATTGATAGTTTTAGCCCCGGGGCTTAATGGTGCAGCCACAGACATCTGGGTGGCTACTGTGGGAAATAGGATGCTGGACTAGATAAGCCTTTCGTCTGATCTACCAGGTCTCTCATAATATGTTCAGACATTTTTCATAGATCATAGGAAAGCCTGTCAGATTTTAGGATTGCAAATATTCTGAATACCTACCGAATTAGTTGCTTCCATGTTTATTAAAACAAATGGAATACGTGGCACAAACCCTACTCTGTAAGATACAGATAGTGACAATGATCTTCAAAGACAACCTTTTTTTAGTGAAGAAACTCAGATAAGCCTTTGGAATGTAGATTCCTAAGCGGGCTAAGCCAAAATCATGTGCCAAAAGACAAAATAAGCAAAATTGAAGAACTGGCCCTGATTTACAAGTTTCTCTGCCCCCTTCTCCACTGTTCTGGATTATTTAACCCTTTGATAATGGAATGAATTTGCTTGAGCAAGTGTTAAGCATGAAGTCTGTGAGCAGCAAGAATGCAACTGATATATCTTGCTTAGCTGGCCACTGAGTCAGTAAAGTACCAAAATGCCCGTCTACCTTTGAAGAAAAGGGGCACATTCTTAGCATTCATGAAGGCTATCATCTGATAGCATCTGTACCACACTTATTTGGAGATGTGTTGCACACTCATAAAACATTGATGATCCATATGGGTAACTTCAGTCTGTGCTGATTTTCCACCTTCCCAAAGAAATGACTTAGAAGTAAATCCGACTGAGTTCAGTGGGGTTGCTCCCTAAGTAAGGGTGTTGAAGAATGCAGCCTAAAACCAATCAAAGGGTTGCAACACTTTTCCAACTAAGAAAGGCCCAAACATGCTTGCACAACTGAATGCAACTGAATGCAGCTGACTAGCTGTGTATTGCTGCTTGTCAGTTCCTTGAAACCTCCCATTTCAGCAGTCCCAGGCAGGCAGCTAAGGATACCATGGTCAATGGTATCAAAAGCTGCAGAGAGATCAAGTAAGAATAACAGGGTCGCACTCCCCGTCCTTCTCCCAATAAAGGTCATCCATCAGGGCAACCAAGGCCGATTCAGTCCCATGACCAGGCCTGAACTCAGACTGGGATGGGTCAAGATAATCTGTTTCATCCAAGAGTGCTTGCAATTGCAGCGCCACAACCCTCTCAATCACTTTACCTAAAAAGGGGGTGTTTGCAACCAGTTGATAGTTGTCCCAAACCAATGGGTCCAGGGTGGGCTTTTTCAGGAGTAGTCGGATCACTGCCTCTTTCAAGGCGCCTGAAACCACTCCCTCCTTTAATGATGCATTGACCACACCCTGGATCCACTCGGTCAAACCCCCTTGGCAAGCTTTAATAAGCCAAGAAGGGCAAGGGTCGAGAGGACACGTTGCTGGCCGCATCATCACAGCACCTCGTCTACATTATCAGGCCGCATCAACTGAAATCACTTCCAAGAAGCTGCAGCAGACGTTGCACTGACACCTCATTGGGGACTACAGTAGATGTAGATGGGCCATCAAGACTGCTACGGAGGCGAGCAACTTTACCCTCAAAGTGCCTTGCAAACAATTCACAGTGGGCCTCCAAAGGGTCTAAAACTCCATTGCCTGGAGTTGATCTCAACAGACTCCTGACAATATGGAAAAGCTCCACTGAACAGCTACTTGAGGATGCAATGGAGGCAGAGAAGTGGGTCTTCTTTGCTGCCCTCACCACCACACAGTAGGCACAGTTATGATGTTTTACTCTTGCCCGATCAGCCTCACAGCACGTCTTTCGCCACTTGCGCTCCAGCTGTCATCCAGCCTGTTTCATTGCCCTTAGCTCATTGGTGTACCAAGGTGCAGACCAGGCTCCACAATGCTGGAGAGGGCGCTCAGGGGTAACTGTGTCAAGAGCCCGACACGCCTCACTGTTCCACAGCGTGACAAGGGCTTCAACAGGGTCACCTGCTCTATCTACTGGGAACTCCCCCAGGGCATTCAGGAATCTAGTGGATCCATTAGGTTCTGGGGATGGACCATCTTAATCTGTCCACCACCCCTGCAGGGAAGGATCAGAGCCATAACTCTAAACATCACCAGGAAGTGGTCTAACCATGACAATGGGGTGACATCCACCCCCTATCTCAGACCACCTCTTCCTCCATCTGGAGCAAAAACCAGGTCGAGGGTGTGCCCTGCCCTATGCGTCGGGCCAGTGACAACTTGAGACAACCCCATGGTCATTATGGAGGCCATGAAGTCCCAAGCCAGAACACTAGAGGCAGCCTCAGCATGGACATTGAAATCACCTAGCACTATCGTTCTGGGCTCCTCCAACACCACACCCGAGATGGCCTCTGCCAGCTCAGTCAGAGAAGCTGCAGCAACCCTAGTTTCCTGTCTCCTTGGCATGACACCAGGTGCAGGCCCTCACAGCCAACTCCAAGACAGAGTGGTTTCCTGGTGACATAAGAACATAAGAAGAGCCTGCTGGATCAGGCCAGTGGCCCATCTAGTCCAGCATCCTGTTCTCACAGTGGCCAACCAGGTGCCTGGGGGAAGCCCGCAAGCAGGACTCGAGTGCAAGAACACTCTCCCCTCCTGAGGCTTCCGGCAACTGGTTTTCAGAAGCATGCTGCCTCTGACTAGGGTGGCAGAGCACAGCCATCATGGCTAGTAGCCATTGATAGCCCTGTCCTCCATGAATTTGTCTAATCTTCTTTTAAAGCCATCCAAGCTGGTGGCCATTACTGCATCTTGTGGGAGCAAATTCCATAGTTTAACTATGCGCTGAGTAAAGAAGTACTTCCTTTTGTCTGTCCTGAATCTTCCAACATTCAGCTTCTTTGAATGTCCACGAGTTCTAGTATTATGAGAGAGGGAGAAGAACTTTTCTCTATCCACTTTCTCAATGCCATGCATAATTTTATACACTTCTATCATGTCTCCTCTGACCCGCCTTTTCTCTAAACTAAAAAGCCCCAAATGCTGCAACCTTTCCTCGTAAGGGAGTCGCTCCATCCCTTGATCATTCTGGTTGCCCTCTTCTGAACCTTTTCCAACTCTAGAATATCCTTTTTGAGATGAGGCGACCAGAACTGTACACAGTGTTCCAAATGCGGCCGCACCATAGATTTATACAACGGCATTATGATATCAGCTGTTTTATTTTCAATACCTTTCCTAATTATCACTAGCATAGAATTTGCCTTTTTCACAGCTGCCGCACACTGGGTCGACATTTTCATCGTGCTGTCCACTACAACCCCGAGGTCTGTCTCCTGGTCGGTCACCGCCAGTTCAGACCCCATGAGCGTATATGTGAAATTAAGATTTTTTGCTCCAATATGCATAATTTTACACTTGTTTATATTGAATTGCATTTGCCATTTTTCCGCCCATTCACTCAGTTTGGAGAGGTCTTTTTGGAGCTCTTCACAATCCCTTTTTGTTTTAACAACCCTGAACAATTTAGTGTCGTCAGCAAACTTGGCCACTTCACTGCTCACTCCTAATTCTAGGTCATTAATGAACAAGTTGAAAAGTACAGGTCCCAATACCGATCCTTGAGGGACTCCACTTTCTACAGCCCTCCATTGGGAGAACTGTCCGTTTATTCCTACTCTCTGCTTTCTGCTTCTCAACCAATTCCTTATCCACAAGAGGACCTCTCCTCTTATTCCATGACTGCTAAGCTTCCTCAGAAGTCTTTGGTGAGGTACCTTGTCAAACGCTTTTTGAAAGTCTAAGTACACTATGTCCACTGGATCACCTCTATCTATATGCTTGTTGACACTCTCAAAGAATTCTAATAGGTTACTGAGACAGGACTTTCCCTTGCAGAAGCCATGCTGGCTCTGCTTCAGCAAGGCTTGTTCTTCTATGTGCTTAGTTAATCTAGCTTTAATCATACTTTCTACCAGTTTTCCAGGGACAGAAGTTAAGCTAACTGGCCTGTAATTTCCGGGATCCCCTCTGGATCCCTTTTTGAAGATTGGCGTTACATTTGCCACTTTCCAGTCCTCAGGCACGGAGGAGGACCCGAGGGACAAGTTACATATTTTAGTTAGCAGATCAGCAATTTCACATCTGAGTTCTTTGAGAACTCTCGGGTGGATGCCATCCGGGCCCGGTGATTTGTCAGTTTTTATATTATCCATTAAGCCTAGAACTTCCTCTCTCGTTACCACTATTTGTCTCAGTTCCTCAGAATCCCTTCCTGCAAATATTAGTTCAGGTTCAGGGATCTGCCCTATATCTTCCACTGTGAAGACAGATGCAAAGAATTCATTTAGCTTCTCTGCAATCTCCTTATCGTTCTTTAGTACACCTTTGACTCCCTTATCATCCAAGGGTCTAATCGCCTCCCTAGATGGTCTCCTGCTTTGAATGTATTTATAGAATTTTTTGTTGTTGGTTTTTATGTTCTTAGCAATGTGCTCCTCAAATTCTTTTTTAGCATCCCTTATTGTCTTCTTGCATTTCTTTTACCAGAGTTTGTGTTCCTTTTTATTTTCTTCATTTGGACAAGACTTCCATTTTCTGAAGGAAGTCTTTTTGCCTCTAAGAGCTTCCTTGACTTTGCTCGTTAACCATGCTGGCATCTTCTTGGCCCTGGCGGTACCTTTTCTGATCTGCAGTATGTACTCCAGTTGAGCTTCTAATATAGTGTTTTTAAACAACTTCCAAGCATTTTCGAGTGATGTGACCCTCTGGACTTGGTTTTTCAGCTTTCTTTTTACCAATCCCCTCATTTTTGTGAAGTTTCCTCTTTTGAAGTCAAATGTGACCGTGTTGGATTTTCTTGGCAATTGGCCAGTTACATGTATGTTTAATTTAATAGCACTGTGGTCACTGCTCCCAATCGGTTCAACAACACTTACATCTCGCACCAGGTCCCGGTCCCCACTGAGGATTAAGTCCAGGGTTG
This sequence comes from Rhineura floridana, assembly GCF_030035675.1. NCBI lineage: Eukaryota > Metazoa > Chordata > Lepidosauria > Squamata > Rhineuridae > Rhineura > Rhineura floridana. The sequence goes on from NC_084487.1 coordinate 119,358,635, forward strand.
CCGTCCCTCTGGTCGGTTCCATGACCAACTGGTCTAGGGAATAGTCATTTAGAATATCTAGAAACTTTGCTTCTTTGTCATGACTGGAACACATATGTGGCCAGTCTATGCCCGGGTAGTTGAAGTCACCCATTACTACCACATTTCCTAGTTTGGATGCTTCCTCAATTTCATCTCATCTCATGGTCTCCCTGAGCATTTAGATGAGGGGGACGATAGACCGTTCCCAGTATTAAGTCCCTCCTGGGGCATGGTATCACCACCCACAATGATTCTGTGGAGGAGTCCGCCTCTTTGGGGGTTTCGAGCTTGCTGGATTCAATGCCTTCTTTCACGTATAGAGCGACTCCGCCACCAATACGTCCTTTCCTGTCCTTCTGATATAGTTTATATCCAGGGATAACCGTATCCCACTGGTTTTTTCCATTCCACCAGGTCTCCGTTATGCTCACTATATCAATGCTCTCCTCTAAGACCAAGCACTCCAGTTCTCCCATCTTGGTTCGGAGGCTCCTAGCATTAGCGTACAGGCAGTTGTAAGCAGTGTCTCTCTTCAAGTGTCTTTGGCACTTGTGGTTTGGCCTGTGGTAATTTTGCTCTTCTGAATTTATATCCTGTGCCCCTGCTCTCACAATGCCTACTTCTAGGCCTACCCCTTTTAAAATTTCATCATTTCTTTGGTCTTTATCCCAGGGGGGAGGTTTATTCCAAACCGGACCTTCCTCAGCTCCTGTCGGGTTTCCCCCCTCAGTCAGTTTAAAAGCTGCTCTGCTACCTTTTTAATTTTTAAGTGCCAGCAGTCTGGTTCCATTCTGGTTCAAGTGGAGCCCGTCCCTTTTGTACAGGCCCGGCTTGTCCCAAAATGTTCCCCAGTGCCTAACAAATTCAAACCCCTCCTCCCGACACCATCGTCTCATCCACGCATTGAGACTGCAAAGCTGTGCCTGTCTGGCTGGTCCTGTGCGTGGAACCGGTAGCATTTCAGAGAAAGCCACCTTGGAGGTCCTGGCTTTCAGCATCCTACCTAGCAACCTAAATTTTGCTTCCAGGACCTCACGGCTGCATTTCCCCATGTCGTTGGTGCCAACGTGCACCACAACCACTGACTCCTCCCCAGCACTGTCTACCAAACTATCTAAACGACGGGTGATATCCGCAACCTTCACACCAGGCAGGCAAAACACCTTGCGGTCTACACGCCCATCACACACCCCACTGTCTATGTTTCTAATGATTGAATCACCCACTACAAGGATCCCTCCACCCCCTGGAGATATATCCTCGGCACGAGAGGATAGCTGCTCATCCCCCAAGGAATGGGTCCCTTCTAAGGGATTGTTTCCCTCTTCCTCAGCTGGATGCTCTCCTTCCCCGAGACCATCGTTCTCCATGATAGCAGGAGAGCTATCATCGTTGGAGTGGGACACAGCTATAACGTCCCTGAAGGCCTCCTCCACACACCTCTCTGCCTCTCTCGGCTTTTCCAGGTCCGCTACCTTGGCCTCAAGGAAATGAAGTCGTTCCCGGAGAGCCAGGAGCTCATTGCACCGAGAGCACACCCACGACTTCTGTCCAACAGGCAGATAGTTGTACATGCTGCAGGCGGTGCAAAACACTGGAAAGCCCCCACACCCCTGCTGGCTTCTTACCTGCATAGTTTTGTTTAAGGTTTATTACGTCAATGGGTTGGAGACTGCGGTTTAGTTGACGTTACGGAACGGACGGGCAGAGTGGGGGGCCCTGGCCTCCTCGCCCTGCTGCCAAACTCACTCTGCTGCTTAACTCGCCTTGACGCTTTGTCAGCTGGGGCTTTGACGCTTTGTCAGCCGGGGCCTTGACGCTTGACAGAGATGGAAGTTCTGTAGACCACAGCAGCTCCTACCCCCCGTCCCTGCAGCCTGTCCTGGTGTTGCACCGAGTATCCAGGTGGGCAAAGCTGGGTCAGATCAACTCCTCCCAGTTCACCCACCCAGGTCTCAGTAATGCACACCAAATCAGCACCTTCATCCACAATCAAATCATGGATGATAGTGGTCTTATTGTGTACCGATCTGGCCTTAAACAACAACACACACAGGCCAGTGGGCACAGCAGATGAGCAACGAGGAACCAAACCATGAGAGGAGTGGCAGCAAGGAACAAGGCGCAGATAGCCTTGTCCTCGTCTTCTACGGTAATTCACCACATCCCCATGGCGATATTTCCCTCTACCCGTGATCACTGAAATTGGGGTGGCATCACCCATGTTCCTCCGTACTAAGACTCCTCCTAAACACCTGATATGGACCCAACACGAGCCCACCAACAAAGCCTGCCGGAGCCAATTATCCCAGTAGGTCTCTGTGAGGATTAGGAACAGTCACACCCATTCAAACTTTTTCACACAGGGCCCATCTACTCCCCCTCCTGTCTCACACCCAGGGAGGGCCAGCCTTCTGCCAGTTACAGACTCCAACTCTGAAGGCATCTGGTGACTTTCTCCTCTCATTCAGTTCACTGCACAGGCTCTCACCCTTTGCAGGAACTACACATGCACCACACAACCTCCCCACCACCAATCTCCTCTTGATTGGTTTAACAGAAAATTAAAGCAAACAAAAAGAAAGGTAATAGAAGAGGGGTAGCGCCCTCGGGACTCCCTAAGGCCAGCTGGGCTTTTATGCCTGCTGACCCGGCCAGCAGCTGATGCAAGAAATTAACTGCAGCCTCTCTCTGGAGCCATGGTCAGGCAGGGGGTCCCAGTCCTTGCAGCACTTACCAGGGACTTCAGCTGTCTTGAGGAACAGCACCCCAAAGGAGCAAGCAGCAAGCACCCAGATGCTCAGATACTCACTCCCAGGGCAGGTCTTCTTCAGTCCCCTAGTGCTGTAGCTGCTCCCAAGGAACCCAAGGTCCCAATGTTCTGACTGTTAGGTCCTTCTCTCCGAGATAAATGCTTTCAGAGGGGCTCCGAATCCCCCATTAATCCCTATTAATATAGCAGATGCTAGATTGTAATATTTAGGATGGAGATTAAACCACTTGCACAAGTGTTGTTTTGGTTTTGCCCTAGCAATTTGCCACGATGAGACAGGAGAGGTCCAAACAACAAAGATAACAGCAAATTTGTCCTCTCTCTATTGCAGGAACAATGGAATTCAAAACATGCCAGATGTTTGCATTGTGAAAGTTTCCAATTCCTGTGAGCAAAAGAGAGGATTGGAGAAGTGGGAAGGAAGGAACAGAGAGTATATTACCTTGTCACCCTTTGGCATGCAAATTCTCTTTCTCCAGATAAAACTCCAGATGCTTGAAATAGTTACTAAGGACCTGTCTCTATTTCTGCACAACAAAAGCTGCTAAGCTACCCCTGTGCTCTGCAGTCTCCCACATGGTACTGCTAAAACTGGCAGGAAACAGAAACCTCCACTGTGCTAGGCTATTATTAACAGGCTCCCCTCTCCCCCCACCCCCGCAACATTCTGTGGAAAAATGAAATGCCTCACCAAAGGATGAGATAGAACCAGACCCAGCATTTATGGGGAAGGGCTGTAACTCAATGACAGAGCACATGCTTTTCATGCAAAATGTCCCAAGTTCAATCCCCAGCATCTCCGGATAGGGCAGGGAGAGACCACTGCCTGGAACCCTGGACAGTTGCTGCCAGTCAGTGTAGACAACATTGCTGCTGCCAGCCAGTGTAGACAATATTGAGCTAGATGGACCATTGGTCTGACTCAGTACATAGTCAGGCACCTTCCTATATTCCTATGTTTCAGCATGGTTCAAAGCAAATATCTCCTTATGATTAAAGTAACCATCAAAAACCAAAACCAATTGGTTGAATGAAGAGGATCAGAAGAATTCAGTGTAACTAGAAAAACTGTATGTTTCTTTACCAACAGATATTGGTCCAAAATAAATAAATAAAGATAATTTAATAATAATATCTGATTATTGATCATTAATTTATGTGATTAGCATAGCATATTCTCTGCAATAGGTTTTTTCTGTTTTCAGCCAATCAAATTACTTGCTGCATATTTTCATTCTTCCCCCCTCACCCCACCCTGCTTTGTGTAACATCTTGCCGGATGAACAGTTCTGCAGAACTTCAAAGCTTGCTAATGTAGTTGATCCCTAATACAAGTATTGGAAAACAGTGGATTTTGCAGCGTTTCTTATGGACCAACATAGCTGCCTTTGCTTGCTTATGTATCCTCTAGTAGTTATTCAGGCCAATATAATCAGAGCTTGGAAGTACTTGTAATTCATTACTTTTTTGAGGAATGAGTGAATAGTTCCTTTACATTTTGATTGTAATAGAACTAGGAGTAATTTTATTACTTTTGAGGAGTAATTGTAATGTTTCCGGCATTACTTTGGGGGGGGGGAGCAGGGGAAGTCTTCTGCTCCTCTGATTTGTGGATGAAAATTATGTGCCTCAAACTGGGCTTCTGTGCAGCGTCGGTCTTCTTCCCTCATGCTCTGTGGGTGGGTAGGAGGCAATGAGGGAGGAGATAGAGAGTGAGACAGGGTGGAGTGGAGAAAACAATTGTTTTAAAAAATGGATGGTGGTGGTGAAGAATCGAGTGGAGGAAAAAAGGAGCCGGAGGGCAAGAAGAAAGATGACAGAGTGTGTATGTGTGTGTCTGTGAATACTGTGTTTGCACTTGGCACACAAAGTGGCCTCCACCACCCTCTCTGGCTACTGTGCTGCATTTGCAGTATTTTAACTTTTTTGCATCTCAGGGGAAAATGTTTGCTTGGGTGAGTGTCCCTTAGTTGGTGGCAGGGCAGGGTCTGGGAGGTGGTTAAGTGGGAGAGATTATGCTTGTTGGCTGAGTGGGGGGGGTTGCACTTGGTTTGACATGCAAAGTAGTGGCCTCTGCCTCCCTCCCCACCTCCCTTACCAGTGGAGAGACCACCATTGCTATCTTATGGATAAAAAGAATTATTCTACTACCTCTGTATGTGTGTGTTTATTTTTAATGTTGTTTTAGGCTACTTAGATGTGCAGCAGCCAAGGCCAGCACCTTGTAGGCATTTTTTAAAAAGTAACTGAAATGTAATTGTAGTGTTTACTTTTGAGAAAAAGTAATCAGCTACTTTCAAAGCAATTGCAATTGTAACGGTAATTACTACTTTGTTGGGCCATGTAATTGTAACTGTAATTTATTACTTTTTAAAAGTAATCTTCCAAGCTCTGAATATATGACCAGCCAAGCTGTACGTAGACCCATACTCATGCACTGTGAGCAGGGGCTTGACAATCCCTGTTTTTGGGGGTCTCATAAAGGCACAAACCCCAAGAGGTTTAGTGAGCCCCTGATGGGCTGACATAGCTGATAACTGTGTCTGGCTTGGTGGGTTATAAAATGTCATTTGAAATAATAGTTTCACAGGCATGATACTGGGATCACAGGGTTTGCAACCTTTATCGCTTGTAAGGCTGAAATCCATGATTCTCTTGTAAACTTGGATATAATGTGGCTTGACCATGGAAGCATCTCCTGGACTATACAGCCAGGAAGTGGTCATTCATGACTAAGAGAAGCATGCCTCTTTAATCAAGAGTTTCTGCCCTGAGACAAACTATGTGGGAGGGTCACTAGCAATTTTAGTAGTGGTTTATCTGATGTGGCCACCTGTCTACTGGGAACTCAACATGGAGCGAGCCACTATTCACTATTCTTATGAAGTCATTAAGGAATAAAGGAACCTTCCTCTTTCAACAAGCCTTTTAAGTTGAGACCTTATCCCACTCTGTGTCTGTGTTGGAATTGCTTTTTAATATGTTCGTAAATAAGGATTTTAAACCTTTTTTAAAAAACAATGTTTTTTACCTTTTTAAAAAATGTTTTGAAAGCTTTTAAAAATGGTTTTGAAGATGTTTTGTTTTAATGTATTTTAAAGTCTGTTTTAATGATGTTTTGAAGTGTTTTTAGTGCTTTTGTTTGCTACCCTGAGCTCCTGCTGGGAGGAAATGCGGGATATAAATCAAATAATAAATAAATAAGGAATGACTAAGGTTTAAGCTATACCACATGCAGAAAGTGCAGGACTAGATCTCCTGATTTATATTTTTAATGAAATGCAGCTGCGGGAGCTGACAATTTGATTGGAAATATGACCAAAAAAAAAAAGGATGGGGGTGTTTAACTCTTTCCCCCTACAATCTTTTCCTGATTGAATCCTCCCTCCTCCCTTTCCAGGCTGCTGTTTGCTCCATGGGCACCTCCAGTCAAATTGGTAGCAATTAAAAAATATAATGTTGAGATATCCAGTCTAGTGTGTGGTTTGGTTCTTAGACCGTCTAATCAGTTTTTGACCATGCAGTGTTATGTGTTTAAAAACAAAAGCTGTTTTTGTTTTCTAAAAATTGACACCTATGTCTAGTGTTTACACTGGCAACCTTCCTCTCTAAAACCCTGTGAACTCTGTCTCACCCTCTCTAAGAAACATCAGCCTTGATGTTACACTAAAGTTACTGTTAAATATGTTTAGCTTTAGAAAACAAATCTCTTGGGGAATGATTGTTTAACATTGGAAAGACTGTGTGTGTGTGTGTGTGTGTGTGTGTATAGTTTGAAATCAGGTTAGTGCCTTATTAAATGGCCTATGCTTTGAGGTGGTGGTCAGAAACTGCAGCCAAAAAAACTGCTGTTCTATTCTATAAAACTGGCTTAAAAGGGTGAAAGAAATGGGGAGGGGGAGGGTCTTCTACAATATACAGAATGTTGCAGGGAATCCAGGTGCAAGCTTGGAAAATGTTCTTAGTGAAAACCATTCCCCAGAACAGTATTACTGGCACACAACCAGGTCCTTGTGGCTTGTTAAATAAGAGCTATAATCAGAGGCTATAAGAGCCCACTGTTCTCTCTCTTTCATTTCTTCGTATGTGTGAGGACATTTGTGGTTTGCTGCCAGTTCCACAGTTAAGCTGAGGCTGGTAGGGAAGAAGCCCAGAGTTCTGCATCTGTATCAGCAGTCTGATAAAGACTTTGTTTTAAAACAAACATGGATCTGACTTTGGGGGAATCCATATGGATGTCTGTCTCGGTTAAGTCTACAGGATGAAAGGGTGAGCTTGCAAAAAAAAAAAGTCTGGAAGAGAGGACGATACTTATAATGGACTGTCTCAAACAATGAAGTAAGGTCATTCTTTTATTGGAGTGCAATATTTTTAATCATTTTAATAACCTTATGATAAAATTAATGGGAAGATGTTCATGGAAATGGTCCACCACATATTTCAATATAAGCCAACATGAGCTGGACCATCATAGCTTTCGATGCTTAAGCAACTTCTCCTGATGTAAAGTCCTATGTGCAAAAGCTTTGCCACGGAAGCTTTGCTGCAGAAACACCCTGCTGCTATCATGAAAAGCTTTGCGGCAGAAACACCCTGCTGCTATCATGAAAAGAGTGTGCTTCCAGACAGGGGCTTAATTTGCAAATGGTTGCTGACTTACTGCAAATGGGCAACAACATTGTATGGGCCCTGCAAAAAACCTCCACAATGAACACCTGTCCAGAAGCACCCAGAGTAAACAGCAGGATGCTCAGCGAAATAAATATGTATCTGCCTGGGGCAGACTAGATTCAGGCAGAGGATAAAGGTCAGCATTTTTTTTTGTAGTTCTAAAAGCAAAGTGTAAAGATGGAGCTCAGCATCAGATCTGAGGATGAAATATCTGCACAACTACAAATGGCTGTGCAGTGTGGAAAACAGTATTGGCCCTTGCTTTTGAGCAACTGTACAACTCAGGACCAGATTACTTGAAAGACCATCTGCCCCTGTAAGATCACTTAGATCATCTGGGCAAATCCTACCTGTGGTAAGACTGGAACTCCAAAGATGGAGGATTACATTTTTGTATCTTTGTTGGCATTCTTCTTACTTTGCTTCTTTTGTGTTACTACTGTTTCTACAGAGAATCTAACCTAGAAAATTATATTTCTCTCATTATTCATCCTAGAAATCTGTTAATTATTTTTATTAATTTCAAAGCCTTTCTATTGGTTAATGTCATATAATGGTGAAGATAGCCTTTTCTGTTTCAAGCTGGAGGTTATGCTCTATTTCTATTTTGGGTGCATTAATAGTTGAATCTGGAACTGCAGTTTGATGTAAAATCAGACTGATTACAATACATTTCTACTTAAGCAATGGCTCTAGCTGTTGGAAAAAAACAAACTTGGTCTGCCCAGGATGCCTGTGTTCATGCCTGCTATGCTTAAACCACTCCATTTAAGGAAAGATGGGCATGGTCAATTAAAAACATAGAGCACACCTAGAAATTTGCTAGAATATATTTCACCTCCCACTGTTTTATCTTGTGTAAACTGAGACACTCCTCATGTCCATTGGAAACTATTCTGCAGAATAGTCAGTGCCATTATTCCACAAATCCACAACAAGATCAGCACAGCACATGTCTTGTTTCTGTTATCTGGGCTGATTGCAGGTGTTGCCACCACTCACCATATGCTCAGAGGCACATGTTACCAAATTCTTCCAGGCTACACAGGCTGTGAAAGACCAACCCAAATTGTGTTTGTATTTTTACAAATTTGTATGGCAGTACAATATCTCAGAGAGGAGGTAAGGTCTCCTGCTCCCCTGGTGCATTCACTATAGCTGCCCAATTTCCCTGCTTTTTAAAGATTAATAGAAATATCTGTTGGTTATAGGTATTTATCTGCTTTTTAATCTGGGAGGTAAGAAATGGGATCCTGTGCAAGTTTCCTCTGAATGGACCTATCATTTGCATGCTTGTTGAATTCAGTAGGATTTACTCCCCTGCAATCATGCTTAGGATGGGTGAAACTGACCACAGGGGATGGGAAGGGGAGGAGGAAGAAGGAAGTGGGGAGGGGAGGAGGAAGGGAGAGGAGAGGGGAAGAAGGGGAAAGGCAGGTCTGATTATTTGCATGCTTATTGAGTTCAATGGGATTTACTCCCATGCAGTCATGGTTAGGATAGGTAAAACTGGCCATGAGGGGGAGGAAGAGGGGAAGGGGAGCCAAAGGAAGGGGAGGGGGAAGGAGGGGATTGGAAGGGAAGGAGGAGGGGAAAGGGAAGGGTGAGGAAAGGGGCAAAAGGGAGGTGATGGGAGGGAGGAGAAGGGGAGGGCTGTTTTGATCATTTGCATGCTTAGTGAGTTCAATGGGATTTACTATGATGAAATTATGCTTAAGATAGGTAAAACTGACCCCGGGGGAGGAGGGGGAGGGGAAGGAGGAGGAGGGGAATGGAAGGGGATAGGGGAAGGGGAGCGAAGGGGCAAGAGGGAGGGGATAGGAGAGAGGAGGAGGGGAGGGCAAGTTTGATCATTTGCATGCTTTTTGAGTTCAATAGGATTTACTCCTGTGCAATCATACTTAGGATAGGTGAAACTGACCTGGGGGACAGGCAGGGAGGAGAGGAAGAGGGCAGGAAGAGGAGGGGAAGGGAGGAAGGGGGAGAGATTGGGTGGGTGGGCACTGGGTATAGGGGAAGCCCCTTTCGTTTCCAAAAGGAAAATGTGAACATTATCATTTTTCAGGGTTCCCCCACCTTTTTATTCTACAGCAGACAAAACTGTCCCTGGCCACATCCACATCAGACCTTTATTTCACTTTAGACAGTCAAAGAATCCTGGGAAGTGTGGTTAGTGAAGGGTGCTGCAAGTTGCTAGGAGATGCCCTGTTCCCCTCACAGACCTTCAGTCAGAGCGGCTGACTGTTAAACCACTCTGGCCACTGGAGCTCTGTCAGGGGAATAGAAGTCTTCACTCAGAACCCTAAACCCCACACCTTTTTACCGTAAAATCTGGTTGGAGTAGCTTGAGTGTTCTTTTTTTTAATTCAGCTTCACAGAGATTTTGCAACTGATTGGCAGATCAACCTGTTCCCCCTCCAGGTGTGGCTAATGGAAACACTTTGCTCTGGCGACTAGTGTAATTATAGCCAGAGAAAAGAAATGGTGGTACAGCTACGCAATGGGATGGCAAAATGATAACAAATAATGAAGAAAAGGCAGAAATGCTCAATTCCTACTTTGGCTCAGTCTTCTCCCAAAAAAGGGTCATGAAGTTGAAGGGGCAGGACAGCAGCTTGAGATTGATAGACAAATGGTCAAGGGACACTTAATCACTTTGAATGAGTTCAAATCTCCAGGGCCCAATGAACTGCATCCTAGAGTATTGAAGGAACTGGTTGAAGAACTCTCAGAACCAATGTCTATTATCTTTGCGAAATCGTGGAGGACTGGTGAAGTACTGGATGACTGGAGGAGGGCTAATGTTGTCCCTATCTTCAAAAAGGGCAAAAAGGAGGAACCTGGAAATGAGAGACCATTCAGCCTGACATCAATTCCTGGGAAAATTCTGGGGCAGGTTATAAAGTGGTCAGTCAGTAAGCATCTTGAAAACAATGCAGTGATTACTACAAGCCAACATGGATTTATCAAGAACAAATTCTGCCAGATTAATTTTATCTCAATGTTTGACTGGGCTAACCTCCCTGGTAGACTGTGGGAATGCTGTGGACATAATATATCTCGAATTCAGCAAAGCTTTTAACAAATTGTCCCATGATATTCTGATTAGCAAGCTAGCTAAATGTGGGCCCGATGGAATAATTATCAAGTGGATCCACAGATGGCTGCAGAGTCATGCTTAAAGACTCCTTATCAACGATTCCTTCTCAAACTGGGTCAGGTAACAAGTGGGGTACCGCAGGGATGTCCTAGGCCCAATGCTCTTCAACATTTTTATTAACTACTTGGATGAGGAGGTGCCGGGAATGCTTATCAAATTTACAAATGATACAAAATTGAGATGGATAGCTAATACCCTGGAGGACAGAAACAAAATTCAAAGTGATCTTGATAGGCTGGAGAATTGAGCTGAAAACAACACAATGAAATTTAACAGGGATAAGTGCAAAGTTCTACACCTAGGAAAAAGAAACCAAAGGCACAGTTATAAGATGGGGGATACTTGGCTCAGCAATACTACATATGAGAAGGATCTTGGAATTGTTGTTGATCACAAGCTGAACATGAGCTAACAGTGTGACATAGCTGCAAAAAAGGCAAATGCTATTTTTCAAATCACATGAAGTACTAGTTTCCCTCTATTTGGCACTGGTTAGGCCTCATCTTGAGTACTGTGTCCAGTTCTGGGCACCACACTTTAAGAAGGATGCAGATAAACTGGAACAGGTTCAGAGGAGGGCAACAAAGATGATCAGGGGACTGGAAAGAAATCCCTATGAGGAGAGACTGAAAGAACTGGGTGTGTTTAGCTTTGAGAAGAGAAGATGAGGGAACTATATGATCGCACTGTTCAAGTACTTGAAAGGTAGTCACACAGGGGAGGGCGAGGATCTCTTCTCGATTGTCCCAGAGTACAGGACATGGAAGTATGAGCTCAAGTTACAGGAAGCCAGATTTTGACTAAACATCAGATAAACCTTTTTAACTGTATGACAATGAAACCAATTACCTAGAGAGCTAGTAGATTCTCCAACACTGGAGACATTCAAGAGAGAGTTGGACATCCACCTGTCTTGGGTATGCTTTAAGTTGGAGTCCTGTACTGAGCAGGGGGTTGGATGTGACGGTCTTAAAAGCCCTTTCCAACTCTACTATTCTATGATGGTGTGGTGTGAGGTTACAATGTGGCATAATGATATTAGCATACATAATAAGGTTTATGTGAGAGGAACAGTAACTTTGGATGGTCTGAAGCAATGAAAGAAACTGATAAATTATCATGGACTGATGAGTAATATTTCTTAGTAAATAGTAAGTGCTGTGTACATATACATATATTTCTGAATACTAATGGTGAATTTATATACTCTTGATTGTTTATCTCTGCATTGTTTCAGTAATATGGCAGATCTACCACTACATCCCATCCCATGTCACACCAGCCAGGGCAGATGGAGGTGGTGTTTCCTATGCCCATTGCAGGCTGGCATAGCTGAGGGGCTGAAGTTCAGTCCCCTTGGGGGATCCATAGTGCTTTGGATCCAGTGGATTCAAAGCTGCCAGCACCTCATCACATAACACCCCATTTCAGGCCTTTTTGATTTCTATTGCCGGCAGGAGAAGTGCTTGTGGTAGATTTCTGAATACATGGGCAAAGCTTGCCAATTATGGTGCTGCTCTGTGGTGCCATGTCACAGTCAGCATGGGAGATGGGCACACACCTATACTGAACCCTAAATCCTATCATTGGATGGATGTACCCATGAAGATGGCAGGAGTCACCAGGACAGGAACTGGCATAAGTAAAAACCTTCCCATTGACTCCAATGGGAAAAAACAGAGTAAATTAAGATCACTCTTCCTGCTACACTGCTTCTATATATTCCCGCTCCCCTCCTGAACTGAGGATGTTTGGGTGTTGGGGAACTACTGCTGGCAGATCAGGATTGCTTGGCCCATCTATTGGAGAATTAGAGTTAACTTTTCATTTTATCCTTTCATTCCATTTTATAAGTATCCCTATCATGACAGTGCAGTAGCCCTTGGGATATAAGTTAGGAGAACTATCCACAATTTCTTTAGCAGCTTTTTTACTCTGTACACCAAACAGTAGCCAAATTATTTATTGTCTTCTCCCAGAGCTCGTCCTCTGGCTTCTCAGCTCCTAGAAGAAAGCAAAGTGGAAATAAATGACATTTCCCCCCAAATGATCTTCAGGTTGATCTAAAATGATCCCTGGTCCAGTTTATCACTAGCAACTCTGTCCTGTTCTTGTTTCCTTCTGAGTTTGTTCTCCTTCTCTACAACTGAAACTTAAAACTGCCAGGCAAGTGTTTGGGGGCTCTATGGAAAAACTTGCAAGCTTTGTTAAAGAAAACAGAAGAACAAATGATTAACAAAGCCTGCCAAAAGTTAATTGTTTATGAAGGTTATTTAGAATGTGTGTACTGGAGGGTAGCACTCAGGCTTTTAAAACAGTGGGATCCTCTCAGCCAGAACAGATTGCCTACCTATCCCAGCACTCAAGGACACATTATTAATTATCGTATAGGCACAGGCAATGCCATCTTTGCTTTTTCAAAATGCTTCTGGGAGCACTAAGGACTGTATCTCCAGTTTATTTTATGAGCTCTGTGTAAAATGAACAGATTCCCAAAGACACTACAGATTCCTTCCATGCCACTAAATGGCTTTCTGGCTATTGTGCTCCTCATCCTACACATGTTGTGTAACTCCAAAAGCATGTGCTCAAAGCTAAATACTAAGTTTGTAAATGTTCTCAGAAACACTCTGCAACAAATATACCATACGCACAAGGACCAAAGAGAGACAAACTGGATGGGGAATGGAAAGCAGGTGAGGGGGAATAATGCATTGGACCTGGTCTGGATGACCCTTGGCTAGTCACTATCTCTTAGCTTACCTCACAGGATAGGATAAAACTGTGAGCACAAAATTGAAGAACACCATGTATACCAAGGTCAGGATAGATATGGGCTGACAAGGAAATAAGTTGGTGAATAATTTCACCTGGCTGCAAGCTTTTCTTTTCTTTTTTAAGAAAGTGAAATATTTTTAGTAACGTGAAGAATTCCAGGGGAGAACAGACACAGAAACACCAGAGATACATGAAGATTGTCTCTAAGGTCACAGAGAAGCAACTGAGACAGAGGGCAAGAAGCACTCCAGAGCTCCCCAGAAATCCCAGTATTTTCCACCAGCCTTCCTTTGCCTTTTGAGTGCTCACAACACACTGCCTATAAGTTCCCAGCTACTGTTGTCAGGAAACTTTGGCAGACAAGTATAGCTGCTGCTGTTGACATATTTGTCTTCTTCAGTACTGAAATGCCCACCAACCTACAACAAGTAAGGGTGTATGGAAGGAATGACAGCACATGTGTGTGTAGAATCTCTGGCTTTTTCCATGGTTGGAATGTAGCTTATTGTACAAAGGTACGAGTCACATCTGTTGCTCCACCCATTCTTACCTCTGACCAAACCCACTCCTAACATAGCCTGGTCCCAGGCTATGGTCTGAAGGCACATGAAACCACCATCTTGCTGAAGCTAAGCAGGTCTGGGTCTGGTCAGTGCCTGGATGTATGCCACCTTGGGTTTCATGGCAAAAGAAAGGTGGGGTATAAATGTAACAAACAAACAAACATGCAGCCCTGTGAGGTTGCCCCTGAGATAGATTTATTATGGTCACAAACCAATAAAGTTGTCCATGAGAGAATGTGACCCTCGGGCAGAAAAAGGTTTCCCTATGCTATTGGAGGTCACTGATTCATAGGGTCACCATAAGTCGTAACCAATTTGAAGGCACGTAACACACACACACACACACCCTTGGATTAGCAGCTAAACCTATTCCCTGCCTCTAGTGACTCAAGCCTGATCAGTCCAGGGAGACAGAGAGAGAGAGAGAGAGAGAAACACACCTTAAAGGATAACAAGATAGAGCTTCCTTTGTGTTTATTCAAGCAGCTTCTTCACTTCCATAATTGCAAACAACAGTGTCAATGAAAGATCTGTTGAATACACACTTGCCTTTGGATTAGTGCGAACTGTGGTATTCTGACTGAACTGTCAGTAAACAAGGTCCATGCACTGAGACTACAAGCCTAACAAGCAGACTGGTACTATCCTGTCTCCTCACACTTCCTTATCTGTGTTTTGTAGTCACGTGCAACCCCCCTCATCTCACACAAAGCTTTAATTCAGAAGCACGCTTGTACAATTTCTGTTTACTTACCAGTTAGGGTAGCCAGAGACAAAAGAGAACAGACCTTCTGTGGAATTTCAGCAAGTGTACATTGCCATGCAAGCTACACTTACTGAAATTCCCTTTCCCACCCTACAATTAAACATGCAGGAGTCCTCTCCTCTTTTGCATCTGGCCACATTACCTATCATATACTATGTAAGCATACACTTTAATGCCCTTGAATAGTGGCAATGTAAGTTTTGTGGGGGAGGGGAGTGAAGGAAAGTGTTTGCTCTCAAATGGGTGGTGGTGCTTGTAGTGGTGTTGTGAACTACCATTGTTCACCTTGCACTTGGCATGGTTGGTCACTGACAGAGGACAATAGGCACAGATGAGCAGTTGATTGTTTCAAGCACCTGAAAATGTGAGTCATACCCTCCTGCTAGGACTGAAACCAGTTCTACTTGTGCAAGGAAAAGTGAAGAGCAGCAGTTTAGATATGGCTGTGGACCCTGTTTAAGATTTCAGGTTGACAGGCTGAGATTGCTTTGAGACTACCATTGCCTGCTTGTGTGCTTGCTTCTGCACCTCTGTAATGCCAGCTCAACCTGTATAATAGACAGAAAAGGAAGCATGCCCTCTAAAGGTTGCCACGAATTTCTCACTGCTCAAGGACCTCTGCTCATTTATGCATTTCCATCGTAAGATTAAATATGCCCAACTGTGAAAATATCCAAGTGACTCATTTTTATTTTAAAAAAGCATTTAGTCCAAGTACAGTGCACCAGGGAGGAGATATACAATCTAAAAACAATCTTTTCTTCATTTGATCTTATTAGTCAGTTAAAGCATAGACAATATGTCTTCAGAACCTAAATATATACAGTTTATGGCTTCCAGAAGCTGCATTCTAATTCAATTCCCTTGCCATTGCCTCATCCAACCTATCTCACATTAAAGGCTCAGTTGCATTTCTGGTGACATTTAGGAGAGTAACTCAAAATTTAAATGTGTATAAATGGTACCCTAGAATGTGAGCCCACAATCAGCCCAAGCTCTTATCTTTTAATTTTTTTTCTTCAAAGCAGTCGCAATTTTGTAGGATCCTGGCCAGATGGCTGGAGCAATTTAATAAAAGGCTGGTTTTGACTAGATGCTGATGGGATTGTAAAAGGCAAGGCTCAGCTATTCAGTGTGGCAAACGAAATAAGCTTGGAAAGCTGTCTAAGATGACTTAATGGGAAAACATTAAAATCTATTTTTGAGACAAGAATTTTTATATGTATTTAATTTCCATTTCTCAGTTTGGGCTGGTTTTGTTTCACAATTTTCTGCTTTGTCTTCTACTTGAAATATCCCCCCCCCAATAATTTTTCAATTTGTTTTTGCTTACTGAGCAAAAACAGTGAGAAAAACTATGAGGTGTGTGCCCCCCATCCCACCTACAGTGCTTTTGAATTGGTTTCTCTACAGAATATTCTACAATAGTTTATTTCTCCTCTAAAGGCAGAAACCAAGAGTTAATCTTTATAGTTTTGCAACAACAGAAAACAGTACTTGAGAAATGTTCGGATACCAAAGTAATTGCTGTGGTGCTAAGACTTTTACTAAATTTTACATTTAACATTTAATAAATTAATGACATTTAATAAATTTTAAATGTCATTGGGGAAAAATAGATGTTTTAGACACTGAGGCAGAAAAAGCTGCTCTGGCTAGAAAAACAAGGACGTCAGTCTTTCTCTATGAAAAACTTTACTGCCATGTTGGAGAAGCTACTTCTTCCCGCTCTCATAGGGATTAACAAATCTGTCAATTTTGGTTTTTCTCAATTTCCCCCTCATCTGGCTCTCCACATTCTCATGAAAAATCAGCAGCTTTTTAGTGCTAATTTCTCTTAATATATGCATGCATGCAACTGCAAAGTGCAACCTTTTTGTATATTTACAAGGAGCATGCATCTACTTCTCTTTTGAGACATTTCCCTCCTCTGGTTTGACTTTCTTGGAGCAAATCTTCTTGCAGAGGAAGTCGCTGCAACTGCACTCCTAACACAACTTCAAAGTCCTCCTTCCTCTCATCTGCTCCCTGCTGAACAGCTGATGGGCGAAAGGGGACTGAGAGGGCCCGGTGAAATCCAGCAGCCAAATTGGTCTATGGTCCAGGGATTCCCCACCACTGCCATATACGGGAGACAGCCTGCAGTTCTGTATTCTGCTCTGTGGTATACACTTCCTTAGATAATAATGGAGGGAATAAATATCCGTCATCATCAGAAATGTTTTAACAGTCATAAAATCACTCACCTGCTGTAGCACAGCACTTACCCAATCCTACCCCCCCAGAGCTAACTACTATGAGCTGCAAAGTGGAAAGGAAGAGTGAGATGGGCAGGGAAAGTGGGCAGGAAGAGTGAGATGGGCAGTGACAGGCAGCCTGCTGCACTGTGGGAGGATCCCACAAAAGTGAGGAAGGTAAGAAAAAAAAGCACCAGGAGCCTGCTCCTATCGCAGCTGGACATACCTCCCTGCATCACCTGCTGTGCCTTCTACCAGCTGCCCTGTGGAAAAGATCTTTATGACTTGCTTTATATTGATACTGGTTAGTGTGTGTGTGTGAACACATATTTATAGTGAACTGATATTACTTATAATCTACCGTGCAAGGATTTGTATCCTGAAAGGAAGATATAAATAGTTGTAACAATTTTACAACTGTTTACAAACAAACTGTCCAAAACATTCTGTCCAAATTTTGACTCTGTCCAAATTTTGAAAATATTTTCTCAAGAAATATGGAAAACTAAACAATGGCCCACAGACTGGAAGAGTTCAATATACATCCCAATTCCAAAGAAAGGATATCCCCGGGAATGCAGTAATGATCGAACGATTGCCTTAATATCCCATGAAAGTAAAGTAATGCTCAAGATTCTACAACAAAGGCTCTTACCATATATGGAGTGAGAAATGCCAGATGCCAAACAAACTTTGGATAATGGAATGGGCCAAGGAATTTCAGAAGAAAATTACCCTGTTTTTTTTAGATTTCAGCAAAGCCTTTGATTGTGTAGATCATGAAAAACTATGGAATGCTTTAAAAGAAATGGGGGTGCCACAGCATCTGATTGTGCTCATGCGCAACCTATACTCTGGACAAGAGGCTACTGTAAGGACAGAATATGGAGAAATCGATTGGTTCCCCATAGGAAAGGGTCTGAGACAGGGGTGTATTTTATCACCCTATTTATTTAATCTATATGCAGAACATATCATAAGGAAAGTGGGATTGGACCAAGATGAAGGAGGTGTGAAAAGTGGAGGGAGAAATATCAATAATTTAAGATATGCAGACGATACCATACTACTAGCAGAAACCAGTAATGATTTGAAACGAATGCTGATGACAGTTAAAGAGGAAAGCACAAAAGCAAGACTACAGCTGAATGTCAAGAAGTCTAAAGTAATGACAACAGATTTATGTAACTTTAAAGTTGACAATGAGGACATTGAACTTGTCAAGGATTATCAATACCTTGGCACGGTCATTAACGAAAATGGAGACAATAGTGAAGAAATCAGAAGAAGGCTAGGACTGGGGAGGACAACTATGAGAGAACTAGAAAAGGTCCTCAAATGCAAAGATGTATCATTGAACACTAAAGAAATGATCATTCAGACCATGGTATTCCCGATCTCTATGTATGGATGTAAAAGTTGGACAGTGAAAAAAGTGGATAAGAAAAATATCAACTCATTTGAAGTGGTGTTGGAGGAGAGCTTTGCACATACCATGGACTGCAAAAAAGACAAATAATTGGGTGTCAGAATAAATTCAACCAGAACTGTCACTAGAAGCTAAAATGATGAAACTGAGGTTATCATACTTCTCATTATGTGTCCAGACATAATTCACTAGAAAAGACAATAATGCTGGGAAAAACAGAAAAAGAGGAAGACCAAACAAGAGATGGGTTGATTCCATAAAGGAAGCCACAGGCCTGAACTTACAAGATCTGAACATGGTGGTTCATGACAGATGCTCTTGGAGGTCACTGATTCATAGGGTCGCCATAAGTCGTAACCGACTTGAAGGCACATAACAACAAACAAACAAACACTGGCCATATGCAAATGGGACAAATGTTTCCAGAAGGCAAAACTTTTGCAGTTGGTGCCCTGGTCAAAGCACCACTGCATTTGGGTTACTTGTTTTGCTAGAGGAGAAGGATAAATGTTAATCTGGTAAAGAAGCAATGGAGGCATGTAGATGAAGGGACAGAGTAGTGTATCAGTGCCTACTTGTGTACACTAAGGACCTAGGAAGTCTCTGGGGTCACCTGCTCTATGCAGTATATGGTGAATAATAATAGGAATAATTCACTTCAAGAACAGGTAGATCATAAATCACTTGACTTCTTAAAATGTGAAGTCCCCGTAAATCATTATCAAATGTTCAGTCAGAGTAGAATTGGAAAGTGCTTATAAGGCCATCAAGTCCAACCCCCTGCTTAATTCAGGAATCCAACTTAAAGCATACATGACGGGTGCCTGTTCAGCTGCTTCTTGAATGTCTCTCATGTCTTCAGCCTCTGAACTGTCTGTTGTTGCTTCTTTGGGCAACCCAGAGAGTCACTCCCCTGTCAAAATTGGCCCTACAGATGTTTCTGCTCATGTTCAACCAATATGCAACATAGATTGTCTCTTTACAGAATGTGCTTACCTTTCTTGGTTTCACTTTGTCATGGTAGTCATACTGAAAGATTCCCTTGTAACTAAGTCCTAACCACCAAGGAATTCCCTGCTTGTCCTGGGTAGTGAAAACACAAACACTAGAGTCAATATTTTTCTGAAGGGGGTATAGCAAGATAATATACAGGCAAAGGAAGTTATAATTTTGTGCCTTCTTTTTTAAAAATGGTAAACATATTTGGTATATTTGGACAGTCTTAACAACAATATATTTGGCTGTTGGACCAGTCCTTAATAGAGGTTGCTTCCACACTAGCAGTTTAAACTGGAATTATCTACCTTTGCTCACTCTTGACAGAGAATCCTGTCATTGCCAACCAACTGCATTCAGGTTTTTCTGTGTTGTCCTCCTGTCTTTTTTCAGTCCCAATTTGTGACATTTATGGAACTGCAGTATCAACCTGTCCAGAGTGGACTGGCAAAGTACTTTTGAAGCTTTTCAGGGCTACTGTGCCTCTAAAGGGTTACCGTAGCTTCTTCCTTGCAGCTTCTGCCTCTTATATTGCTTCCTATTTGATGTGGCAGCAGCATTACTGGTGAATAGCCTTTTAATTGCATATTAATTGCTCATTTGCTGTTCAATGTGTGTGTGTGTGTGTGTGTGTGTGTGTGTGTGTGTGTGTAGGGGGTTACTTACTGGTTTCTTCTCATATTTAACTTTTTATTGCAAAATACCACTATTTTGCAACAAATGAAAAGAAAAACTGAGAAGAAATCAGTAACTAAAGCCCCACCACCTTCACTAAAATGGGGTGAAAAAATGAGTAATTAAGGTGTAATAGTTAAGAGGCTAGTCATCAGTAAAGCTGCTACCACATTAAACAGAAGGAATAAAAGAGGTAGTTATTAATTTCTGAGCAAATATTACAGGAATATCTTAGCCATGGCGATGATCGTTGTTGGATAATATAGCAATGTTATAAGTGCTATGTGTTTCCAGTTGATTTCAGAAAAGCAATGCCTTAAGCAGGGTGAAAGGACCCTATTGTGGAAGCAACTAACATTTCATTGCTAAGACTTTTCCCATTGGAAGCTATCTCATACAACGTATTTCTTTCTCTTAAAAATTATCATGCTGCCTTGAATTCAAGAAAGAGGGGTTAGAGATGAAACAGGGTATGCTTGCCAAATCTATTCATATGGGAAAATTCTGGATCATATCATTAATCTACGAAAGGCAGCACTAATGTGATTTGATCAGTACAGAATGCTTAGATCTGTTAGATAAGGAGGAGTTAAATTACTACATGACAGAACTATTTTGCAGAAAAATGAATGGTACTTTATATCAGCGCTTTTTTGTATTAGTAAGTAGGTACACTTAGCAAAATGATTTCCACTTCATCAATGGGCTGGAAAGCATATACCAAAAGCAGCAAATGCTGTCAGACTGGATAGTTCACATTATTCTGTCAGTAAACTTTAAATGATATACAACAAATGGAAGAAGCTTCCCTCCTCTGTACTTGAATGTGCCTATTATTAGTACTTGTGATATACTAATACACTGTCCCTTTAATTTATTATGTGAATGACCTGATGTTCTCAATGCATAGGCAAACAATGAATGACAATCTCAATATTAAATGCAATATGTCAAATATATTTGCAGACCAAAGGCATCAGGGAGAACAATCCAGACCCTGGCCAGACAGCAGTGGGGTGTGACAGAGTGGTGGAGCTGCTGTAACATCCTGTCCCGTCACTCAGGCTGGCCAGGGTGGAAGGTTAGGAGGCCCAATGCCATCAAGTGAATGTAGTGGGGCTCGCTCAGCCCCTTCCCACCCCTCCAAAAGCCCAACTTTCTGGACTTTCTGCTGGCTACCACCACTGGTGATACTTTTATTTGCTGAGAGCTTTATGCTGGCTATATGACAATGGCACCACTCCAAACTACCCCCCAGGCCAGCAAAAAGGGGGTTTGGATTGCTGCACAAACCCTAAATTTCTATTATGCTACTTGAATGAATGGTGCAGTAAACCAATTCTTACAAACTGCAACTGAAACACCTAAGATGGATAAAACCTAGGAACTGCACTGTTCTATTATATATTTCAGGTGCCTGATTATTAGTTAAAAGTGCATCACCATGAAATTATTAAAGATATTTATTTATCTTAACACAGGAAATAAAACAGAATTTTCATTAGAGTGTAAATGGAGAATGATATTAAATGTAATTATTCATGATCAACCAATTTATTCAACTGAATAATCATTTTCATTTGGCACATACCTTAACTGCATAATAATGGACTCCATATGTCGGAAGAGATTCTACAATGCTCATGTAACTGTGGAGGAAGGCATAATAAAACAGTGTGTCATCAACAGCAAACGGGGCAATGCAAAAACAGCTGATTCATGAGCATTTGGGCACCTTTTCTAGCAGGTACTAATGCAGTGGTTCCCAGACTTTTTTCCTCATGGACCACCTGAAAACTGCCGAGGGTCTTGGCAGACCACTTAATGATTTTTCTGTCCTTTACTTCCCAAACATAACCACAGTTTTGTCTCATTTTTCTCCCCAAACTTCATCATGCAGAGGATCCCATGCACATTTACTCAGATGTAAGCTCCACCAAGATCAGTGATAGATGTGCATAGGACTTCAGCTTTAGCATGTGTGTGTGGAATTGCAGCCTACGTTCATTTGTCTTAAAGATGCTACAGAGTACTGTTAACAAGGGGCCAAATAAGATTCCAACTCTAGGGAAAGAGTATTTCCACCACACCACCCTGCCAGCTTGTTCACTTCTGCATCTTCTTTTCAAGAACATAGAGTAAGATGGAAGGATATTAAGTGAGCTTGGACCTGGGAGACCAGGGTTCCAATCCTCACTTGGTCATGAAGCTCACTGGGTGACCTTAGATGAGTCACTGTCTCTCAGGCTAACCTAACTCCTAGGGTTGTTGTAAGGATAAATTGGGGAGTGAGAGAACCTTGAGCTCCTTGGAGGAAAACTGAAAACTAACATAAATGGGTACATAACAAACAGTAACTTAGTAGGTGAACCCCTCCTCCCAAAGATTGAGGCTGCAGTCCAATATTACCTGAGAATAAGCCTCACTGAATACAGTCGGGCTGACTTCTGTATAAACATGCCTAGGTTTGGGTAGTGATGGGGAAGCAGTGATTGGGATGGGTGGGAAGCAAAGAGAGCATAAACTTGCATCCCTTCTTGCTAGCCTGGGGGGCAGGGAGAGGAGGGGACTGTCTGATACACATCATAATCCTCCCTCCATCGCTCAACCAATACCACTCAGGACAGTCCATCCCACCATTTCCCTTTTTTTTTTAGCTGTTTCTTCTACCACCACCACCCACCCAGCCATGTGAGGGAAAGGAGGAGGGAGGAGTGAAGTTGGAGAAAAGATACCATCTGACCAGTCAGCTCATTGAATCACAGAGGAGTGGACAGGAGAAAGGCTACTGGCTTTCCTGAAAAGGGATGCTCTGAGTTTGCTTCTTCCTGCATGCAGTGTTTGGTGGGAAGTTGTGTGGGGCTCCTAGGACCCCCGGCCTACAGCTCTGATTTCACTGAAAGACAGGGACTTGTTGCCAGGCTAGGCTAGTTCATTTCACAGAAATTGTTGAGGCCCCCCCCCCCAATTTTATTTAATCATTCTACCTGTATGTTGGCGGCCCTGGTCATGTGTACAGCCCAGGTCTAGATTATGTCAGAGCAGCTGCTGCTATTGCTGCTGCTTGTCAAAAAACACAGCAGACCACCAGTATGAAGCTCACTGACCACAGTTTGGGAATCTCTGCATTAATTATATGAATTCTTCTAAATCTGAACAGTAGCAGTGAATTCATATCATTGGATAGGCTAAAAAAGCATGTTTTATTTATGGCCATCTTGATGAGCAGCAGTGAGGACTAGTAGGGGAGATGGTTAGATATTTTAAAGAGGAGTTGTAGATTTTGCTAAGTTTCATTGGGACCTTAAGCATAATTGTGACTTTTTTGTGAAATGCTGGATTATTTTGAAGTAATTAGCTATTTACTGGAGTGCCATTTTCCAAATTCTTTCCAATAAATCTAAAATAGACAAGAATAAACTGCCTAGATGAGTACTTCTGGTCTGAAGAGCATACAGTAAAGAGTGACTTTCAAACACTCTGACTTTGAACCCTTTTTATAACAACTTTTCTGTCAATAAACTCCAACGCATCTGTCGTAGAACACCTATATGTTTTAGGGTGTACTTTCAGATCTTGTTGGTCCTCACCGTCGTTCTGTTTCAGCTGAGTATACACTTCAGAACACTCTCCTTCAACTCTGTAGGGAAAAGTCAGTAGTGGAAGCAAAGTGATTTTTTAAGGCGGTTTGCCCAACACTGGTGAACTTCTGACTGAGGAACTCCCAATACATTTCTGAAGAGCCTCAGAGTCTGAAAATCACTGTGTTAAAACCAAAAATGCTACAGAGTTATGCACAGAATGTTCAACCCTCAATGCATGCCATATCCCAGATACAAAGGTCATCATAGTAGCATTCCCCTTCCCAACTTACTTGACAATGGCTTGACCTCTCGTCTGCCCATTTAGCTTCTTGTAATGCTCAATAACTCGGTCCTCACTTTGAAGGAGAGAAACAGAATCTTATTACCTTTAGCACAGCTGAAAAAATAGCGAAGGACCTCCACTGTAGAAGAGGCATCTCATAAAAGGGCGGCAATCAGCCCAAGGATTCTTAAAGATGTCTACAAAATACTAAGTGATGGAAAGCAGAAAAACAAAGCTAGCTGATATAGAAGACATTATTTTTAAAAACATCATCATCATACAGAGAAGCAAAAATGTAGCAAAAACAGAGACCAATATAAAAAAAGGAAAAACCGAGATACTTTTTTTAATGATATGACATGCTCTCACATGCCACAATCATTAGAAAATGGTGCTAAGACATCATATGACACCTAGTTCAGAGAAAGACATCTGTATTGAGAGATTCTCATAAAGCGGAGCCTACATGATATACAGTGCTTTTTTGGTTAAAAAAAATGAGGTGCCAGTACTCATGCTTTGATAAAAGTATGATGGGTGCCAGCACAAAATGGCTGGCATGGGCAGCAAAAAAAGAGGTACTGTTACTCCATACCAGTGAGCATATATGTATCATGCTGTTCTGTATTGTTTGATTTTCTAAGACCTGCAGTGGCCCTATGTAGATGTAACTCTACTAATTTCTTACAGTGCAATTCTGTGTACACCTACTTTTGAATAAACCCTATTGGAAACATAGCAAGCTGCCTTATACAGAGAGCTGTGCTATTAATCATAGTTATGAGACAGGAAATGTGCCAGAGGCTAGTGCTCTCTCTCCCTATCCAATTTTCTCCTTTCTTAACCATGGTTAACCATCTTAACCAGGAGAAAAACCTTGGTTTGAAATCCTGGTTATGATGAAACCCATGCTTACAGTGAATCATAAAATCTGTGGGTAGATGCAACACTGAACCTTGGCTAAATTTGGCAAGTGAAAGGAGACAGAAATTTACACTGGACTGGAGGAGGGGGGAGGAGACATGCAAGTCTGTGACCAATTCCTGATCTCTTAATCATCTGGTCTGGGCCAGGGAATTATACAAATGGAAATCTTTAGAGTAGTCTTCCCCAAGCTTGGCTCACCAGATGTTGTTAGGTTCCAGGTCTCAGCAGCAGCAGCCAGCATTGACAATGGTCAGAAATGATGGCACATGCGGTCCAACTGGGACCCAAGCTTGGGGAAGTCTGCTTTAGAGCCTTCTGAAACTGTAGTACAGAGAGGAAGCTGAAAATGCATTCTTGTAAAAGCTGCTAAATATGTTTAGCTGATCTATTTCTTTCTGTGATATGAATGAAGATCTTTAACCTTGCAGTTCCTCAATTCCCCCAAAGAACAATAAAGATCATGGTGTTCAGCTTATTCTTCTTTTTGTAAAATGCTTTGAAATGCAAATTGATACCTGCATTCCCTCTCTCAAGAATCAGGCAACAACCTTTGGTTATGGAGTACTGAAAAAAACTCTTCATCAAAGGACATGCCTTCTGTACTTTTATTCTGCTACCACACCTATCAAAGTTCAATTCAGATATCATGCCAAGCCATTAGCCAAGCTAATTATGGTTAGTGCAGAAATAGCCAAATTGGTGTCCTCCAGATGTTGTTGGACTTCAACTCCCATCAGCCCCAGCCAGCATGGGCAATTGTCAGGGCTTATGGAAGTTGGTCCAACAACATCTGGAGAGTACCTGCTGCTCTGGGCTCCTTCAAGAGGAAGGGTAGGATAGATATTGAAATACTAATCCTACTACTCCTACTGGTAGTAATAATAATAATACCGCTTGTTTAGTATGTTGTCTGAAGTGACAGACCATGGTTTGTAACCAGCCATCAAATCAGAATGACAAACCATGGTTTGAAGTGGTTGTGCAAAATTGTTTGTGCTAATAATGTATTAACAATTATTCCTTTGCCTCTAGAGCCTACTAAACCAAAACAAAAGTACTAGGTAGACATGCATCTTTACAACATGATTTGTTTGTAGGTTTAGAAGCTCAAACCATGGCTTGCATTCTAAATTACATTACAGCAAACCATGATTTAGTGTGCTGTATGAACTGAGCCAGTATTTCAGGCACAGAACCTATCCTGTTCCTAATTTCTGTGTAAATGTATGACTCCAAACAGAGAAATTAACTGGACAAACAGACCTTTAAGAGAATGCATTTCAGCTGTTCATGTTTTCAGCAATGCAGTGGGCCTACTGACAGCTGCACACTGACTGGGACCACCTGTTAATATGGCACTGACTCTGAGCTGTCACCATTTAGTGACATATAAACTCATTCATAAGGAAATATCACTTCAGATGGCTAATTCTTTGATATGCATTAAATGGCACAAAACTAAGGTGCCCCTGCATAGCTGTGAGCTTGTAAACATCCCAATGAATCCTTTCAACTCAAATGAATGATATTGCACAGACAATAGGCTTCATGTGGATATTGACAACACAGAGATAAAAATCAAAACAGATTGACAGCACCAACATTAGCTACCATGAAGGCTAACTAGGGTTTCCCTTAACTCTGGATCTGAAACCCACTTTAAACCAAGGTTTCATATCCTACAGGTGGAGATCTTGAGATAACCATTTTACATGCTGCTGCAAATATGATGGGCAATGATAAAGCAGCAGCAATTTGGTAGCAGCAGCTATATGGATTGTTTTCATACCCACTTCTTTGTGCAGCTCTTTCACCCCACACTAGGACACAAGTGCAGCCCTCCATATCTGCTAGCAGCTCTTGCCCCAGCAGAAATATGTAACCATTACTTCCATTCCCATTGGGACCTGCCAGACTTCAGCCCCTAATCTGTTCCTGGCTTCTGTCCTTGCCCCCATCAAGGTACTAGAATTCTGAAATCCCTGCTCAGGTTGGTAATATTAGAAATGTTGGTAGCCCTATTCCTGATTCACTAACCATAGACAGCAAGGGCATGATGTTGCATCTACTGCACTGGCTCGGTGTTGAGACCCAAACATTATAACAAATCCTAGAGTGTAGACTGAAAAACAAGATAAATGCTGCTTTGTAATCTGAGCAAGACAAAAAGAGAAAGGGATGTGTGTGCACTGACCAGTAGATCAATTAAAAAATTCATTAAACCTGTAGCAATTGAAGTTTGTTCAATATTCCGTTGACCATAATTTATCAATGTGTTGCACTAGTTTTTTTAAAAAACTATTTGGGAGAGTCTATATCCAAGGAGAGAAGTAAACCTCTAAGTAATGTCGAATTCTGAATGCAATAAAGTTGCCAAAGATTGGGTCACCAAAGTAAAACTGTAGTAACAAATTACCTGAGTTGAAATCACTGGGTTTTATTAGTCCACTGAAAGCAATGCCTTTCTGAACCTTGGCTTGATCTTGCAACCCTTTTTCATATAGATCATATTCTTTTGTCCTTACTCATGCAAGATAGCCAGTCAAATTATACCAGAAACTACTTGGAAGAATATGGAATGCTCATAGATCTTGGTAAATAACTGTAAACATCCTATTTTGAGATATCTCCTTATTTGGCAACAAGTGGGAAAAAATGATTTCACCAAGTTTTACATAAGCAGGTCATCAGGCAACTGCAGATCCACTGAAATCCAGGTTACAAGAACAGTAAATGAAGTGGACACTCCATATTATAGGCAGGAGATTACGTGACTGAATAATTCTCTTAATAAAAAAAAGATCCCTGCACATAGAAAATTAGCTTTCAAGAAGGGATCTGATATGTTTGTCTTATATGTGCAGTGATTTTTTTTCCATGAGGAAGCAATCAAGCACATAGTCCCCCCACCTATCATTTGAAATGGTGTAGTCTAGCTTTACCACCTCATTTGCTGTTTGTGTGAACTAGGCCTAAGAAGCAAGTGCAGATTTTGTAGAAAAGGCATACATTTATGGTGAGATGAAAAGTGTTCAGTCCTGAAAATGCAGAATCTCTAGCTGCATCTTCCAGACAGTAAAGGTTATCCCAGAAAATTATACTCCTTAGGGAAAGGATAGACAATGGGAAAAGCAGAGGTTTACATAAGATTTGGGAGACAATGAGCATTCTACGTTCAGCTTTTTAAAATATTTTGTGCAATGAATGTATTCTTGAAAGAATCCTGAGAATGACACACATATATGGTTCCAGCTCAAGGGTAGCTAATCTGTGGTCCTCCAGATGTTGCTGGACTATAACTCCCAACATCCATGACCACTGCACATACTGGCTGGGGCAGATGAGTGCTGGAATCCAACAAAATCTGGAGGGCCACAGGGTCTCCACCCCTGTCCTAACCTTTATTGTTGCAAAGATAGATAGCTATGGCAGTGTACCTGAAAGGCCAAGAGACTGTTTTTTCTGTTTTTACAAAAAACAATGGTGGCTGGTAGATACTACCTCCAGATAAGCTGAGGTTTGGCACAGTGACATCAGAACTATGGGTCTGTGTCTGCTTTTAAATGAATAGGGCTTTTAAATACATTTTTTTAAAAACCTTTCCTGATGGGCTCAGAAACTATATTAGTATTTCACAGAATAACTGCTCTGGAGCTATGCCCCCTTTTAAAGCTAATTTTGCAGAATTAGTCTATGGCCAAGAGAAATGGGTCAATCCTCGCAGGGCAGAGAATAAACAAAGATTCCCAAATCGCAACATGAAAACAATACTCCCTTTCTGTCATCAAATTATGAGAGTGAAGAAATTAAAGGAGTAGCAGATAAGAGAAGTTTCCACCCACAGCTGGGCTTGGAGCCTAATTCTTTAAAGAGAGACATGAAAGAGCCAGAAGCAGCAAAGCAGCCAAACATATCTTGCCTGTATCAAACAGCATTTCCCTACCCTAATTCATATTTGCCCTGATGAAAAGGATGGGAGAGGTTGATGGAGGGACTTATCCTTAGGGCATTTTGAATTTAATTTAAATAGGATGCTGTCATCTCTTCAAGTATGCCTGTGGATTTAGTTCTCAGCCTAGGAGGAAGAGAAAATGCTACACCAACATGGAGCACTTATGGGGCTGAGTATTAAGTATCACATAGAGAAGAGGCTGAAAATTCCCAGTCCTGTCCCCAAGAATTTTTATAACAAGGAAAGAAAAATCAGTTTGATTAACACGAGATAGTGCTGGAGGATGAGACCCCCAGGTCAGAAGGCACTCACAGAGCTACTGAGGAAGAACAAAGGACAAGTACGAGTAGCCCTGTGACTAATGACACAGCTGGGTCAAAGCCACAAGGAAGCCCAGAGGCTGATGCGCACAGATGCGAAAGGAGAGTCCGGAGTTGTACGAGGCATACAATAGGAATATGGAATGTGAGAAGCATGAACCAGGAAAAGCTAGAAATTCTCAAGCAAGAAATGGAATGCATCAACATAACAGTACTTGGTGTGAGCAATTTGAAATGGACGGGAATGGAACATTTTCAATCAGGCAACTACAAAATATTTTATGCAGGAAATGAGAAATTAACAAGAAACAGGGTTGATTTAATAGTGAGAAGTGATGTAGCAAAAGCAATTAGGAGTTACAACTCAAGGTCTGAGCAAGTGATATCAATGAGATTAAATGGGAAACCTATTAACATAACCATCATCCAAGTCTACGCTCCAACGGCAAACACAGAAGAAGAGGAATTGAACAGATTCTACACAAAAGTAAAGGAAGAAATTGATCACACACCAAAACAAGATGTGCTGATAATCATGCGGGGCTGGAATGCGAAAATAGGGAACAGAGAAGAACTAGAAATTGTGGGAAAATGGGGCTTAGGAGATAGAAATGAAGCAGGAGAAAGGCTTATTGGATTCTGTGAAGCCAATGATTTGTTTCTTGCAAACACAATTTTTGAGCAACCGAAAAGATGACTGTACACATGGACATCACCAAATGGTCAATATAGGAATCATTATATAATTATATAATTATAATTATATATATAATTATATATATATATATATATAATTATATAATTGATAGCAGAAGATGGAGAAGTTCCATACTTTCTGCAAAAACAAGACCAGGAGCAAACTGTGGTACAGATCATGAACTGGTCATATTGAAAATCAGAGTAAAGCTAAAGAACAACAACAAAGCAATCATAATGCCAAAATACAATTTAAATAACATCCCAGAATAATATAAAGACCAAATAAGGAACAGATTTGAGGCTTTAAAATTAGTTGACAGAGAACGAGAAGAACTATGGACTGAAGTCAGAGACATGATCAGGGAAGAATACAAAAAGACAATACCTCTTGTTAAAAAGAAAGACCTTAATGGATGACTGAAGAAACTCTTAAAATGGTTAAAGAGAGAAGGAAAGCAAAAGCAAAAGGAGATAGAAACATGGTTAAAACCCTAAATGCAACTATACAGCGACTAATATGTAGGGACAAAGAAAACTATTACAATAGTTATTGTATAAAAATAGAAGAGGACAACAAAAAGGGTAGAACAAGAGCCCTATTCCAAAAATTAGAGAAATGAAAGGGAAATTTAAACCAAGAGTAGAGATGCTGAATAATCAACAGGGGAACACACTGACTGACCGAGATGAAGTAAAAGGAAGATGGAAGCAATATACTGAAGAACTCTATAAAAAAGATGCAAGGATGAAGATTCATTCATGGAGGAACTGTATGATGAAGAACCAGAAATTTTAGAATGTGAGGTGAAAGCAGCTCTTAAAATACTTGGAAGAAACAAATCACCAGGACTAGATGGCATGCCAGTAGAGTTGCTACAAGCTACTGAGACTGAATCTGTCCAAATTTTGACAAAAATGTGTCAACAAATATGGAAAATAAAACAATGGCCCACAGACTAGAAGTGTTCAATATACATCCCAATTCCAAAGAAAGAGGATCCCAGGGAATGCAGTAATGATCGAACTATTGCCTAAACTGTTAACAAGGACCAAACGATCAGAACATATAACACCTGTTCTGGCCCGTTTGCACTGGTTGCCTATACGTTTCCGGGAAAGATTCAAAGTGTTGGTTTTGACCTATAAAGCCTTACACGGCACGGGTCCGCAATACCTGGTGGAACGCCTCTCCCGATATGAACCTACCCGTACACTACGTGCAACATCGAAGGCCCTCCTCCGGGTACCGACTCATAAAGAAGCCCGGAGGATGACAACAAGAACTAGGGCCTTCTCAGTGGTGGCCCCCGACCTATGGAATAGTCTTACTGACGAGGTGCGCCTGGCGCCAACATTGTTATCCTTTTGGCGCCAGGTTAAAACCTTCTTCTTTTCCCAGGCATTTTAACATATTTTAGCATATTTAGCACATTCTGGTATTCTAAATTTAAATTGTGTAATATGTTTTTAGCTCTGGGGAATTTTTGTGGTATGTTTGTATTTACTATGTGATTTTATCATATTACTGTATTTTTATATGTATGTTGTACACCGCCCAGAGAGCCGTTGGCTGTGGGTGGTATAGAAATTGAATAAAATAAAAAATAAAATAAATTAATATCCAATGCAAGTAAAGCAATGCTCAAGATTCTACAACAAAGGCTCTTACCATATATGGAGTGAGAAATGCCAGACGTCCAAGATGGATTTAGAAAGGGAAGAGGCACCAGAGATCATATCGCAAACATACATTGGATAAGCCTTTAATTGTGTAGATCATGAAAAACTACGGAATGCTTTAAAAGAAATGGGGGTGCCACAGCATCTGATTGTCCTGGTGCACAACCTATACTCTGGACAAGAGGCTACTGTAAGGACAGAATATGGAGAAACCAATTGGTTCCCCATCAGAAAGGGTGTTAGACAGGGGTGTGTTTCATCACCCTATTTGTTTATGCAGAACATATCATAAGGAAAGCAGGATTGGACCAAGATGAAGGAGGTGTGAAAAGTGGAGGGAGAAATATCAATAATTTAAGATGTGCAGATGATACCATACTACTAGCAGAAACCAGTAATGATTTGAAACAAATGCTGATGAAAGTTAAAGAGGAAAGCACAAAAGCAGGACTACAGCTGAACGTCAAAAAGACTAAAGTAATGACAACAGAAGATTTATGTAACTTTAAAGTTGACAATGAGGACATTGAACTTGTCAAGGATTATCAATAACTCGGCACAGTCATTAACGTAAATGGAGACAATAGTGAAGAAATCAGAAGAAGGCTAGGACTGGGGAGGACAACTATGAGAGAACTAGAAAAGGTCCTCAAATGCAAAGATGTATCACTGAACACTAAAGTAACGATCATTCAGACCATGGTATTTCCGATCTCTATGTATGGATGTGAAAGTTGGACAGTGAAAAAAGGGGATAAGAGAAAAATCAACTGATTTGAAATGTGGTGCTGGAGGCGAACTTTGCGCATACCATGGACTGTGAAAAAGACAAATAATTGGGTGTTAGAACAAATTAAACCAGAACTATCACTAGAAGCTAAAATGATCAAACGGAGGTTATCATACTTTGGACACCTAATGAGAAGACATTATTCCGTAGAAAAGACAATAATGCTGGGAAAAACAGAAGGGATTAGAAAAAGAGGAAGGCCAAGCAAGAGATGGATTGATTCCATAAAGGAAGCCACAGACCTGAACTTTCAAGATCTGAACATGGTGGTTCATGACAGATGCTACTGGAGGTCACTTACTTATAGGGTCACCATAAGTCATAATCGACTTGAAGGCACATAACAACAACAAGACCATAGTGGGCTCTGACATATAACTTTGCAAATTGTGTGCAAAGTACTTGGTTCAGAGTTGCAAGATTGCAGAGGTAAAAAATAATGGACTAAGTCCCAATTCTTATTGTGATAGTAAACCAATATCTGGATTGTACTATTTCAGCCTGCAGGTAGGTGCTCACATGAATGAATGGTTCTCTTTACCAGCTTTCCTTAACCTGATGTGCTCCAGATATTTTGGACTACAACAACCATCAGCCCTAGCTAACATGCTTGTATTGGCTGGGGATGATGGGAATTGTAGTCCACAAAATATTTGGAGAACATCAGATTGGGGAAAACTGCTCTATACATAAACATTCCCTGGTAAATGTAGTTCTGTAAGAGGTGGGCAGGCTAGGGAATCTCTAACTGAGAAATTTTAATCAGCACTCAAACCAAACAACAGTTCCCAGAATTATTTGGAGGAAGCCACAACAGTAAGTAAATCAATTGCCGTTTATAACATAGATATACCCATAGCAATCTTCCATTTTTCATGAATGAATAAGAGAGGTAAATGCTTCCAAATACATAGTAAAGTTACCAGTAAGCAAGAGATGGGTGCTCCTTAAGTGCTTGCATTGGAAGAGCTGGAAGCTTCTTTAAGTCAGTCCTTACAATTTCACTGCTGAAAAAGAGAATCGAAAAAGGAAAATCAGTCTACAAGAAATTAACCATGAAGCTTGCTATGGCTGGCTGACTGTTCTGACTTGAACATCTGTTCCCCTTTAATGAAATGCTGTGGGGTAGCTTTTCCTTTCTCTTTATTTATTTTGCATCAGGGAGCATAGTAACCTTCCGACTATAGTATCAAAATCAGAGTAAAGCTATCACAGATGTCTAGGCTTCTTTCTTCCTCCATTTCATAACACTAGCTCTGAATGTAACCCTCCTTCCCAACACTGTGTTTTCAGAGAGAGAGAGATCCTGTGGGGAAATCTGCATGATACAGGAAAAAAGGGGGAGGAGACACACACACAAGAAGACCCTTTGATTTAACCGCTTCCAAAGTGGTCAAAAATGCAGCCACTGATTAGAACATCAGCCTGGTGCTCATGTCTTAACAAGCCTCTCTTTCCTTCACCTCCAGGTCTTGCTTGGAGTGTGGGGCAAGGATTATATTCACCACTCTTATGTGAAAACAAGGTGAAATGTGAACCTCAACACTACACATGGAGGAAGGAGGGAAGCAAAGGGGGAGGATTAAACCCTTTCTCCACACACAATGGCCCCAATAAAAAACCCCACCTCTACCCCAATATTTGCACCTGGGGAAAGGGAGAGCTGTCCACTTGGCTACAGAGTGTTAGGAGTCTGGAAGCTGGGGGCTGATGAAGCACCCCATAACACTCACTCAACCGCACTCCCTACAGAACTGAAAAGTGCAGTTGTGGTACTATGGTCACATTCACACTGTACATTTCAAGCACAGGGCTTCCCCCAAAGAACACTAAGAAGTGTAGCTTACCTTTCACAGCCTGAAAATTTGCAGGATTCTTTGGTGGAAGCCATGTGCTTGAAATGAATAGTCTGGAGAATGTGTCCTAAATGGGGGGGGGAGTCTGAATTTCACAGGTATAGAATGTGATGTTCCTATATATTAGTGTATATATGGTAAGTGCTGGTTGTTTAGAGTATACATGGTAAGTAGTGAAAGAGGAGGGGGAGTGAATGGGCAATAGAATGCTTGATGATTGGCTGAATGTTTAAAATGGCTGACAGTATAAATGAAAGGATGACAGGTAAATCTGGGTGAATGTGAGGTGGTGAATTGTGGAATCTGGGGGGAGAAGAGAAAGAGTGGATTGCTTGGTGGGGTTTAGAGAGTTGTTTACCAGGAGGGAGGTGGAGTTCGGATTAGTATTGAGTAAAACCATATGCTTATGTGCCTTAAGAAGAAATCTTGTTAATCTTGTTAGCTTTGTTATCTGTAATAAATACTTAATTTGGTTTACCAAAGGCCTGATCCTTGGCTGGGGTTTCACAGACCAGAAGGGAGGGTAAGGTAATGACCAAGGCTGAAGGGGAACTGTAACAAATGGTGGCAGCGGTGAAGAGAATAACAATACCAGTATTCAGAGTCTCTGGGAATACTAGTATTGGGACATTACTGGTGGTTGCCTAGCAGGGGGATCTGTTGAGATCTGTGCTAGAGCGGGGAGAGAAATCATAAGAGAGAGCGGTCCGGACTGGTGGAGTCCCTGGTGGTGCCTAGAGACAGGCAGTAACCACGAGCAGGTAGGAACCTGACAGGGAGAGCCAGGGAAGGACGCATCACATAGAACACTAACCTTTGAGTGCGGTGAAAATGTATCCCTGCACTGTTTTTAGAAAAGATTTTTGGGCCTTCCACAACAAATGAAGAACAAACGTATATTCATTGTTTTTAAAAGACTAAAACAGCACCTAGTATGAATTACTAATCTAGCCAATCATCTAACCATGATTGCTCTATGGGTAAAATGGATAGTTTAATAAGAGGATATTGCCATTTACATAACATAACTGTGCTTGATTGGACAGGTAAGTCTCCCTTCACCTGTGATCTGTGCCAAATTTTGTGAGTGCTATTGTTCTCCTGAAAAACTGGGAAAGTCAGTGTTTATATTCTAGAAGTCAGCTTAATATTTCTTTGCCTCTCTGATAGAACTGAATCTGCCATCGCCTGTAAAGGATTCCTTGGTAATCTGCCCAAACACAACAGGGGAATGTCTGGAAATCAAGCTGAGGGAGTTTCCACAATGGAAGTTTCAAGCTAAAAGAGACAACTGCCATATATATGACAAATCTCACAGTGACTAATAATGCTCCCTCAAAACTGCCAAAGACTTCCCAGACTCATTAACAGCAGTAAATAATTCTTATCTTTGCTTTGTGCCAAGTCAACTACAGTAAAAGCCTAAGAGGGCAATCTTCACACATCACAAAGCAGACCTTGCGTTGTCTGGTCCAGGGGTTCCTACCTGACTATATTTTAGCCCATGTTGCAATAAGCCTAGCTGGGAAACAGGGTATTCAGAGCTCACAGTTGAGGGCCATTGAAACTGTTCCCCTGAGGGTCAACTAAACGTGATAGGGCAGCCATATGTATTTGTCCACATATCTGCCCCTCTTGGATTTATATATAAAGTGTAGGGTGTGTGTGTATGTGTGTCTATTTTTTACATGACAAGAGCACAGGTGAAGGAAGTGACACCGGTTTCTTTCCATTTTACTTTACTATGTATCACTGCTTCAAGCAATTTCCCTCCTGGCTGAGTGAGTCAGTCTTGGGAACAAATTGCCTACACAACA
Organism: Rhineura floridana; assembly: GCF_030035675.1. NCBI lineage: Eukaryota > Metazoa > Chordata > Lepidosauria > Squamata > Rhineuridae > Rhineura > Rhineura floridana. The sequence goes on from NC_084487.1 coordinate 119,394,612, forward strand.
ATTGCAGTGAAGTAAAATGGGGGATGGTTTCACCCCTCTCACCTGCACGCTTCATTTAAACTGTATAGTAAAAAACAGATCCATTCTGCTTGAAATATAATTGGGGCAGACATATGAATGAAATACATGTGTCTATCCTGTCATGTCTCATGTGGTCTTGAATCACTTCAAGTGTTGTTGGAAGTAACACAGCAGCAGGACCAAGGACCCTCCAGTACCTAAGTGTAGTTAGGGTTTGTCAAGGCTGAATGGACCAGCTTTGTTTGGAGGGGGGCACTGCACAGTACCCAGTAGTGTTCTGCTATAATAAGCATTGTGGATTGGGTCTACAGCATCCTTTGAATATATATTTATGTTTCTCTAAACCCATAGCCCTGTACTGTGGTCTGTCAGGTATTTGGCTGTTGTTATATGCCTTCAAGTTGATTACGACTTATGGACCCAGGGATGCCGCAAAACAAGGAGGTTTATCAAGGCCCTGGAGGGTATCCATAGATGGATCACAAGTTGCACAGATCTGCTTTAAAGTTAAATTAAAACAGGAAATGAAGTTGCATCTTCAGAAAAAAATGTTAGCAGAAGTGTAATGTGTATCATCGCTATTGTTGTGGTGCAATAAGCAAGGCTGCAAGCTGGCTCCTGTAATCCATTAACAAGCACTAATTGCTTAACTGCAGGTTCATCACAAGGAATGAAAATTACATACTGTATATTTCCATTATGCAAATACATTGCTTAGTGGGAAATTGCCACTCTGTTTTTCTTCTTATCTGATCATCACCATTTAATACTTCTTTGCTAGATGCTCTTTTCCATCTCCTTCATCACATTCCTTGACTCAAAATGCTAAAGAATGATTGTTAATGGCTGTGCTATTTGATTTTTGACAGTACTTGAGCACTGACACACAGTGGCTTGGTTCACACATAATGGTATGCCAGAGTTAAACAGGAACCAGCAATTGAGCTGGGGCAGGTTGCTCTTATTGCGTCCATCTCTCTCCTTCATTAATTTCACCATGAGGAAACTGTCCTGCCCGTACTCGAAGAACTCAGACATAGCTGTAGTTCTTTCTTTTATTGAAGTAAGAGGACGTTTCAGTTCAGTTTGCTTCATGAATCTACTTACGACTACCTCAGAACTCAACATCCCTCTCTAGCTAACTAGGCATAACTTGGCGGCATCAAGATGTTGACTCAGCAACTAACTCTTCCCCCTCACCCAGCTTAAGTACAGCTGGGTGGGCTCCCTGCTTGCGTGTACTCCGAGTCATGGCTGGAGGTGTACACCTAAGTGCAGACTCCTCCTGACCTGAGTTTGTTGAATCTCCTGCCACATTTGCCTCCTGGACCGGGGCAAAGGTGGGGCCTTCTGTCCCGTCCTCTCCCTCTACGGAGAAAAGAACTGTCTGACAGCAGTGCTGGCATGGGGAGAGGTGCCACGTCAGGTGAAGGAGTGAGCAGCTGGTCAGGTGGTCTCTCCAGGGGGGTGTTTGGGACTGCTGGAGGGGACCCACCATCATCCAGAGTGGGGGCCTGCTTTGACGTCCTTCCCCTCACTGGGTCCTTCCCTGACTGGAATGTCCCAGTCCAAGTCTTCCTCACCCTTGTCCTGCTTGCCGGTCCTCCCCCCCCCAGCATCACTCATGACATCATCCCTTCCTCCATGCTGGGCCCCTCCCCACCTCGTAGGCTTGGGTTTGTCAGGGTATTTGTCATGGATTTTTCTCACCAAGTCCAGCACATGAACATCAGACACCTTCTCCCAGGATAGTTACTCCAATCCAAAACCTTTCCAGTGGATGAAGTACTGTACTTTCCCTCGACGATGGTGGGAGTCAAGGATCTGTTTCACCTCGTATTCCTCCTCGCCATTGATGATGATCAGCTGGGGGGGGGCGTTGAATATCTGGTAGGGGCTTGGAGTTTCCTCTAAGGTTAGCAATAACCGGTGGAACACAGGGTGTATCTTCATGGAAGTGGGCAAGCGGAGTCAGAACGCTACCAGATTGATCTGAGCCTCCACTTCGAAGGGCCCCACCCTCCTAGCTTCCAGTTTATGGCAAGACACCCTCATGGGCAGATAACAAGTCGAGAGCCATACTCTATCCATCACCTATATGTCAGGGCCGGGCTGTGTTGGTTGGCTACTCTCTTGTAAGTGGCCTTAGCTCTTTCCACCTGTTCTTGTAACAACTGATGCATTGCCTGCAACTCTTGGACAAATTCTGTCACTGCTGGTACTGCCAGGAAGGAGGGAGGAGTAGGGAAGGTTCGAGGGTGGTAGCCAAAGTTGGCAAAAAAGGGAGTTTGCTGGGTAGAGGCATGGACTGAGTTATTGTAGGCAAACTCAGCCAGGGGCAATAGAGACACCCAATAATCCTGCTGGTAGTTCACATAGCAATGGAGGTACTGCTCCAGAGTGGCATTCACTTTCTCAGTTTGCCCATCCATCTGAGGGTGGTGTTATGATGACAGTTTTAGTTCACTCTGTAAAAGCTGCCACAAGGCGCACAGAACTGGGCCGTGAACTGGGGGCCCTGGTCTGAGACAAGACTGGTTGGGAGCCCATATAGCTGGAACACATGCTGCATGAACAATTGTGCTGTCTCTTGGGCTGTCGGAACACTGGCACAAGGGATGAAATGGGTCATCTTGCTAAAGGTGTTCACAACCACCAGGATAGTAGCCTTCCCCTGAGAGGGTGGTAAGTCCGTGATGAAGTCCAAGTGACCAGCTACCAAGGACCCTCAGGCTTGGGAAGTGGCTCCAATAACCTGGCCAGGTGCCCCGGGGTGTGCTTAGCTTTCAGGCAAGTACAGCAGGAGTGGACATATTTCTCGATGTCATGTTTCATTCATGGCCACCAGAAGTCACATGCCAAGCTGGGCGAGGGGGAAGGGTTAGTTGCTGAGTCAACAGCTTAATGCTTCCAAGTTATGCCTAGTTAGCTAGAGAGGGATGCTGAGTTCTGAGTAAGTCATAGGTAGATTCATGAAGCGCACTGAACTGAAACTTTCTCTTACTTCAATAAAAGAAAAAACTACAGATGTGTCTGAGTTCTTCAAGTTCTTCGAGTATGGGCAGGACAGTTTGACTCAGCAACTAACCCTTCCCCCTCACCCAGCTTAAGTAGGGCTGGGCAGGTTCCCTGCTTGCGTTTACCCCGAGTCATGGCTGGAGGCGTGTGCATAAGCGCAGACTCCTCCTGAGCTGGGTCTGTTGAATAGCCTGCCGCATGTGCCTCCTGGACTGGGGCGAAGGTGGGGCCTCAGTTCTGTTCTGTCCTCTATCGGGGAAGAGCTGTTTGGCAGCATTGTTGGTGCAGGGAGAGGCACCGCGTCAGGTGAAGGAGTGAGTGGTGGGTCTGGTGGTCTCTCCAGGAGGGTGTCTGGGACTGCTGGAGGGGACCCGCCATTGTCCAGAGCGGGAACTACTTAGACATCCCTCTCCTCACTGGGTCCTTCCCTGACTGGAGCATCCCAGTCCAAGTCTCCCTCGCCCCCCTCCTGCTTGCCGGTCCACCCCCTGCTAGCATGGCTCACGACAGAAACAAATGAGAATGCTGACTTAGTGTTATGTGTGAACCAGCCTTTGTGATTTGCTATTCTCTAAACAAACCACAGGAACAAGGCCCTTTCAAAGGGCTGGTTAATTTCATCTTTAAAATAAAACAAAAAATCAAATCAAAACTGACTTGAGTAACAAGGTCAGTAGTGAGATGATGTAAATTTGTTAGGGGGAAAATACCTTGAAACCTTAAATAAGGAACATTCTTTGTAAATAACTTCTGAGGGAAGTTACACAACAATGCTTTTACTGACTCTGGGGCCTTTAAATAATTATTGTCTGGCTTTTTTCAGAATCAATGGAATTGAAGCAGTCTGTTGATAACAAACTGGGTTTGTTTTGATAGCCTCAGAGAACCATAGGATCAGAATCCCAGTGTTCCTAATCCTATTATGTAAAGACTTACTTTAATGAGCAATCTATATATTTAAGGCCTTCTCTGTTGTACTGTGCCAACTCTGGAATGCAGAGCAAGAGCTACACTCGCCCAGTCTCAGCAGCAAAGGCCCCTTTCAGTGCCAGTGCCCCTCAGCCAGTGCCCAACATGGCTGCCTGCTGGTGCGGGGCCTGCAGGCTTTTATAATCAGAAGATTTATTCCTCAGCAGCGATATATGTATATGGATATCTAAGTAGCATGTGAATTGTGTGAAAGGGGTAATATTAGAAAGTACACAGGTAAAATGTTACACATAAAAACACACATCTGCAAAGTTATATGGTTTTCTACTTGTTCATACATGTTTTGTAAATAATAGATATTGCGGGAGAGCTCCAAATATTGCTGTATTTTTGTTTTAGGAGCTATGCTTTGCTTGCTAGCATTGCACTAAAACTGACACAAGCTGGCAACAATCATTCTGTGGTATTGCTATAGCAAATCAACTTGCATGGTAAAGTATTTAAACACTTAGCATGGTTCTGTAACTGAACTGTAATGATTAAGCTGATTTGAAAAGCTGTGAGTAGGGAAATAAAAACAAGAACAGGCTTGTGTTGTCTTGTCACAAATATGTTGCGATTTCACAAGATGCTTGAGATTCTGAAAGTGATGTGTCAGAGACTCAGCCTTTCCTACTGTCAAGTGGCCTGCACAATGCTGAAATCCTAAAGTTTGCATAATGAGATGTTTAATGATTTTATACTCTTTCTGACTTTTTTTTAAAAAAGAGAATAATTTAATTTTGGGGTTCATTAAAAGTACTAACTTTTAAAATTTGGTTACTATTTTGTAGTAACCAAAATAAGTCTTCTGGACTAGAGAAGGGAACAGGCAAAGACACTCTCTTGGAACATATTGCAAGTTTAACTGGGTTCTCCTCCAAGGCAGCACAATATTATGCTGTGTGCAAGCGCATCTCTTGAGTGGGCCCAATGTTGCTATACAAGATGCAACTGGTTTTAAAGAGCCTAGTAATGAGGCACAGGTTCCTCATTAGTTGGTTGGTCATCAGCTTTTTCAGAGTAGGATGGGCCCAGGGGCTATTCACAGCTGACAACTATGTAATTTTCCCCCATTAACACTCATTCTTCTCCTATTTTTGTAAATGATATTTAAACCAAGAACTACAAGCCTAAGACAGTCACAGGTTGGACCTATGTTTAAAGCAATAGTGCCAGTTAGATGAATGATGGAACACTAGTCTTTCCTTAGAAATTTCTTTCACCTGTATGGGGGAAGACAATATTGTGTTTCCTGAATTCCACAAACCCATTAAGCAATTAAGTACAATGCATAAACAAACACTTGAATTTCCTCTTTGTGGTTATATTTGTGGGATGAAAGGAGAGTGGAAGAAACCATGACTTTAGGGTACAAAAACTGCTAACAGCTATACTACATAATTATATATCTTTTAACTGAATGGAAATCAAATTTCTTTCAAAAGAATTAATTGAAGAATATTAATGCAAAGCTCACCTTGAAAAATCTCCTTTTGCTTCCTGTAAAATTGCAAAGAGAGGGCAAAGGGAAAGATATCAATTAACTTTCATATAAATATGAAGAAATGTACATTTCTAGGTATGTCAAATAAAAGCATTACAAAGCATTTTTTCTATGTTCCCATCTTCAAATTTAAATATCATCATACAGTTAACATCTGTCAAATTTAAAGAGTATGATCATGTGTCATGTGTAGGTGTATCCTAGTGATTTTACATACCACTAAAGCAACAGTGAGGCATACTTTAGTCTTTCTCAGTCAGAATCCCCATGGACCACCAGCATGATTCATATTTATAGAGTTAAATCTTCATACTCAGAATCTCAGAAAGGTTAAAGACATAACTAGTTTTGATAAGTAATTCTGAGTGTGCACTCTTGTTTAATAACATAAGACATGCCTTGTAGCATTAGACCAATATCTATCCAGTCCAGCACTCTTTACAATAGGGATAGAGAAACTGTGGCCCTCCAAATGTTGGACTCCAACTCCCAGAGCACTGACCTTGCTGGCTTGGGCCGATGGGAGTTGGAGTCCAACAACAACATCATCATTTTAATTTATTATCTGCCCCTCACCTTGAGGTCCCAAGGTGGATTATAACATTTTAAAATATATCCTTAAAACAATTTAAGACAATCACAAACATCACAAAAATAGAATGGGTCCTAAAAATAAACATCACATGTGTCAAAGAACTGTGCCTTCAGTATTCACTGAAAGCTGTATAATGAAGTGGCTCTGTGGGGAAGGAGTTCCACAACTTAGGAGCTGCCGCCAGCTCCCCAGGCTTCTGAGAGCAGCAGAACAACCAAAACGGCCCATTCTGCTGATCTTAACACCCAAGAGGGTCTGTAGGGAAGGAGGCAGTCTTTCAGATATTTGAGACCTAGGTCATTTAGGGCTTAAAACATCTGGAGAGCCACACATTCCTCATTCTTGCTTTATAAGAATCCTAGCACTAGGTGGTAGTCTGCCCATGGAAAACTGGATAGTGGTCCACTGGTAGACCATAGTCTGTCTTCTGCCCATTCTGAGCTAAGACACAGTTCTCCAAAAGCAACACTACAGCAAAGCACTGCATCAGTGCTTTTTTCTTATTAGCCAAGGGACCTTAACGAACTATAATTCTATGAAGGATTATACCCATTTTTCTGTGTCCTCAATCATCCCAGAGTGCAGGACATGGAATAATGGGCTCAAGTTACAGGAGGCCAGATTTCGGCTGAACATCAGGAAAAACTTCCTAACTGTTAGAGCAGTGGTTCTCAAACTTTTTTGGTTCATGGCGCACTGTAAAACATATAAAAAATTTCTGGCATACTTCGTGTACAAAATTAAAAACATAATGTATTTTAAACTATGAATAAAAATAACTTAAACTATAGAAAACTATTATACAAATGGGTTTCTTCTCATTTTTAAAATATACTTTCATAATATTTGAGGCACACCTAGCCACCTCTTAGGGTGCACCAGTGTGCCTGGGCGCACCGTTTGAGAATCACTGTGTTGGAGCAATACAACAATGGAACTAATTACCTAGCGAGGTGGTGGGCTCTCCAAAACTGAGGCATTCAAGAGGCAGCTGGACAGGAACCTGTCGGGTATACTTTAATTTGGATTCCTGCACTGGAGCAGGGGGTTGGCCTCGATGGCCTTGTAGGCCCCTTCCACCTCTATTATTCCATAATTCTATGAAGAACATGAGGATCTCTAACATACAGTTCTTACCAATCACACAGAATCTCCAGTGTTATTTGGAGGAAACTATAATAATTAAACATCAGGCTTGTAAATATCTACAACTGAGAATTGACTCCAGGTGACAAGACAGGGAAGATCTGGTTTATAAAAAGAGATCCTGGCAGGATTTTTCTGTAGTCTGTTGATGTGTCAACATGAGCACGTGAGGCAACCAGGCTTGTAAAGGGTTTGTGGACTAATAACTTTTGTGAACTTATTTGCAAGGTTGAATTAAAAGTTTTACATTTGTAGCACAGATGTGCACTGATATTCTGGTTTAATCATGACATGAAATGAATGTCCGATGGTTTGTTTATCTTCTAAAGATTGGCCTCATCACAACTCTGTGCAAGCAGAGATGTGGTTTTAATGGGATGAGATTCCTTTAGTAGGTTAGGTACATTTGGGAAAGTTCCATTTCTTATTCTATTTTCCTTTGGACACAATAACTTTGTGCAACATTTGCACTTCTGAAGCAACCACTCAAGGGAGCACAAAATGTTTGTTTTAGACGTTTCATATCTGAGAACACTGTGACTTAACTCTATCAATCCTTACCATCATAACGAAGTCATGCACTTTTGCTGCTCTGTTCCAGTGGATTGAAGGTGTAGCTCTGAATTTTAAAGTGCCTGGGATCCAGTCTAGAGAGGAGAAGGTCTGAATAACAGACACCTTCCATTAAAACTAAGGCTGTAGCTGTAGCAGGGCAGTAGGAGAATGATAGAAGTCACAAGTAGGGACCTGGCCTCCTTAGGGATATCCCAGGCCTCTTTCCTGAAATTTGATTCAGTTTTTTAAAAAGAAGCTGCAGGTAGCAATACTCACCATGTCTACTCATAAGTAAGTCCCACTAAATTCAATACAGGGGCTAGGATTGCAGCCTTAGTCATTTTACATAGAGAAATTATACAGCCATGAGAGTGGCTGTATACTATAGTCAGCGGGGATTTTTCACATTCCTCAATGTTAAATTGAAAATACCCCCGCATGACATTCTGATGCTTCCCATAAGCTCATTTCAAAACAAAACCTTACATAACTTATATAGTCCTGAACTCAGAAATGCTTGCTTAACAACCCTGTCAATTTTCATGGCGATACACAAAACAGTCAGAGAGAAGCAAGAGTTCAAAGTCTAAAAAAAGATAAAAAAAACCTCAGAGCCCTTTTGGACTTTTTTCTGCCAGATTTCTCATAATCTGTTGAAATTCATTAAAAATCAGCCATGTTCACAGAGTACCTGTAATCCTAATACTGACCTTGCCCCATACTCTGACCTTCATCTACTGCAGTTTAAAAGTTAAAAAAATGTCTGGTTGATTTTTAATTAATTTAAGAAATTTTGGCTGGAACCCTATGATAACGCGGGGCATGCTCAGTAAGAACCAACTGTCAGTGTTCTAAAAGCCTCACAGCTGCTGGGCTTGGCTAATCACAGGGCCACACCCACACCAGACTTGATTTCACTTGAGACAGTCATGGCTTCCCTCAAAGAATCCTGGGAAGTGTAGTCTGTGAAGGGTGCTGAGAGGAGACTCCTATTCCCCTGAGAGAATGTTTAACAGTCAGCCACTCTGATTTAAGGTCTGTGAGAGAAACAGGGCATCTCCTAGCAACTCTCAGCACCCTTCACTAACTACACTTCCCAGGATTCCTTGAGAGAAGCCATGATTGACTTTGAGCCATGGCTTTGAGAGAAGCCATGATAAATTCTTTTAAATTGTTTTTAAAAGATGTGTTTTTAAATTTGTATATTTGTTATTAATGTTTTTAGTTATTGTAAACCGCCCAGAGAGCTTCGGCTATGGGGCGGTACATAAATACACTAAATAAATAGATAAATAAATAATGATTGTCCAAAGTGTAATAGAGGCCTGGTGTGGATGTGGCCAGGGACAGCTTTGTTTTAAATTTGGGTAGGAGGTAGGGTTGCCAGGTTCAGGGCCTGAGACTGATCCTGTATCTTTAGGAGAAGAGATAGTCAGCCAAGTGCGGGTGTTCTTGCAACATTGTAATGGGAAAAACCACAAGGTAGAATTGTCCCTTCCCCCTGCCCATCTGTGAAAGATACAGAAGACGTCTTGGTTGGCAGGCCCAGCCTGGTCAGTTTTACCTATCCTAATCATGATTGCATAGGAGTATATCCGATTCAACTCAATAATCATACAAATGATCAGACCTGCCTTTTCCCTCCTTTCCCTTTCCTCTCCCTTTCTCCTCCCCTCTTCCTTCTTCCGCCTTCCCTGCCCACTCCATCCCTCCATCCCTACCCCCCAGTCAGTTTTACCTAACCTAAGCATGATTGCACGGGAGTAAATCCCACTGAACTCAATAAACATGCAAACGACCACAACTGTCCTTCTTCTCCCCTCCCCCTCCTGCCTGCGCCCATCCCAGTCCTCCCCTCTGCCTTTCCACCCCTCCCTCCTCCCCCTCCTCCCTTCCCCATCCCCTGTGGTCAGTTTCACCTATCCTAAGCATGATTGCCTGGTGTGTGTGTGTGTAAATCCCACTTAACTCTATAAGCATGCAAATGATCAATCCATTCTCAGCAAACTTGCACAAGATCCCATTTCTTACCTCCCGGATTAAAAAGCAGGGAAATTCACTAATAGGCAAAAAACCTTGCAGTTTAAGAATGTACCTATAGCCCACAGATATTTCTACCAAACTCTAAAAAGCAGGGAAATTGGGCAGCTATAGTGAATGCACCAGGGGACCAGGAGACCTGAACTCCTCTCTGAGATATTGCACTGCCCTACAAACTTGTCAAAATGCAAACACAATTTGGGTTGGTCTTTCACAGTCCAATCCACTTGCTGTGTAGCTTGGAAGAATTTGGTAACGTGCCTCTGAGCATATGGTGAGTGGTGGCAACACCTGTAATCAGCCCAAATAGAAAGAAGATATGTCCTGTGCTGATCTTGTTTTAGCCAGGAGGAAGCAACATTATTAAGACAGTTGATATAGTTCAGATGGTCACTTTAAATATGTCTGATTTACTTTGCAATTTTAGTGAAGTTTTCTATAGGAAATCATTTTCTTTTGCTTTTGTTTCTATGAATATGAGAAGTACAGCAACACTCTGCAAAATTTATACTAAAAAAACTCCAAACATAATTGTGGAATAATGGCACTGACTTCTGCAAAATAGTCTCCAGTGGACCTCAGAAGTGTCTCAATTTGCACAAGATAAAACAGTGGGAGGTGAAATATATTCTAGCAAAATTCTAGGTGTGCTCTATGTTTTTAATTGATCGTGAACACCTTGCCTTAAATAAAGTGGTTTAAACAGCAGGCTGAAAACATGCATCCTCTTTTTTCCAACAACTAGAGTCATTGTTAAAGTAGCAGCATATTGTAATCAGTCTGATTTTACATTAAACTGCAGTTTCGGGTCCAACTGTTAATGCACCCAAAATAGAAATAGACCATAACCTCCAGTTTGAAACAAAAAAGGCTATCTTCACCATCATATGACATTGACCAATAAAAAGGCGTTGAAATTAATAAAAATAAATTTGACACAGATCTCTAGGATGAATAATGAGGAAAATAAAATTTTCTAGTTTAGATTCTCTGTAGAAACATTAGTAACACAGGAAAGAAGCAAAGTAAGAAGAACACCAACAAACATACAAAAATATAATTCTCCATCTTTGGAGATGCCAGGTGTTGCCACCACTCACCATATGCTCAGAGGCACATGTTACCAAATTCTTTCAAGTTACACAGCAAGTGGATTGGACTGTGAAAGACCAACCCAAATTGTGTTTGCATTTTGACAAGTTTGTAGGGCAGTCCAATATCTCAGAGAGGAGTTCAGGTCTCCTGCTCCCCTCGTGCATTCACTATAGCTGCCCAATTTCCCTGCTTTTAAGAGTTTGGTAGAAATATCTGTGGGCTACAGGTACATTCTTAAACCGCAAGGTTTTTTGCCTATTAGTGATATGTACAAATTATGTTCAAAATGTTTGGGCAACATAATTACTAACCAATTGCTCTGTAACTAGTTAACCAGAGGGTATGTGGACAGTGGAATGGTTGTCAAACACTTGATAAACATTTTGTATTCAATATTAGACTTTTTAACACTGACTTTTGTTATCTCCCCCTGCCCCAAAACACTGTGAGGCCTCCTCCAATCCCAAATGTACAGGCCTGACTAAAACCCCAGATGTTTCATTTTTCAACTCCAGTCATATTACACTCCTGACGTAGGAACCTATGATCTGGTGTGTCTTGGATTTTTATATTCCACAGTTCACTACTGGAGAATTCTATAAATTGCATATTCCCATACCCCAATATAATACCTTGGTCTCCATTTAATAACTAGCTAAAGTTTATCAAAGGGACTGTGCAGCAAACCTCCCCTCATTTAACTGAATGATTTGCAGAAGTAAATATCTGAGATCAGGTGTTGCAGAGGTTTCTTTTTCCATCCTTGATTTGAATATGTTTGGTAATTGCCCAAGTTATTGTGCAGGATATTCTTTCCAAAACACTAACTACACCTTATTATCCTTGTTAATTGTCACACCAAGACTGCTGTCTGAGATGGATATTCATTTACATCTGCAGCAGCAGACCAACATGTCATTTCTATGCTGCTCTTTGGCCAGTAACCTTCACTTTCCCTCAAGCTTTTCAAAATTATATTATGTTGGATGTGCCACTAAGATTCCAGTGCAAACAGAAAGGATCCCAAACCACAGAAAGTCATTCATTCTTAAATGCTATTGAAACCAAATGGAATGGAACAAATTGGCTGTGATGAGTCAATATGATTTAAGCTTGACTTTCTCTGGATTGGGGCCTTAATCTGCCATGAAGAGGAAACACTGGAGTTCAGTTCAGGCACAAAAGAGAAGCTCCTAGGCTGCCACACAAGGTTTTTCTCTGCACCAAGAAAGTGAGATGGGAACCCTATGTCAGCTCTAAGAACATAAGAACATAACAAGAGCCTGCTGGATCAGGCCAGTGGCCCATCTAGTCCAGCATCCTGTTCTCACAGTGGCCAACCAGGTATCAACTACACTGCGTCAGCAGTGCCAGTGGGGGCTGGAATTCCTGGGTGGTTGGCAGGGAAGCAAAGTCCTTAGCCGGCAGTCTGGCCATAAATCTGCCAGGTCTAGGAGAAGGGGAGCTGATAAGGGCCAGGCTTGTCCGAAGCATACTTGCTGAGTCAGGAGTCCAGAAGCGAGGTCAGTAGAGGTCCGGGATCAAGTGCCAAGGGGTCAGTCCAAAAGAGGTTGCAAGGAAACTAGGAACACACAAGCCACGCCTGACGTTGCAGTCAGCAACAAGCTGCAGCCAAGGTGTGCCTTATAAAGAGCAGGATGGACAGCAGGTGTGAGTCCTCAGCGTTTGGGCCTGAAGGAGACAGGCCTGCCTCTCTTCTGCCTGACCTTCTGCTGTCGACGTTCTGCAGGTGAGGGGGGAGTATCCTGTTCACTGTCTGTGTCTGGCTGCAGGGACTCTGCTGTCCCTGGGGTGCTCTGCAGCTGAGGGGGAGAAGGAGCTGGCTTCTCAGGAGGCTCCTCCATGTCTCCTTCTGAGTCTGCTGCTCCTGGGTCTGCTGCTGTTACTCCCGAGTCGTCCTCATCTGAGGAGTCCTCTGATGGGGCCATGACAACCTACCAGACACCTACAGCTGTACCCTTAGAGCCATCGGAATAGTTCTGAACTCCTAATGCCTGTTAGTAAGCATCCAAGAGGTGTAGCAAGTAGGGGTGGAAAGATCTGTCAATTTTGGTTCTCTTCGTTTCTCATTTTTCTAACCTTAAATTAGGTTCTCCACATTCCCACAGCAATTTGCAATTTTTTTTAAAAAAAGTCCTCATGAAAATTCTTTAGCATTTTTGTGTGAATTTCTCCTAATTGACATTTTTGTAAGCAATTTTGACTAGTGTACACATTTTGCAAATGATTTATCCTAATATAATGCACTCTGTATGTTATTTTCATCAATACATTCATTTTGTACACACTTTCCCCTAATATATGCTTTTTTGTAAACATTGCTTGGTTGGAGAGGTGCATTGCAAAGTTTGGACAAGTGTGAATTTCAAGGGATTGCCGGCTGTGTTTTAGTTCTCATATTGCTTTGGAAAGTTGACATTTGATAAATTCAGCTTTAAATGCAAACTGAATTGAATTTCTCCCCCGTCCCTAGTAGCAAGGGATCTTTACCTTGTTTAATCTTACATGGGTTGAGTACTTCACTCTTCACCTCTTTTCCTCATTTTACAGGATGCAGCTATTGTAGGAGACATGATCAGGAGACTGCTGATATATGTAACAGTGCAGATAGTAAGTTTCCTTATGATTTAAGAATTGCCATTAGTGGTAAAGTAGGGAATTCCTATCTTTTATACTGGACTTGGATGGAAGATTTATATATCCACAGTCAGTTGCTATTAATTACCACCCCAATTCCACTGTTGAGAGGGCAGCCTTCCCAGCTGTCAGTTGCCATCAGTTGCCAATACTACGTTCTATGGGTTTTTTTGCGTGCTCTAGCAAAATTGAGCATGCCTACTTAGGTTTTAAGAAGGGAACCTTCACACAATGCTTTTCTATCACCTGTGGCTATATGAGAAAGGAGAATGTGGCCTCCATAACAACCATCTGCAAGGCTTTAAGAATGCCTACCTTCCACTTTGAAAACAGTAATATTAGAGTATTCACACTAGGCCTGTACAACTTTTGACTGACCAAGCTAAATGCAGGCAAGCAGATATGTATGGTCACCCACCAAGGACTCAGTAAACTTGCTGGTTTTGCTGTTTGCCAGGAACTCATAAAACAGGGGGATAAGAGTTGTCAAGCACCTGGATGGACACAAATCAAGGGTTGCTTCAGTCAGGTGGGTCTCCAGTTGTGCAGGCCTATTTTATACAATAAAATATCATTTATGCCATTTAATTGTGGGGATCTGAACTCAGCCATACAATCTCCATGCTGAATTATACGCCTGTTTTTAAATTTCTTGATTACTGACAATGCCCTGCTTACCAAACCTGTCTGTACCTCCTGATCATTTCCTGCTCAGGAAAGAAAGGCAAACCTCGGTAGGCATGATTGCATAAACATAGTATAACCACTATGCAGAGTTATACTATGGTTCTGCCAGACTTAACTACTCCTGGTGTAATTCAAATTAATTGATTGCTAAGGCTCCAAGGAAATGTTTGTGGATGTCTAGAGCAGAATTTACAATTGTGTTTGTTAATTCCAGTTAATTGGCAATCAATTAACTGGGACTACAGTGGAAGGAAAAATAGCTACTTTATAGTACCCCTGGGGCTGGCAATCTCTGTTCCTGCTAATTATATCATGGGGCTAGCTCCCAGCTTGGTATAACAAAATACAGTCTATGAAAGCCAATGGAACTGCATTAAGATCTCATTGGTCTTGATTTTATAATGAAGTTCTTAACAAGCACTGAAGGCCAGTTTTTTTTTTAAAAAAAACCCCTCATCTGGTTACTTTTATTATTGTTGTTGTTATTGTTGTTGTTGTTGTTATTATTATTTCTATCTTTTCTCCCAAAGAAGCCTAGGCAAAAACAATACAAAAATGTGACAAATATGTGAAAGGCTGTATAAAATGCTAGCAAATTCTGAATTGGTAATAATCTCTACCAAGCTTAAGCAAGCAGGGTTGACTAAATGGGAGCACAATTAGTACTATCTGAGATACATCTGTTGACAATCCACTAACATTCTTTGCAAAAAAGAAACCTCAAGTTCTCCTTCCTGAAAAGCAATTGCAAAAAAACACATCTGATTGTCTTTTAAGCTGCTTGTCTGACACTCTCATTACTGACTATACACAGAATGGTCTCTCTTACGACCACCTCCATTTGGTAGAAATTGTTCAGGGACAACAATATACTCTGAATTACATACAGAAGCGAGCCTGCCTTCACAACTGATCTGTCAGATAAACATAACTGGAAGTGAACTCTGGGTCAAACATGCCAGTCTTGCCCCTCTCTGCCTTCTTGTTTCCTTACTTGCCTACTACTACATGCTTCTACTCTGGCTGAGGAAAGTTAACAAAGTGCCCTGTAGCTGGGTGCCTGACACTCCAATCCTATAAAGGGGGGAATGTTTTTTAACCCAAGGACTGCATTCCTTGTGGGCAACCTTATGCGGGCTGCATCCAAGTGGTGGGTGGGACCAAGGACAAAAAGTGGGTGCAGCAACAGGTGTGATTCTTACCTTTGTACGGGCTACATTCCAGGCTTGCAAAAGCCCAAGTTTTTTATACATACACACTCACAGAGAGCTCCATTGTAGCAAGTAAAAGATGTTATCATGGTTTAAGGACACATTCCAGTTAAGCAAAGCACATGAGGAATATGTTTTGGCAGAAGAGGTGTGGCCAGGGAGGAGACATGGCCTGGGGTGCGTCCCAAATAGAGATACTTTAGAGGACTGCATTTGGACCCCAGGCCTGAGGTTCCACCCACGCAATAAAGGTCTAGTCAAAAGTTCAACTGAGCTTACTTCAGGTAAATGGGTATAGTATTGCAGCCTGAGATAAGAAGAGGTTGCACTATTTCCATCTCAGGCACAAGACTAAAGGGGGCTTTGTTAACTTTCACTAGCCTGGGATGGCAGCAAGCAAGGAAGATTCATGATTCTATTGTACCTGCTTCTATTTGAATAATGTCTACGACACCTTTAAGCAGAATTGAGGAAAGGAAGAGGGAAGGAAATATCACTGTCCAGAAATTATTTTATTTGATATTATACATATTTAAAATTTTCCAAGGAAGTCAAGTTAGAGAAAAATAAACATCCCTGGAGTGCCTCCTTCAGGACTACCACTCTTATGCTCTGTGTAGATACAATTCTTAACCACAGTTTGTTTTCCTTGACCACATGGTTGCAGATTGGCTGTAAACCAAGATGTAAAACCATGGTTTGAAGTGAGTTTGCAAACCATGTTTTGTGTTAAGCATTATTGGCTACTTCTGCAGGTGTCATCGCCCCGTCAGAGGACTCCTCAGATGAGGATGACTCGGGAGTAACAGCAGCAGACCCAGGAGCAGCAGACTCAGAAGGAGACATGGAGGAGCCTCCTGAGAAGCCAGCTCCTTCTCCCCCTCAGCTGCAGAGCACCCCAGATACAGCAGAGTCCCTGCAGCCAGACACAGACAGTGAACAGGATACTCCCCCCTCACCTGCAGAACGTCGACAGCAGAAGGTCAGGCAGAAGAGAGGCAGGCCTGTCTCCTTAAGGCCCAAACGCTGAGGACTCACACCTGCTGTCAACCTTGCTCTTTATACGGCACACCTTGGCTGCAGCTTGTTGCTGACTGCAACGTCAGGCGTGGCTTGTGTGTTCCTAGTTTCCTGGCATCCTCTTTCGGACTGACCCCTTGGCACTTGATCCCGGACCTCTACTGACCTCGCTTCTGGACTCCTGACTCGGCAAGTACGCTTCGGACAAGCCTGGCCCTTATCAGCTCCCCTCCTCCTAGACCTGGCAGATTTATGACCAGACTGCCGGCTAAGGACTTTGCTTCCCTACCAACCACCCAGGAATTTCCAGCCCCCCACCGGCACTGCTGACGCAGTGTAGAGCTGACAGCATGTGCCAACTTGCTGGCTCCCGGAAAGGAGATCATAGCCATTTTGCTCTTCCCTGATTCTTTTAGTTCAGCAAGGCTTGGCGTTAAGTCAAGGTTCGGTCAGCTTGTTATGAAATCCAGACTCATGGTTGTTGTTTCCTCCTTAACCACAAACTGTAGCCAAGGATTAACATAGCTTACTGCTCATGGTTAGGGAGGAGAGAGCTTAACCATGAGCTTGAGTCTGGATGACATGGTAAGCCAAACCTTTGCTAAGCTGCCATACTAAACTGAAATAAAAGGACTGCACCTCTCCAGGAACCAGCACGCTTGCATGGTCCTAGTAAGCCATAGTTTGGCTTACAGTGACATGCAAACCAGATAGTATCTGCAATGCGCAAACCATGGTTAAAGCTGTTCCCATGGCTCCCTTCTTACAAGGTGAGAAGCAGGTCTTTCTGGTCTCTATGTGCATGGCCTCAAGTGGCAGGGGCAAAACTTAATTTGGGAGACTAAGCCACGGTTTCACTGTATCAACCAGTGGGTGCTCAACCAGAATAAAAGCAACAAAGAATGTAACCATGAGTACAGTAATACCTCACATTAACGTACTCAATGGGACCAGAGCGAGTACGTAAACCGAAAATGTCCTTAAAGTGAAGCACTACCTTTTAAAACTTTTTTTACCTCTCCTTCATGAGGAGCCTCAAAGCCCCGCACTAAAGCCTCTGCTGCTGCGCTGCCGCGCCTCCCAGCTGATCGCGATTGCGCCTCCCAGCTGATCGCGATTGCGCCTCCCAGCTGATCGCGATTGCGCCTCCCAGCTGATCGCGATTGCGCCTCCCAGCTGATCGCGATTGCGCCTCCCAGCTGATCGCGATTGCGCCTCCCAGCTGATCGCGATTGCGCCTCCCAGCTGATCGCGATTGGGCCTCCCAGCTGATCGCGATTGGGCCTCCCAGCTGATCGCGATTGGGCCTCCCAGCTGATCGCGATTGGGCCTCCCAGCTGATCGCGATTGCGCCTCCCAGCTGATTTGCAGTGGCGCGATCATGTCTATTTCCACCCCTGCGCTCTAAAGCCTCTGCTGCTGCACTGTGTTTCTGGAGAAATACAGGCATATGGAGCATGTATGTTATAGCGAGCCTACGTTAAGTGAAGCGACGTTAAGCAGGGTATGCCTGTATGTTTGTACTGGGGCTTCCTGAAATACGTTCAACCCAGGTTTGCAGATTCAGCTTCAGTTTAATAAGGAGTGTAATGTCTGAGTGGAGCAGGCCTGTACAACCTTTGACTCAACAACTCAAATACAGCCATTGATAGCAACTCACCATGGGCTCAGAAAACCTTCTGATTTTGCTGTCTGATTGGAACTGCAAAATAACAAAACAACTAGGGACTTATCACACATCCGGCAGTCCCAATACATTGGTAGGCTTTGTGGGCCACAAATTGCACAGACCCTGAGAGTTGGCGGCTGGTCCACAGTTACCCAGTGAGCTTCATGACTAAGTTAGGATTTGAACTCAGGTCTTCCAGGTCATGATCCACAGAGCAATTCTGCAGGTCACAGATCTTGCAAGTGATATGTTTATAAGTATATGCCCACGCGAGCCACAGTGTGAGAAGTTGCTTTGAGACATGGATTAAAAAGGAGAGCTCATTTTCCTGTGTTTGGATATATGTAATTTAAAAAATCCTTAGTGACAAGCCTTGAAAGCTGAACCATAAAAACATAAAATCTAACATAACTTACCTGCAAGATGTATGCAGCCAGTTCAAACACAACTTCACTGTCGACCTCAATGAGTTCCTTATGAGAAAGGGGGGAGGGTAATAAGAAAGTAATTTATTTTAGCTCTTCCAAAAAGAAGTGATGCCTTCTTGACTCCACTGTATAGCGCAGCATTCTGCAGTTACTTTGGATTTATAGTAAAGACTTGTGGCATAGAAGAAATATGATTTATAGTACTTTGGGAGAGTTGCTATCTATCTCTTGCATTAAACTAGACATAGGTTTTCTCTTTGCTTTTCTTGAAATTTTTCAATGACACTCCTGTAGCTCAACTGAACATATTTTGTTATGATGCTATGGGTGTAGTTTCAATTATCATCACAGCTCACAGAAGGTGGTTCACAGTTGAAAATGTCCGCAGATTTCCCCCCGCGGGAATTGTATTTAGCATGCATTGAAATTGCTTAGATCATTCTTCTGGCAGCTAGTAAAGCCTTCCATAACACAATGATGAGACACAAGTTGAAATTACTGAAACTTGGACAAGCTTTGATTTAAGGTTCAGGTTTTGTCCAAAGTGGTGTGCACCACTGACACTCTACAAGCATTCTGCTCATATTGGACGAAGGCCAATCATAATTTATTACCACAGATTGTTATGGCTAGGACCCTCTGCATCCGTACCTTACACCATACAAAATGTGTTTGCCCCAATGATGTAGCATCTGAGAAGAGTGCTGCATTTCAGCTTGTCTATTTCTCACAAAACACAAAGGGCTTCAGTCAAAGATTTGGCTGGTTATTTCACAAACTAATACATGAGTTTTAGCTCTCATGACCTTTTCAGCTTTTGACCAAGTATTCCCCTCTGCCCATTACCTCTTCCATCATCCCCTTTTATGCTCATCCCCTGGATCACTCCCGATTTCCCCTGCCTTAGGTATTCTCCCCTTCCCTTGTCCTGCTGCCTTCTCACACCCTTGCTACCACCTTTCCTAGGATCCTGCTTCCTAAGGCCTCTCTGACTTCCCTGCCCCTCTCAACAATCAGAGCAGCTCAGCCACTGATAGCCTGTGACATTTCTATCTGCCCCCCATGACATTTAGGCAGCTCAGCCAATCACTGCCAGAGGCTCAATCACCATTATTCCCACCACAAAATTCTAAGCTCACTGCAGTTTTGATTACTGTCTCACAGTCAAGCATGAATTAAATTTGTATTTGATACTAATAGTTGAGTATTTCCACTCCTGTTCCCATGAACTAATTACAAGATTGGAGTTGGGGCTTGTCCCAGTCTCTCTAACAGAGGAACTGAACCTCTGACTGATGACTTTGCATGCCCCTGCTGGCCTTTCATATGTAAACCTTTGTTTGAATCAACCTGGAAAGAAAAATGGCATGAAACATCTGAGATCTAAATTTAGATAAATGCAATAATACACACCATTCAAGTGAGTGACACATCTCATTTCACAAGCCATAATAACTGTACTGACCGCCCCTGGCAAATATGAAGCAACAGACCTTACCCAGGTGCTCTTGTAGCCTGCTGCTGTAGTGCCAAAGTCAGCCTGCTAAACTAATGTTCAACCTCAAGTCTTCTATCACAATCCACTGCAGCTAGAACCAAAACCTGGTTTCTACTGTTTATCCTTCTCCAACATTGTGATGGTACTTTTTTTTTTTAATTATTTTGACTGAAATGTTTAATTGTGCACCCAGGAAATATAAAAGTTCAAGACAGCACAGGCCAAAGAAAGTGCGGGTTTACCACATACTTGGGAATGACTCAGTGCTGGAAATGGGGTTGCCAGATTGCTGAGCTGGAGATTTTGCTGTCTCTTTAACAGTGCAGCAGCCCAAAACATGGACCTGTTGGTATGTCAGTCCCATTGCTCACTCTCATCTTTTCCCTAGCAGCACTGGCCCTATCATTAGACAGTAGATGCTTAGTGGTGGGGGTGGGCTGGGAGTAACTACAAGTTTTTGGAGGAAAGAGCTGTGTGCGCCACACAGCCTGCCCTGTGGCCCCTCAGCTAGCCTAGTGCTCTCAGGCATGGTGGAGGGAGCTGTTCCATCACCAGTGTTGAAGCAAGATTCAACTGCCATGGGGTCAGATTCTATACACAGAATAGAGGGTAGCACCTTGTTTTTTGCTGTAGGCAGCAAAATGTCTTGGGCCAGTTCTAAAGCAACTAGAGTGGGCAATGGGACCAGAGGTGGAACAGTGAGGAGGGGAAAGACCACAGCTGCATTCTCTTTTGCACCAGCAGAGTAGCAAATGAACAGGTGGGAACTCCAAGTTACAACTTGGCAATCTTGTTGGACTCCAACTCCCATCAGTCTCAGCCAGCATAGCCAATGGTCAGGGATGATGGCAGCTGGAGTCCAGCAACATCTGGAGGGCCACTCCCCATCCCTGCAGTCAATCATATAATGCCTGCTATAAACATGGCACTTCAAGGTAATTTTAATGCTTATCCTCAAGATGGTTGTGTGCACTCCTTGAGGATAGGTAGCTTTTACTTTTTTACACATTCTTCTATGTGTAAGAGTAAAAGTGAAGTGTATCTTTAACCTTAATTCAGAAAAAAAGCCATGTGCTTTAGCTACCAGATGTCTGGCCAGCCCCAATCCAGGAGTTTTCAAAGGCAGTGAGGATCTCAGGAATAAATAATAGTGAGAGAGGAGAAGAAAGACTTATAGAGCCAGCTCATTCTGTCAAGGGTGGCTTTAACTTTTATTGCATTAAGCAATGGTAAGTCAATAAAAGTTAGACTAAAATAGCTTAGGAGAAGAAGGCAGGGACTTCCTTATTTAAATTTATTTATATGCTGCCACTCGCAAGGTACCTGAAGCTGCTTACGAACAAAAACATACAATAAAATCATAATGGCTTTACAATAGTCACATATTAATCTTCATATTTCAGAAATAAAAATATCCCAGTCTAAGCTTTTCTGGAATGATTCCCAAAGGTGCTTTCTCTGGAAAACCAACACAGGGCATTAACCATGTTTGCCACGTGATCACCAGTGAACTGAGTCAGCGCATCTTCATCTTGAGAAGAGAGGTATGGCATTAGTGCTGAATCAGCCCAAGGGTTCCTCATTCTTCTCCACCTACTCCTTTCATTTAGCAAAGCTCTCTATATGGACATTCAGCACAATGTTCTATTAGGCTCTTTGGCTCAATGCCCAAACCAGCTTTATTGATACACTAATGAAATGTTCCTGCCACTTAGCTATTGAGAGACGAAGCAGCTACTTCATTACGAGCTCTGCTACATCTGTGGGTTCTTTATGTGTGCGAGTGTCTCTGTGAGCAGAGAGCAGATTCTTCCCAGCAGTGGCTTTCATTTGATCCCTTTCCCTACAGGTATTCAACAAGGAAGCTACAAGTTAGCACTTGTTAGCAATTTACTTTACAAAATTATTAAGCAAATTGCAAAGGCTAGCTTTTGATATGTTACTTAATGAACTGCTGCTAGGAAGAGGAAAGACAATAGTTTTTCTTAGAGTTGAAAGTAGTTTGATTTGCCACAATTTATGCTATTTCTTTTGTCCTGCTGTTATCTTTGGTCAAATAGATTTTGCAGGTTTTTTGGGGGAAACTAGAAAAGCTACACAACTTGTTTGTCAGAGGCAAATGTGGGGTGAGTGTAAATACCATGAGCAGTGATTACTTTTTCAAACCTGGGGGAAGGAGTACTATTTGTCTCCAGCTTAAATCTTCACACACCATAGCTTGAGAGAGATTTCAGACATTTGAAACAAAAGTGGAGAGAAGTAGCTCAAGTTAGTTAAATCCAACGTTGAGCATGTGTATCTCACACACTCCTCCTTTCCAAAGAGGAAGGTGGGGCCTCTGGAACAAGGGAGATTTGTAAGCTTAATTTTGAACACTCTAAACAAGCAGTGGAAGAGGAAGGGCAATTCACCCTCTATGTTTTGAATGTCCATGGTTACTCTCAGTCAGGGGCTGCCATTGTGGCTTTTGTTGGTTCAATTGCACAATTGAAGTCTTCCCCTGGAACCCATAAAGCCTCTGAGCCAGCCTTTCCCAACCAGTGTGCCTCCAGATGTTGTTGGACCACAACTCCCATCTTTCCTGACCATTGGCAATGCTGGCTGAGGCTGATGGGAGTTGTGGTCCAACAACATCTGGAGGCACACTGGTTGGGAAAGGCTGCTCTGAGCCCCTGCTCCCAAGGCATTTCTCCCTTGGTCATGAGATGGTGAGCATGATTACCCCTTTCTCCCTTGAAAAATGCATACAATTGAAGAGTGACACTCTTGCCACTTCCTCTTTCAGCTCGATTACATTTTCAAGACTCAAATTAATTCTACTGGATTAGTGTGTGTGTGTGTTTTCTCTTTTTGTTTCCCTGTGTTGAGGGAGACTGGGAGACTGGGGAGAGAAATTACCAGAGGGAATGGTCCCCAGGGCATTTGCTCAAAACTCCAAATGTGCCCATGGACCTAAAAAGGTAGGATTTCAAAGTAAATTGTGGTTGGCAGACTGAGGAATGCTCCATATTTTATTAATGAAAACCAGCATGGTTAGGTGGATGGCCTATTAAGTATTCAAACATTAGCTCTAGTCAATTCATAGGATGGCCCTGGACGAATCATTATAACTCACCCTCATCTTCCTCATTTTTGAACTGGAGATAATAACAGTCTATTAAAGAGAGGCTTTGAACATGATGATCACACACAGCCAGATTTAAACACTGGTTACTTCTGTGTTTGGCTGGGATACAGGATCACTATTTCCAAAGGGCAAACTGTGTAGGCAAATTGCATAGGCACAGTGATTGCCTATGCAATTTCCTTTTGCAAATTGACATTCATTCACCACAATCACATTCCTGGATGATCAGCTGCATGTATTTTTCTGGCTGTGTTGGATTACTGTGCCCAAAGCCACTAGCAAAGGGTTATGTCTGGGTTGTCACACTGTGCACTTTGTGCTTAAATGTAATGTAAATTGGTAATAATTTCAATATTATACCTAATAAAAGTCCTGAAAGCAAAGTCCTATAAATATGAGATGTTGAATAATACTAATACACTTAGCATTTATACAGAGCTTTAGAGTGTTCTCACAGCACACACTATCTCAGTAATTCTAAAAAGACACTGTAAGACAGGTCAGTATTATTATTCCCAGAGGGAGACCAGTGTATGAAAGTGGCTTGCCTAAGGCTATCTAGTGAGTTTGTGGCAGTCACCAGTTTTGGACCAGGGACTAGGATGCTACCTCTTTAGATACTCCCCCTCCTTCCAGATTTATCTCTGTCTCTGAGTAGCATCTGGATTGTGATTTGTGGTGTTAGAAGGCTTAGCAGTTCAGGCAGATAAGAGAAACGTCCATGTTATTAATTTACACTGCAGGCAGAGCTAATGAGTGTAATACAAGACAGCCCATTCACAAACACCTTGGGAGAAATAAAATCAGATAGTTCCCACAGTATAGACATGGCATTGAGTAAATTAACCAGTTCTCCACCCCCATTCCCCAGAGGCATCCTGGGGGGACTGTGTGGCAAAGCAGGAAATCAAATTTAGCAGTGCTCCATCTCCATCTTAGATTTTACTACAAAGCCATCTTTTCTCTGAAACATGCCCCTGTCTGTGCTGAAAGTTACCAGTGAACTACACAAGTAGCATCCATAAATATCAATCAGATGAAAATGGAAAGGGCCATTTCATAAAACCTGTTCTACACAGCAAAGGAGAAATGTGAAATTTGAAGAGGGACAAAACAGATTTATTTGAATGGGCAAGCGTGAACATCCAGTTTACTTTTCAGAGCACTAAAAACAAACATCCCCATTTTTTTCAGAGAGTGGGGTGCCATATGGGAAGGATGGAAGAGATGTGTGTGTGCCCCCACTCAGTGTTTGAAACTTTTTATGAGATATTTCTGGCCAACTCAGAGGTTCTATATGCTGACTATTCATTTAAACAATTAGCAATGCAATCCTATATAATTCTACACAGAAGCAAACCCCACTAAATTTAATGAGACTTATTTCCAGGTTAGTGTGCATAGGATTGCAGCCTAAATGATCCTGTGTTGTAGACATTTCTCCTGATGTCCCATCATAGGATGGTATTCAACTAAGTCCTACTCAGAGTAGACCCACTGACATTAATATTTTATTTATTTAGCATATTTGTATGCCGCTTTTCATCACCAGGTGACCTCAAAGTGGCTTCCATAGCAAGAATAAAACAGTATCATAAAAACAATTCAGAACATAATAATAAAAACTTCAACAGTATCAAGAAATAACACCACAAAATATCACAGAATAAGCTCAAATCTCAAATCAATCTAATCTGCAAAAGCTAGAGAAGAGAGAGAGAGAGAGAGAGAGAGAGAGAGAGAAACCCATCATTGTATGACAGTCCATGTATAATAATTAATAGACACAACTAACTTAGGGTCATTAATTTAAATTGGTCTGCTCTGAGTACGACTTAGTTAAACCAACCCATAGTCCTTAAGCTTAGTACCAATAGTCCTTCTCCTGGAGTAATAGATATGACAACCCACCTCCAGTACTATGTTCTTGACTCAGTTTGGCCTGAATACTTTGAAGATCAATTGTGCCACCTGTCTATGACAAGAACTCCATAAACTTTTTGTCACCCTTTAAACATTCACTAGTAATGGCTGCACCATTTCAGTTACCTCAAGCAAGTCACTGCACACAGTGGGAATCATGGAATGGGGGGTTTCCATCTTACATGTGCACCATAGGGCAGGGATAGTTAACATGCTGTCATCCAGATATTGCAGTACTACAACACCCAGCCAAGGGTGATAGAAGTTGTATTCCAACAACATTTGAGGTCATTATGTTGACTATCCCTGCCATGAGGTCCAGCACAGACCCAATTCTTCCTCTAAAAAAGGGAGTAAGTATCACACTGGACCCATGCCACACATTGCCCTGTATGCAGAAAGACAGGTATATTATTATTATTAACTTTATTTATACCCCGCCGTTTTTCCAAATTGCTTGCTGCTTGCTCCATCACCGGATGTATTAGACTGAGTTTGTGCATGTGTGAACTCATTCTCTGTATTTACTGAGAACTGGCCCACACATCCTTGTTTATCAAATGACGGCTGCAGCACCATGCAATGCTTTGGATGTATGAATGTTCCATCACAGCTCTCATGCTAGAAACAGAACTCCCATCTCAGCTCAAACAGAATGCTTTTCAGTGGAGTGAATTCATATAAATGTTCAGTTAAATGTAAGCAAGTAACAAGAACCTGCACATGCCACATTTGAACCAGCCCTGAGTGTTTGCAGGAGACCTTTCTGTTTATGCTGTTTCCCTTCCTCCAAGGGTATTTGTTTTGTCACACAGTGCAAACCAGCTGTGCGTCCTTCGAGCATTCAGTATTCCAGTTTCAAGCCAGGGAGTTTATTCATATATCAATGTGTTACACAATGTTCTGCACTTGGGACTGTTATGTTTTATGTAAGTAACCAGCAACAACAGGGCAGTGTCCTTTTTCTTTTTTCTTTTAAAAAACCCATAAGACCAAACAACTTGGACAGAAACCGATTCCTTGGCATTGCATGTAACCATTTTTGTTCTGGTGCACATGGCAAGGTTTCAGCAAATTTGTACACCTCCCAGTAAACAGCTGGGAACAACTGTGCAGTCTTTGTAAGTGATTCAACTGTAAGGGTGCCCTCTTCTGATGGATACCTTTAAATGAATTCTAACAGTTTTATAGAAGTGCTAATTTCCTCATTTACCAACCATCTTGATAACTTCAAACAAAAAGGGATTTATCCACAGACTCAGAAAATTGTAGATCTTGAAAGGATGGAGTCCAGACTTCTGTACTGATGAGAGTATACCCTCTGCCTGACCCCACACAAATGTTTCTTATAAATTAGCCCATATGATCAAGAATATGACTGCCATCTGGCAATTCAAGGAGATGGCATGATTTTCTTGCTTGGAAAACATTACTTTTCTGGATTAGAATAAGTGGCTTGTTACTATGATTGCTAGCTTTGTGGATGGGGGGCAGCATTCCTTGCATTTAACAGCTGGTTTGGAGGCAGATGTTTATCAGGTAAAAGCTGTCCCTCTAACTGCTGCTTCAGCTATACCTGTTGAATTAGGATAGGTAGCTAGACAGACAGACAGACAGACATATAATCACAGAATACTTAGTGAAATGAGGCACAATTTGGCGGTGTTTACTTTTAATAAGTGCTCAGCAGCTGCAACAGCAGCAGCAACATAAATAAGAAAAAAAAGTAAAGGCCTTACCTTGTAAATACAGGACTTGGCATTCAAGAAAAACAACTCAATGGTAGCATTATCCTTTAGATATGATATGCTTTCAATGTAGAACCTAGAAATGACATGGAGAAGTCATATAAACTCAAGAAAGAAATCGCAGCCACCAAATAAATAAATAAGGTCGTATTCAATCATTTCATTATGTGAAAAAATGTGCTCAGTGGAGCCTTCAGGGCTGAGAGAGAGGAATTCTCACTTTTTCGTTGTTTTTGTTTTAGTGATTTTGTTATGACTTTTGGAAAGATTTGTGTGTCCCTTAAGCCATGATCATTCAGCATTGCTGTATGTGTAAATCCTAGCCAATATGAAAGGCATTAATGCTTGTTTTATTTCACAGGTTGATTTATAGCTCCATAAATACTTTAGGCTGGGATGGTTTTCTTTTTTTCCCTGTTCCCTGTCCTTGACAATTGTGTTGCTTTGCTTCTTAAGGAATGGTTTCATCCTAGCCTGGGAGTAATTGCTTTTGAAATGGCTTTTGGGGGGGGGGGAAATGATGAAAGTGAGAAGTGGCCCCTGAATATAGATTTAAAATGAAAATAGCTGAAAGTCTCTAACTGGAATGTTGAATCTATGGAGTTTCATATTATCAAGGCAATTTAGCACAGAAATTTCTTTTCATATGAACTTCTATGTAGCTGTAAAAGACAGCTAGTATAGTATAGCAGCTATAAGCTTTAGGCATGAAATAGCCATGTCCATGGTCAAAATCTCACCTCTGTCAGAGGAGAGGGAGAAATTAACTTTAGTTTGCATTTTAAATGCAAACCTACATAATTCACACATCCCAAAATATGCAAACTAAAAAATACAGCAATCCTTCAAAATTCACACTTCTCTGAATTTTGTGATGTGGTTCTCCAACCAAATTATGTGTCCAAAAA
This sequence comes from Rhineura floridana, assembly GCF_030035675.1. Classification (NCBI taxonomy): domain Eukaryota; kingdom Metazoa; phylum Chordata; class Lepidosauria; order Squamata; family Rhineuridae; genus Rhineura; species Rhineura floridana. The sequence goes on from NC_084487.1 coordinate 119,422,435, forward strand.
TGTACATATTAGAAGAATATGCATAAAATGCATATAAGTGAAAACAACATACAAAATGCATTTTATTAGGGAAAAATACTTGAAAAAATTCTGTACTAGGCAAAATTCCATGTAAATTAGGAGAAATGCACACTAAAATGATGATGAATTTTAATGAGGAATTTGCAAACTGATGTATAAACATTGGAAAAATGAGAGAAAAATGAGACAAAACTCACAGTTTTGTCCATCTCTACTTTCATGTGAACGCGCTAGGTATCCTTAGGAAAACAACTTTCAGTCTTTCTCACCATCTGCTGTATGGGCCTGCGTACACACGATATATTTACAGCACACTGCTTCCCCCAAAGAGTCCTGAGAACTGTAGTTTACCCCTCATGGACCTACAGTTTCCAGAGCCCTTAATAAGTGACGGTTCCCAGGATTTTTTCAGGGAAATCCTGTACTTTAAGTGTGCTTTAAATGTATGGTGCCTGGGAATAATAATACTGTTCTATATAAATGTTGTACAAAATGTTAAGAATTATCATGGTTGCGGCAGATAGTAGTAGAGAAAGTAGGTCACCATGCATCTGTGTGGCCAAGACATGTAATTTTGTATTGGGGACGTCTTATTCTGAGTCCCAATGAAGACAGCTCCAGAGACAGACATTACTGGAAGCAGCTGAGATTTACAGGATCTTGATTTTGGTATGCATTTTTTAATTTATTGTTTTAATTTATATTCTGTTTCTAAGAAAAGGCTAGTTAACAGTAATATTCAGCATAAACCTACAATATAGGGTACCTGCAGATTGCCACTATTTTGCAGGAGGAAATCAAGCACATATCAGAACTTTAGATTTCCTTTGTTAAAGTGGATTAAAGGATGTGTTTGCTTTGAAAAATCCACTTTGAAAAAGAATCAGACTTTTTGGTGGTTTGGACAGTGATGGGGAAATACATTGAAAAGCATGGGATGAACATTTGACTAATGGGAAGGTGTAAAAACACCCCAGAAGCAAATCAAGATGAATGCAGGATGAATGTTTATTGTCCTATAACCATCCAGCAAACAAATCAGAATGCTCAGTAAAGGCCTGATATAATCTAATCTCAGTGTATGTCTTGTACAATAAACAGGCTGTCTGGAGAGGCCCATAGTAAAATAAAGCGTTAAAATAACATATCTTGTAATGATATTTTTCTACATACCTGCTAATCTTTCTTTCTGCTTATTTGTTAAAACCTTTTTATAGTGCAGTTTAGGGTCACCAGATAACAAACCCAAAGGACTCTCCAATCTCTTTAAAGGCAGCTAATTCTCAGCTTTCCCTACCCTGTCCCTCTGTTGGTCCCCTCACCCACCCACATTCTCTACCTGCTAGAACAAACAGAACTCTCATTCTGCTAAACCACAGCAGGCAGGAGTACAAGCTGGGAGACAGCATGGAAGGTGCAGGGCAGAGAAGCCACAGCAATAGCCTCATCCTCTTTCATAGCTGTTAAAGAGAGAGGAGATTTCTCTGGGGAGACTTAGCATTCCAGATGTGTGTATACTTCCAAATGGTTTGCAGCAATAAAAGCCATGATTCAGACAAAAGAGTTGGATTTCTGACTCAGACTTTTTCTTCAAAAGTTAGGACAGCAGCATAATCATTAAACATAACATGTACTTGGTGTTTTGTAAATTGTAGGTTATTAATACATAAACATACACCTTACATATGAGGAAACGAGAGCCATGTTGCATATGGGCCTGAGTGTAAGTTGGAAATATCTTAGTTCAAATTTCACCTCAGTTATAATGACATCAGGTGGCCTTGGCAAGCCTTCTGTTGGTCTCCTCCTACTTCAGTGTGAGGCTAATAATGTTGGTCTACCTGGCAGAGCTATCATAAAGATCACTAAGATAGTAAGTGTGGTGGGGCCAGGATCTCCCAGTGGACTTCACAGTTGGATGGGAATTTATTAACAACTGTGAATTTCCAGCCTCTGATGAGAATGTTTCAGAAATGCGTCTTACAATACTAGTTGCAAAAAAGAAAGAAAAAAAGAAGTGCAATTTTGTCCACTGCCTTCTGACCCAGCTTCTAAAGGTTAGCTGATTAAACAAGATGCTCCTCTTGCACAGCAGAGGGCAGCATTGCATTTCTTAAAGTGAAAGCCTAGCTAAGGGATTCATATAAATAAAGATATTTGGATAGAAAAGTATAAAACAGAATAAGTATATGTTCTCCCTTAGTGAAGAGTTTTCACGTGATATTTGGGACCTATAAAGAAAACCTAATTCTCTAGTGACCTGCAGTGCACATTGCTTGTTGGGAAGTTCTTGCAAAATATTGCATACAATTCCAGGGAAATCATTATCTTTGTTTAAAAGAGGCTGGAGCTAGAACTTTAGAAAGCTAGGACTTTAGTTTATTTCCTGTGAATTCATAGCTGGAGCTGTAAGGAATTTATAGATGTAGTATGATGGCTTTCTATTTTGCCTAGCGAGAGTTTATCGTTTCCTTGCTATTAGCATAAAGGTATCCCAAAAGAGAACAAAAATATTCTTTCCAATAGTCACTATTCATCAGATCAATAACGTGATACATTTTCACTGAAGTAAGTGTTAGTGAGAGATTATAGTTTGTGTGAGGGGGGAAATAAGGTGACTGTGATGTCCCTGTATATAGATATAACTGTAAATATGGTAAGTGTGGGTTTATTAGAGTAAATGAGGTAAGTAGGCAGAGTGAGAGGAGGAGTACATGGGCTAGAATGCTGGAGAACGCTGTATCTTGATTGGCTGAGCGTTTGAGTGGCTGAAGGTATAAATGAGAGGATGACAGTTGAGTGGAGGGTGAGTAGTTTGTGGTTGTTGTGTATTGGAGTTGGTTGTGGGTTGGATTGTATTAGGCTGGTATTGAGGCAGATTATATATGACTAGAAACATAAAGAGTAATGCAATATATGAAACCATATGCTTGTTAAATATACCTTAAGTAATCTTGTTATTTCCTGGTGTTTATAAATAAATATTTTCTTGGTTTACCAAAGGCGTGATCCTTGACTGGGGCTTTCACAGACCAGAAGGGTGGGCAGGGTATTTACCAAGGTGGAGAAACAGTATCAAATGGTGGCAGCGGTGAAGAGATAGCGTTACATCAAGTATCCAGAGCAACCCAGGGCTGTATGCTTTATAGGCACAAAGATACAGGGGGGTTGTGGCCTGCAAGTGCACCCAGACACAAAGTAACAATAAGCCAGAAGGAGACTAAGGCAAAGTCTCAAAGCAATATTGTGAAATAGGGAGTGGCTGGTGGTGCTGCCTAGCAGTGGGATCTTGCGAGATCTGTGCTAGAGCCGGTGAGAGAACAAATAAAAAACAGGATCCTGACTGGTGGGACCTGACAGGTGGTGGCAGCAGGAGGGATCCTGACAGTGACCTCGTTTGTAAAAAAGGTAATGAAAAATAGAATTTCAACATTTCCCTAGTTTTAAATTTGCTATCACCACCATACACATGCTTCATGTGTCCTTGAACCAATCACTATCTATGCACATCAGGAGCTTACACTAAAAATATTAGAAATGCATCTAAACCTTGATACACTTATTGGTGTAAACTCTTTTGAGAAACAGCTTTCATTTTTGAAGCCAGAAACCTGTTCAACACAGGCCACTGAGTCGTTCACTAGAAATTTTGGGTTTTATCTGATCCTGTGTTCTATGTTACCTCTACAGCCAAATATATTAGTCATGACATTCAAGACTGTAAAGACTAATGCAATCTGTATTAATTTCCAAGCAGCCCAAACATAACAGAAATTATGATTCCATTTGTTACATACAAAATGGTATGGGTGAAACAGAAGGCAATTTCCTGACAACAGTATCCTTTCTGGCATTTTGACAAAGTGTGTGCGTGCACGGGCACACACACACACTCACTCTTCAAATAGAGAAGCCACAGAACCTTGTGAAATTCATGGCCTTCATTGTGAGACTCCCTTGTTCTTGATTACGGTATCTCTGCTTGCATCTCCTTGCACTCCTAACTGCTTGCCTCTCAATCTGATAGCTTCCTTAATTCCTTGCCCTCCTGCAACCCTCTTCTAGCCCTCTCTTTGTGGGCCAATTTCTCCACTCAGGCTTGCACTTGACTGCTTTGCAAGTGACTTTCCTGTGGATCCCACCTACCACTAATACCATGGAGGTAGGGATGGTTAAAGAATTTGTCCTTTGCAAATTTCAGTCTGAACTGACTGGTTTGTACCTCCACAGCTAATGTGCAGATCAGGATGCAGCTATCCTCCAAATTTTGTGATGTATTTTTTTTTCATTCCAAAATGCATACAAAATGTGCATTTTAGGATACAATATGTTTAGAAATGCTTTGAGAGGAAATATGTATTTAAATATGAATTTTATGTGAATGATTTTATTTACTTATTTAAAAGCATTTAAAAACCACTCAATATTTAAAAATCTCTAAGATTAATGCAGAAATGGGACAGAACAGACTTACGAATAAACACCTTTGAAACTGACTCGGATCAGAATGAGACTGATCCGTCCATCCCTATCTGGAAACAGACTGAAGACTGAAGGGTTAGCTTAACTTGGGTTGCAGGAGATGAACATGGAAGCACCCACAACTGTCGCACTACACCATCACAATAAAGATTGCACACATTGTATAGGCAGGCCCAATGGATAAAATGTATCTATAATTCCATCCACATGTGCTGCTGGACAAAGTGCAAACAGCTTGTGTCCGCTTTTCCATCTGCTCCTGTGTTCTAATATTCAGTGACATGCACTTTAAATGATGAAAAGCATTCACCATTCCTTGACAAGAAAGAAAGAAAGAAAGAAAGAAAGAAAGAAAGAAAGAAAGAAAGAAAGAAAGAAAGAAAGAAAGAAAGAAAGAAAGAAAGAAAGAAAGAAAGAAAGAAAGAAAGAAAACCCTGTTGCTGATCTGTTAAGTAATCAGCTGGAAAGGAATAAAAAAGCACTCAAAGCCACTTCTGCTTCCCCTTCTAAGAACAGAACCCTTTATATCGATTTTAACATGTAGCGTGTCAGTCTTTGGAGGGCAAGGCAAGTGGGATCTCTCCCATGCTCACTCCTATTTTCATTCTATTCCAGAAGACCAGCAATCAGAAGTAATGATGGGCAATTTAGCTTTGGTATGCTGGAAACACCCAGGGAGAGTGCATCTCGTCTGTTTTCATCTTGTCATCAGTGTGTGTGAAGTCTGATATTTTTTATTCCAAAGCTAAACACAATCCTACTAAGGGGGACTTACACTCCCAGGCACTAAGACTTTTATTTGACCACAGCAAACATCTTCACTCTCACCTCCTTCTATACAAGAAGCTTCAGCTATTATACATTTGCTTTACATCAGGGTCATCTATGTCAGTGTTGCAAACATGGACTACGTAGCGAATACTCAAACCAAGACAGCCTCAGCATTGTTGTCATAGAATCAAGAAACAAGTTATTTATTATTTATTTATTAGTTGTGGTAAAGCTGGTTTTTTTTTTTTTAAAAAAAAGAAAGCGAGTCTAATACAACTTTCCTCAACCTGTTGCCCTTCAGGTGGTGCTGGACTACAACTAGTTTATTTTTTTAATTTTTTTATTAAATCTGTTAATCGCCCATCTGGCTGGTTGTCCAGCCACTCTGGGCGACGTACAAAATAAAAACATACAAATACATTAAAATATTAAAAATCTCAACAATAATAATAAAACCTAACCCACCCCAAAAGCCTGCCTGAAGAGCCAGGTCTTCAAGGCCCGGTGGAAGCTCATCATAGAGGGGGCATGGCAGAGATCATTTGGGAGGGAATTCCACAAAGTGGGGGCCACAATTGAAAAAGCCCTCTCCCTAGTTCTCACCAGTCTAGCTGTTTTAACTGGTGGGATAGAGATAAGGCCTTTTGAGGCTGATCTTGTTGGGCGGCATCGCTGCTGATGCTGGAGGCGCTCCTTCAGATAGACTGGGCTGAAACTGTGCAGGGTTTTAAAGGTCAGAACTAACACCTTGAATTGGGCTTGGAAAACAACCAGTAACCAGTGCAACTCCTTCAGCACTGGAGTGATGTGATCTTGCCGGCAGCTGCCTTTAATCAGGCGAGCCGCCGCATTCTGTACCAGTTGCAGCTTCCGGACCGTTTTCAAGGGTAACCCCACGTAGAGCGCATTACAGTAGTCTAGGTGAGAGGAGACCAGGGCATGTACCACCGATGAGAGCAGATGATTGGGAAGGTAGGGGTGCAGCCTCCATATCAGATGGAGTTGATACAGCGCCGCCCGGCTCACAGCCAAGACCTGAGCCTCCATGGACAGCTGGGAGTCAAGAATGACCCCCAGGCTGCGGACCTGGTCTTTCAGGGGCAATCGTACCCCATTGAGCACCAGGTCCACATCCCCCAACCTTCCCTTGTCTCCCACAAACAGTACCTCAGTTTTGTCAGGGTTCAGCTTTAGCTTATTCCTTCCCATCCAGCCACTCACCCACTCCAGGCACTTGGATAGGGTTTCTACAGCCAAGCTCGGTGAAGATTTGAATGAGAGATAGAGCTGCGTGTCATCTGCATACTGGTGACACTGCAGCCCAAATCTTCTGATGATAGCCCCCAGCGGCTTTATATAGATGATGAACAGCATCAGGGAGAGGATGGAGCCCTGAGGCACCCCACAAGTGAGAAGCCAAGGATCCGAAACCTCATCCCCCAATGCCACTCTCTGGTACCTACCAGAGAGGAAGGAATGGAACCACTGCAATACAGTGCCCCCTATGCCTAACCTCTTCAGGCAGTCCAGAAGGATACCGTGGTCAACGGTATCAAAAGCCGCTGAGAGATCCAGGAGGACAAGGAAGGTGCATTCGCCCCTATCCAACACCCTCCTCATATCATCCATCAAGGCGACCAAGGCCGTTTCAGTCCCATGTCCAGGCCTGAAGCCCAATTGAAATGGATCCAGATAATCCGCTTCCTCCAAATGCACTTGCAACTGCTTCGCCACCACTTGTTCAACTGCCTTGCCCAGAAATGGCAGATTTGAGACTGGGCAAAAGTTGTTCAGATCTTGGGGATCCAAGGAGGCCTTCTTTAGAATTGGTTTTATTACTGCCTCCTTGAGCGCCGATGGCATTACTCCCTCTTCCAGGGATGTATTTACCACCATCTAAGGATGGACAAATCTGTCAATTCTGGTTTCTCTCAGTTTCTCTTTTTTCCAGTCTTAAGTTCAGTTCTCTACATTTCCACATCAGGTTGCAATTTTAAAAAAACATCATGAAAGTTCATCAGCATTTTAATACAAATTTAATGCAATTTCCCCTAATATATATATATTTTACCCTAGTATATGTATTTTGATAGACATTATTTGGCTGGAGAACAGCACTGCAAAATTTGGAAAAGTCTAAATTTTGAAGGATGGCCACGTTTCAGTTTGCATATTGTTTCAAAAAGTGCAAATTATGTAGGTTTGCTTTTAAATGAGAACTAAATCAAATTTACACCCCCCCCCAATCCTTAACAACTCTCGGAATCATGCTACATTATCATTGGGTCCAGCTCAGTGTGGTCCTCCCATGCCACACCATTTCTGTTTATTGAGATATAAAGTACCTAGTTATAGTACCACCCCTTGCATTAGAGAGGTGACAGCTGGAAGTGCAGACACAGCCTCATTATCTGAATTATGCATACTAAATACTCTGAGCTTTGTCATCTTTTGTAATAGATTCACTAACAGGCAAACAATCTTGCAGTTTAAGAATGTACCTATAGCCCACAGATATTTCTATCAAACTTTAAAAAGCAGGGGAATTGGGCAGCTATAGTGAATGCACGAGGGGAGCAGGAGACCTGAACTCCTCTCTGAGATATTGTATTGCCCTACAAATTTGTCAAAATGCAAACACCATTTGGGTTGGTCTTTCACAGTCCAATCCACTTGCTGTGTAGCTTGAAAGAATTTGGTAACATGCGTCTCTGAGCATATGGGGAGTGGTGGCAACACCTGGCATCTCCAAAGATGGAGAATTATATTTTTTATGTTTGTTGGTGTTCTTACTTTGCTTCTTTCCTGTGTTACTAATGTTTCTACAGAGAATCTAAACTAGAAAACTTTTTTTCCCCTCATTATTCATCCTAGAAATCTGTGTCAAATTTATTTTTATTAATTTCAACGCCTTTTTATTGGTCAATGTCATATGACAGTGAAGACAGCCTTCTGTATTTCAAATTATTGGTTATTTTCTATTTTGAGTGTATTAACAGTTGAATCTGAAACTGCAGTTTGATGTAAAATCAGACTGATTACAATATGTTGCTACTTCAACAAAGACTCTAACTGTTCAAAAAAAGAGGATGCATGTTTTCAGCCTGCTATGTTTAAACCACTTCATTTAAGGCAAGGTGGGCACAGTCAATTAAAACTTTGCTAGAATATATTTCACCTCCCACTGTTTTATCTTGTGCAAATTGAGACACTCCTGAGGTCCCCTGGAGACTATTATGAAGTCAGTGCCATTAGTCCACAATTATGTTTGGAGTTTTTTTTAGTGCAAATTTTGTAAAGAGTTACTGTACTTCACATATTCACAGAAATAGAAACAAAAGAAAATGATTTACTATAGGAAACTTCACTAAACCTCACTAAAATTGCAAAGTAAATCAGACATATTTAAAGTGACTATCTGAACTATATCAACTGTCTTGGAGACCGGGCCTGGCAACCAAGAGGTCTTCTGTGTCTTTAAAAGTTGTGCATGGGGAAGGGAGAATTCCACCTTGTGGTTTTTCCCTTTACAGTGTTGCAAGAACACCCGCACTTTGCTGACTTTCTCTTCTCCTAAAGATACAGCATCAATCTCAGGCCATGAACCTGGCAACCCTATTACCAGATCAAGTAGAGATGTGGTATTTTTTGCATGTTTCTAATATTATGGTTTCGTTCACAGTACAAGAAGTCTCTAAAAGCAACTGTACTTTCAGTGATGTGAAATATCAATTTATTCTGGTTACAGTGAGGGAATCATTACCATTTTTACTGAGTAGGTATATGGAAATACTTCAAGGAAAGTTGGACTTGCTGCACCCAGGAGCATTTAGCTTAGGTAAATGAGCAAGATGTATTGGAAGCATTAGTGGAACAAAAAATATAATGATTTTTTTTTAAAAAAGATACAACGTATATATTTAGAGGAAGGGCCACAGTTTAGTAAAAGAGCACGTTTTGCATGAAAGAGGTCCCAGCTTCAGCCTCTAGCATATCCAGGTAGAACTGGAAAAGATTTCAGTCTGAAACTCTGCAGAGTTGCTGCCAGTCTGTGTAGATAACTGAGCTAGATAGCCGAGTGGTCTGACTCCCTCTTTTACCTTTCACAGTAAAACACCCAAGACAGTTAAGATAATTAAAAAAGAACAATACTGCAAGTGGAAAATAAATATGCAGTCAAAATAGCAGCAAAATTACAAAAAGCTGCAAAGCAATTCATGGGGGGAGCCAAGAAAAGCACATTAAATCATCTCTTTGCCGCCCAGCGGAGCTCTTTCGAGTTGTCCGGGGGCTTCTCCATTCAAACCCTCCGGACACGGTGGAATCATCGGAGGCCCGCTGTAATCAGTTTGCCGATCACTTCCAGAATAAGATCTCATGTATCCGCCAGGACCTAGACTCTCAAGTTATAGCAGTAGATCCTAGTGAGATGTCCGGAGCACAGTCTTGTCCTGTTTTGTTGGATGAGCTTCAGTTGGTTCAACTCGAGGACGTGGACAAGGTGCTTGGACAGGTACGTGCAACCACTTCGGTACTGGATCCTTGCCCCTCCTGGCTGATAAAAACTAGTAGGAATGGAACAGGTAGCTGGGCCAAGGAAGTGATAAATGCCTCTTTACGAGAGGGAGTGGTCCCGGGCTGTCTGAAAGAGGCAGTGGTGAGACCACTCCTGAAAAAGCCTTCCTTGGACCCAGACAATTTTAACAGCTACAGGCCAGTGGCGAATGTTCCATTCCTGGGCAAAGTCTTGGAACGGGTGGTTGCTGGCCAGCTCCAGGCGCTATTGGATGAAACTGATTATCTAGATCCATTTCAATCGGGTTTTAGGCCCGGTTTTGGCACTGAGACAGCCTTGGTCGCCCTGTACGATGACCTATGTCGGGAAAGAGACAGAGGGAGTGTAACTCTGTTGATTCTCCTTGATCTCTCAGCGGCTTTTGATACCATCGACCATGGTATCCTTCTGGAGAGGCTCACGGAGTTGGGAGTTGGAGGTACTGCTTGGCAGTGGTTCCGCTCCTACTTGGCGGGTCGTCTCCAGAAGGTAGTGCTTGGGGAACATTGCTCGACACCGCGGGCTCTCCAATATGGGGTCCCGCAGGGGTCAGTTTTGTCCCCCCTGCTTTTTAATATCTACATGAAGCCGTTGGGAGAGGTCATCAGGAGTTTTGGAGTGCGTTGTCATCAGTATGCTGATGACACGCAGCTCTACTTCTCCTTTTCATCTTCTTCAGGTGAGGCTGTCGATTTGCTGAACCGTTGCCTGGCCTCGACAATGGACTGGATGAGAGTTAACAAACTGAAGCTCAATCCAGACAAGACTGAGATGCTGTTGGTGGACGGGTTCTCTGATCGGATGGTGGATATATACCCTGTCCTGGACGGGGTTACACTCCCCCTAAAGGACCGGGTTCGTAGTCTGGGAGTCTTTTTAGACTCTTCCCTCTCACTTGAGGCTCAAGTAGCCTCGGTGGTTAGGAATGCGTTTTACCAACTTCGGTTGGTAGCCCAGCTATGTCCCTATTTGAGTAAAGAGGACCTTACATCAGTGGTACATGCTCTGGTAACCTCACGTTTGGATTACTGTAATGCGCTTTACGTAGGGCTACCTTTGAAGACAGTTCGGAAGCTACAACTAGTGCAAAATGCGGCGGCCAGATTGCTGACAAGGACCAAGCGGTCCGAGCATATAACACCTGTTCTGGCCAGCTTGCACTGGTTGCCAATATGTTTCCGGGCTAGATTCAAAGTGTTGGTATTAACCTATAAAGCCTTATACGGTGCGGGACCACGATACCTTGCGGAACGCCTCTTCCGATATGAACCGGCCCGTGCACTACGTTCTGCTACGAAGGCCCTCCTCCGGGTTCCAACTCACAGGGAGGCCCGGAGGGTGATGACAAGATCTAGGGCCTTCTCAGTGGTGGCCCCCGAACTATGGAACAGTCTCCCCGAGGAAGTACGCCTGGCGCCGACTCTGCTCTCCTTCCGGCGCCAGGTCAAAACCTTCCTATTCTCTGAAGCATTTTAAGTTACACTGATTTAATTTTAAAAATGTTTATTGTATTGGATTGTTGATTGTATTTTAGTATTATTTTGTTATTCATTGTATTTTTATGCTATTTTATGTTCACCGCCCAGAGAGCTATTGCTAGTCGGGCGGTATATAAATTAAAAAAAAAAAAAAACATAAATGGCAAGCCAAAGCTACCTGCCAGAAGGGAAAAAAAAAACCCCAAAGACATAGAATGCAAGCAAAAAGGGTGTAAGTCAGATTTCCTTGAACAAGGAGTTCCAAATCCTGGGCAACAAAACAGGTCATATCCTCTTGTACTGCCCTACTCTACATCTGAGGGTAATGGGACACACCAAAGGGCCTCTCCAACTGAATGTTCTGGGCAGATAGGCCATTTAGGCTTCAGAAGGTAATGAGCAGCACTCTGAGCCCAGAAACGAACTGGTAGACAGTGCAGTTGGCACAAAAAAGGAGTCTCATGCTCCAAAAGACTGGCTGCAGTTAAGAGTTTTGCTGTTGTAATTTGAACTGGCTTCTGGTTCCATGGTTATAATGGTTCAATACAGATGCCAAGAAACCCAATCTCCACATAATGATTTGGAGACCCAATATGCTGCAAACTCTCACATTTCCTCCGTCTCCTCCTGCCCCCTTGTCTGGTCTCAGGATTTCCCCTTCCTTTCTGAATTACATGACAACCACTTTTTGCCATGACATCCTACCAAGGCAAACTGTAACTACCTGTAACCAGGATTTGCTTCCAAATAGTTATTTGAAACAAGGTTTAAAGTGAGTTTGCAAACCAGTTTGGAGGAAATTCTGGTTGGTGCCCTGTTCAGGTCTCATGTCAACCTATGGTTGGAGGAAACCAAGGAAGAAAGGAGTATACAGTAGGGCCCCGCTTTACGGCATTCTGCTTTAAGGCGTTACACTGATGCGGCGGCTTTCGTTTTTAATTTAAAAGCTTTTTTTTCTCTTTTGCAACGTTTTGCACCGTTTTTGCGCGACGTGGACCATTAAAGTCAATGGGGTTCCACTTTATGCCGTTTTCCGCTTTACGGCGGGGGTCCGGAACAGAACCCGCCGTATAAGCAGGGCCCTACTGTACCCATGATTGTGGAATGGGGAAGACAAGGAGTGAGCATGTAAGCCCACGGCACATTTCCAGTGACAACACTATGGCTTGGCATTCAGGTTTCAGAATGTCTGAACTGAGCTAGTGCTAGATTTGGATATGGAAAACACCATTCAGTTGTAAAGCTCTTGGGACAGTCTCCTACCTAATCTACCTGACCGGGTTGTTGTGAGGATAACATGAGAGAACACCTATAAACACCTTGAGCTTTTTGAAGGAAGGGCAGAATAGGCATGAGATGGTATTTTTGGTGCCTACAGCCGAAAATCTAAGTGGCATACTCCCAGACTGGTTCATAGATTTATGAATGGCTAAATGAGACCTTCATGTTCAGAGAAAATATACCTTTAAATAACAATTACTGGTTTCAGAAAATTGGGTGATGTTCCCAGAGGCACCTGGTTGGCTACTGTTGAACACAAAATACTGGACTAGACTTTTATGTTCTTATGTCATTAGAATGAAGTATATTGTTCAAGCGCAAATTCACAAATCATGGCATCCGATTAAGGGGATTATATGGGCATGCTGACAGTCTTGTAGCCAGCTATACTGTTAATAACCTCCTGGTAGTGGTATCACTGCTGCATACCAGGAGAAGCCACCATTGTAGCCCTGCAGCCCTGACCTCCCTGCACACCCACCCCTCCTGGTATGCAGCTCCTGGCTCCTCTGCTCTCTGCTCAGTCAGGTTACTTGTACTGTGAGGAGTCAGGCCTCTCAGGGTGCACAAATGGGATGAGTGTTGCTAACAGGGTACATGAGGCAGTCAGATCTATTTATTTATTTATTACATTTATATCACGCCCTTCCTCTCAGAAAGAGCCATGGGTGGCAAACAAAAACACTTTAAAACATTTTAAAAACAAATGCTCTTAAAACAAAACATCTTTAAAAACATTAAACATTGATAGGGTTGCAAGTTATTCTGGGTGGGATTGCACTCTCCTTGAAGGAGCAGGTCTGCAGTTTGGGAGTCCTCCTAGATCCTGCCCTGCTGCTTGAATATCAGGTGGCTGTGGTAGCCACGAGTGCTTTTAGCCAACTCACACTGGTCTACCAGCTGCATCCGTTCCTGGAAGCAGTTGACTTGGCCACAGTGACAGTACTGGCAACATCAAGGCTTGATTACTGTAACACACTGTATATGGGGCTGCCTTTGAAAACAGTTTGGAAATTACAGTTGGTTCAAAATGCATCAGCCAGAATCTTAACCGGAGCACGGCGCAGAGAGCATATCACCCCTGTGCTTTATCAACTCCAGTGGCTCCCAATTTGTTTCCGGGCCCAATTCAAAGTGCTGGTTCTGACCTTTAAAGCCTTAAACGGCCTTGGACTAGTGTACCTGAGGGACTGCTTACGCTAGGGTTGCCAGGTCGGTACCATCCAAAAACCTGAGAAAATGGGGGCGGGCCCTAGTGACGTCATGGGGCGGGCCCTAGTGATGTCATGGGGCGTGCCCTAGTGACGTCATGGGGCGGGCCCTAGTGACATCATGAAGCATGATACATTGTATCAACCACACTTGCGTGCAGCATACCATTCAAAAAAAATTTTCTGATTGGAAATTAAAATAGAAATCTTACCTAAAAGAGGTCCAGCTGAAGTGACAAGGTCATTCCTTCTCACCATCTTAGGGAGTATGGATGGAAAATGGAAATGGAATGCCTTCAAGTCGATCCCAACTTTTGGTGACCCTATGAATAGGGTTTTCATGGTAAGAGGTATTCAGAGGTGGTTTACCATTGCCTTCCTCTGACTTTGGACACATATACTTTGGACACATAATGAGAAGACATGATTCATTAGAAAAGACAATAATACTGGGGAAAACAGAAGGGAGTAGAAAAAGAGGAAGACCAAACAAGAGATGGATTGATTCCATAAAGGAAGCCACAGACCTGAACTTGCAAGATCTGAACAGGGTGGTTTATGACAGATGCTATTGGGGTCGCTGATTCATAGGGTCACCATAAGTTGAAATTGACTTGAAGGCACATTAACAACAACAACTGAATTAAAGATACAAAACAGGAAAGTGGAAGGTGTTTTATTTTATTTTTTACAGCCTGGAGAAGTGGTAAGAGGTAAAGTCAGGAATGAATGCATTTTTTTAATGAACAAGATAGCATGTTGGACTATCTTGTAAAAATGAACTAAGAGTGCTTGCAGCAGCTATGCTAATACAGAGTGAGCCAGTTGTTATCTGCATGGTGCTATGAAGTCAGTTGTATGTTAACTGTATGCTCATGCAACAGATGGTATAGCACAGTGGGGAGGAGAGCCTGGCTGGGAGTCCAGAGTCTATGAGTTTAAATCTCCGCTCGTGTCTCCTGGATGTCAAGGGCCAGCTAAAGATCACCCCCACAGTGAGTGGCTCAGGGATTATGTGCCCTGCCACCTGTGGGCAAGGTGCATAGTCGCAAGGAGCCGTTTCCCCCAGCTGGCAGTTGCGGACAAGGAAGGGACTGGCTTGTGCAGCTGTGGCAAGCTGAGCAGGCCCTAGCCAGGTGGGGAGTACTAGCCTTAGATGGTAAACCGCCTCTGAATACCGCTTACCATGAAATCCCTATTCATAGGGTAGCCATAAGTCGGAATCGACTTGAAGGCAGTCCATTTCCATTTCCATGCATATAATTAAACAGATGCAGTCAAGTTTTTGGACTTTATTGTGATTGCTGGCCAAGCAGGATAGGGCTCATGGGAGTTTTAGTACAATATCTGGAGGATGCTACTTTGGCTGCCTTTGGGATAATAGATGGCAGCCTTAAGTCTGAAATGGTGTTTGGAATTCTGTAGAGACCAGCCAGTACACATTATGTCATAAGGCCAATTCTTAACCATTTGGCTGTGGCAGTTACCTGAAATTGCTCTTTCGTGGGCTCTCACAAACACCACCAAGCTTTTCTTTTAAAACAGACCAGCTTGTTTAAGGACATACAAAGAATAAAAAAGGAAGTCAACTGACAAGAACAAGACACTTTTTTTCTAAGCAAAATTGATCAAAGAAAAAAAGTATGCTTGTGTGTGTGCCTGTGCGTTTGTGTGTAACACACACATACACACACACACACTTACATGTAGCATAGAATCACAGAGCTAGAAGGGGCCTTTTAGTCCTTCTAGTCTAAGCCCCTGCTGGAAGTCCAAAACCCAGAACAAGATCAGGTCTGTTCGCTTAAATTGCCACATTAGAGACTTAATGAGACAACACGAGTCAGTTTAATGGGAACTTTCCCACAACAGGGTGACCATATGCTTAGATCTGATAGACCTGAAGCAGCTGACAATTTAGGGCAGACTTCCCCAGCTTGGTGCCCTCCAGATGTTAGCTGGTGGCAGCTGTATGCCCAAAGATACCTGGAAGGCACCAGGTTGGGGAAGGCTGCTTTGGGGAGATGGGAAATGTGCAGAAAAATGGAACAATGGCACACATTCCTATTTGTTGTCATTTCAATCTCACTCCCACATCCTGTCAAGAAAAGACAATTACATGATGATTCTGTCCGTTTCCAGCAGTGCAATTACCCAGAAGAAATAGTAAGAAACTGAGGATTAGGGCCAAACTCTCTCTTTCTCTCTCCAGCCTCTCTCTCTCTCTCTCTCTCCAGCATCTCTCTTTCTCTCTCTCTCTCAGCATCTCTCTCTTTCTCCAGCATCTCTCTCTTTCTCTCTCTCTCTCTTTCTCTCTCTCTCTTTCTCCAGCATTGCTCTCTCTCTCTCTCTCTCTCTCTCTCCAGCATCTCTTTCTCTCTCTCTCAGCATCTCTCTCTTTCTCCAGCATCTCTCTCTTTCTCCAGCATCGCTCTCTTTCTCTCTCTCTCTCTCCAGCATCTCTCTCTTTCTCTCTCTCTCTCAGCATCTCTCTCTTTCTCCAGCATCGCTCTCTTTCTCTCTCTCTCTCTCTCTCTCCAGCATCTCTCTCTGTCTCTCTCTCTCTCAGCATCTCTCTCTTTCTCCAGCATCTCTCTTTCTCCAGCATCGCTCTCTTTCTCTCTCTCTCTCTCTCTCTCCAGCATCGCTCTCTTTCTCCAGCATCTCTCTCTTTCTCTCTCTCCAGCCTCTCTCTCTTTCTCCAGCCTCTCTCTCTTTATCTCTCTTTCTCCAGCATCTCTCTCTTTCTCCAGCCTCTCTCTCTTTCTCTCTCTCTCTCCAGCCTGCTACCCACAGCAGCAGTGGACGCCGGACGGGGCCAGCTCCTTCTTAGCCCCGAGGATGCCCGGCCACTTCACCCCTCATGCTGTGGGCGCCGCTGGGTGGCAGCAGCCGCGATGCGCTCCCCAGCCAGAGACGCTGCGGCCACCGCCGCCGCCGCCACTGCCGAGCTCCATCGCAGCCACTCCCGCCCAGCGGTGCCCACAGCAGGAGGGAGAATGACAGCGCCGCGCTCGCCCAACTGGCCTTTTAAGCAGCGCCCACCTCGCGCGCCCAGGACCAGCCCCTCGTTGCCGCTCCCGCCCGCCCCTGTCCAAGACAGGCTGCTGCCTGGGAAGACAGAGCCCGGCCCCGGCGGCACCAGCTCTCCCTGCCTCAATGACAAAGGGCGGGAAGGCGGCCAATGAAAAGCCTGAGATCATCCAGTTTAAGCAAAGTATTGCCGGAGGCCGGAGACGGCCCCTTTTTCCCTGAAACTCCGGCCAAAAACCGGAGACCTGGCAACCCTAGCTTACGCCCATATGTACCTGCCCGGGATTTAAGATCATCTGCCTCTGGTCTCCTCTGTGTGCCTGGAATGAAAGACGTTAGACTGACAGCCTTTTCAGCTGTGGCCCCCAAGCTTTGGAATACCCTACCCCAAGAAGCCCGCTCTGCTCCCTCCCTGATGGTTTTCCAGAGACTTCTGAAAACCGTCTTGTTCTGGAGAGCCTTTGGGATGGACTGAAGGCAGAGCCTGAAACTAATTTGATGCCTTCTATTTTAATTTTACCTCTTTAGTCCCTTCAGTACCACTCTTGTATTTTATGTATTTTAATTTATTTTAATGTTTTTGTGATCTTTATTGTGTACAGTTTTATCATGTATGTGTTCATTTTTATTGTAAGCCACCCTGAGTGCCCTATTATAGGGTAGAAGGGCAGAATAGAAATATTTTAAATAAAATAAATAAATAATAAATAAATAAAATGAAACATCTTTTCAAAACAATTTAAAAAACATCTTAAAAAGCGATTGGCAAAGAGAGGGAAGGATGATGAGAGGGAGAGATGATGGGGAGGAAAGGCCTACTGAGATGCTACCAGGGGGTGGGAGTTGGTTGATATGGGTTGCCAGGGATGCTTAGAGAGTCACAGTAGAGGGGTTATTGCTGCCTGTGCCAGAGGAACTTATGAAGTGGGGGTGGGTGCTATAGTGTCAATGTGTGTGTTATGATGCTGGAGGTGTCCCTGGCAGCCAGAGTTCATTGGCTCCTTGTGTGTGTGGGTAGCATATGGGCATCCCTGTATGGAGATGTTTCTATGAATTCTAAGGCTGTGACTGCTGTTTTGGGAATATTTGGTTGCGTGTTTGGTTGGCCCTTCCCTCCCAGGCCAAGCATTTGTAGCAGGCTTTGTCAATCTGTTGTTCTCCAGAAGTTTTGGACTACAACTCCCATTGTTCCCAGCCAGCATGGCCAGCAGGGGAGTTGTACTCCAAAACTTTTGGAGGGCACCAGGTTGGCAAAGGCTGATGTATATAACAGCTGTTGCACCTGTGCAGTGGTGGTGTATCTATGACACACACATACAGAAGGAGTATAGGATTGCTCAGTAAGTCTGTGATACAGATATGCTCTCAGAGAAGAATAAACAGAGCCAAGGTTGCAAACTCTTGTGTGGGGAACCTTTGGCCTTCATATGTTATTGAACTACAACTCCCATCATACTTACCAAGCATGGCCAATGGTTCAGCAACTTCTGCAGGGTCAGAGTTTCCCCACACATGTGTTAAAGTGTAACCCCTTACATTTAAAAATGGGAGGGGGGAGAGCTACAAAGGCTATACTGCCTAACATGATTTAACTCAGATAGTTTTGCTTCCTTATAGAAGAGTAGCCTTTGACCCATAGTCTGAAATTCCAGTACTGAACTGAAAGATGCCATTGGGCATGATACTCTGTGCTTGTAGATAAGAGCTCCATCGCACACACGCATGCACACGCCTCATTTATATGGTGCAAATAATATTTATGTTGCATTTTTAACCTGAATGACAGCCACATTCCATTAAAACCTGCTGCACTGGGGTCCCATAAATAGTCATGTGTCCTCAAGTGCGATTCCTTATTAGCAGCAGAACTCCAGGCAACTGGTTGGCCACTGGTACTAGCCACTGGTATTAACCCTGCAAACTACACTAAAGTGAACCTTCTGTCCTAAAGTAAGGTAAATTGAACCTGTACCAGGTTCACTCCTAATAATTTCTCCAAATAAAGCTTGTTGGCTGTGATGGGAAACAGCTCTACTCTACTGCAAACAAAAGCACTTTTCTTTTTATGTTGGTCAGTATAGCATGGTCCTTGGTGCTCCATTCACTCAAATAAAGATAAATAAAAATTGATACATAAACATGTATTTGGACATGGTTCTCCAAATGGTTTTCCACCTGTGTCAATGTGAGGTTACTGCTTTCTGATTTATTGTTATGTGAACAAAAGGGAGGAATCAGAAGCAGGAAATCATGATTGTTTGATTATGAACATACCTAGAAACAATAATTGTTGGATGATTATTTTTATATCCTTTTTTGCTGAGCTTGGTAAAAGAACAACTTTACTTAGAATTGATATAACATATTACAAATTTTTGAAGAGCTTCACATTACCTCAGCGATCCTTACTATATTACAATATTTAAAATATTATACAGATACATACTATAAATATACAATCAGCTATATTTATTTTTAAAATTTATACTCCACCTCTCTGTTTCATTCAAAAATACCCAAAGCAGCCATATAAGCCTGTAAGATTCCACACATGGGGAGCTGCCACCAAGAAGGTCCTGCCTTGCATTACTGTGGGCCATACCTTTTGGTGGAACCATGAGCAGGGCCTGCCCCAGGGATCTCAAAACTTGGGTTGTCAGGTACTTAGAGATGCACTCCTTTAGGTATTTGGGCCCCAAGCTGCTCAGGGCTTTGTACATGAGTACCAGCACCCAGTATGTTATAGGTAGCCAGTGCAGTGCTTTAAGATTGGTGACATCTTATCCCATATTGCTGCCTCAGTTAACAATCTTGCAGCTGCATAGGAGGAAGTTACTTTATTCCAAGTCAGTCTATCTAGTCTTGTGTTGTCTACACTGACTGGCAGTTCATTTCTTGTATAGATGCTGTTGTTTTGTCTCCATGTCAGATATTGAATCTGGGACCTTAAACATGCAAAGCACATGTCCTACCACTGAACTATTGCTTTTCCCCATTCTATGATCCAACAATTTCCTATGATGGGGGCTTCCTGGGTCCTAAGCCTTTCTATGCTACACTAAGTCTCAGCTGTAAGAACACAAATGTAAAAGCATGCCATGGTACATTCTGAGAGCTGCCAAAACATATACTCACCTGACACAAAAGTACAAAACAACCGGTCCTGACTTTTTGGGGAAGTCATGTTCTAGCACCCTGCGGTCCAATTGAAGCCAGTTCAGATGGCCCCTGATAAAGATAAGAAATAAAGAGATGCTTGGCTGGAATGGCAAGAATAGGCTTCTTCCTCCTGTTTGTTATGACTGAGACTGTATGTGTAATACTAAAATCATATGGCATAGAAAGCTACTTCTCTTACTTAGGTGACTGTGTGGTATTTGAGGAATACACACAATGTCGCTGTGGCGATGGCAGTGATATAGTTTCAGGTTTAAATGTTTACCATATAAAGCTCACCCTGTCAGGGTGAGGACTGGATATGTACAATGAGAAGATGGAGAACCAAAGAGATAAGAGCTTTTGTCCTTTATTGCGGCCTCGCCACCCTTGGCGTGACTATATAATTGAAAGTCTGTCAGGTTTTCCATTAAAAGTCGTTACTGCTAGGAGTTTATACAAGGCCTGTAATATTTCACTGCTTGCTAAAACAATGTCTCAGACATTTTATTTGCCACCCAGTATGTCTGGAATGGCCTTGCAAATAGAGCCTGCCAAGCTGCCTTTCAAGAGCTTTTGAAAACACAGCTGCTGCGCTCTCTCTCTCTCTCTCTCTCTCTCTCTCTCTCTCTCTGACACACACACACACACGAGTCAGCAGTAGTTATTACATGCTGCTTTCAGTTTGCCATAGTGGTACTGTGTTGTACCATTTTCTTTGGTAAAGCTGAAGATAGTTGGTAGTTCCCCTCCATCCCCAGAGCATTGGAAGCAGTATGACAGAGGCTGTGATGAAGAGGACATTTAGCCCCTGCCTGGCGCAAGACTTTGGATGGGAAGCAGACATGCCGTTGTTGAGCACAAAGTAGAGGGATGAAGGCATGAACCAATGTAAGTCCTCTTACACTAAGTCAGACCGTTGGGCCATCTAATCCAGTGCTACCTATAGTTATATTATTTTATTACCCGTGTTTCACCCTCAGGTCCCAGGGTGGGTTACAACAGTTTAATATACATCCTTAAAAACAACTTAAAATCACAAACATCACAAATATAGGGTAGATCCTAAAAGAATACATCTCAAGTGTCAAAGGCCAGGTAAAAGAGGTGTGTCTTCACTGAAAACTGTACAGTGAAGTTTCCAGACACATCTCTGTGGGGAGGGAGTTCCATAACTTAGGAGCTGTCACAGAGAATGCCCTCTCCTGGGCCACTCCCCCCCCCCCCGGGCTTCTGAGGACAGTGGAACTACCAAGAAGGCCCTCTCTGCTGATCTGAACACCTGAGAGGGTCTGTAGGGATGGAGATAGTCTTTCAGATATTAGGGGTGTAAGTTGTTTAGGGCTTCAAACATTAACTTGAATTGGGCCCAGAAACCAAATGGCAACCAACACAGGTATTTTAAAACAGGGGTTATATGAGGTCCAAATGGAACCACAGCCAGCAATCTGGCCGCTGTATTTTGTATCAGTCAAAGTTTCCAAGTCATCTTCAAGGGCAGCCTTACATAGAGGGCATTTCAATAATCCAAAGGTGGAAATTACCAGAGAATGGAGTACAGTGGCCAAATCATTTCTGTCCAAAAGTGGCTGTAGTTGACAAACCAGCCAGAGCTGGAAAAAGGCACTCCTAGCCACTGAGGCCACCTGACTCTCCAGTGACAGTGTTGAATCTGGGAGCATCCCCAAACTGTGGACCTACTTCTTCCAGGGGAGTGCAGCCCTGTCCAGAACAGGCTCTCCACTTCCTGCATATGAGAACTTGGGACACATAACATCTCTGTTTTTTCAGAATTCAGTTTCAATTTATTGGCCCACATCCAGTCCATCAACACCTCCAAGCACTGGTCTAACACCTCAACTGCCTCTCCTGATTCAGATATTTTAAAAGGAAATATTGATAAATTGACATTTTTACAATTGATGTTTTAGAGGCTTTTTTAAAAAAAAAAGTCAGTTTCAAAAATATTAAAATCCAATCCTCAGCAATTGAGAATAAGCAAATTAATGGAAAATTCCATACCAAATCCAAATTGGGTGGAATTTTAGCCTCTTCTTTGATATGGCTTTGAACCAAGATGGTCCTCAAATCTATCAGACCTAGAGTCTGAGGAGAAACTCCTTGAAGACTACGGAGAAAGAGGATGAGTTACTAGACTCTGAATCTATAAGGGTAGCCCCCCCTCCAGCCTATTGGTTCTCCTTGAGATCCCTTTGTAGAAGCCACAGAATACAGAGGCCATTCAATGGTGTCACACAGTGTATAACACCATTTCAATTCTCTTTTAACTTCCCATGCAGGGTTGGATTGTGGCAGTCATTAGGCTACTTGGATAAAGGGACTCAGTTGAGATTATAAATTTGACAGATCAACAACTGCCTTCCCTGGGAAATCTCTCAGGTCCCCCACAGCCTCATCCTGGCCCTGCTACCTAAGGCTTGGGGAACCTGTGGCCTTCCAAATATAGTTGTGCTCCAACTCCCTTCAGGCCCAGCCAGCATGACTAATGATGGTCAGCATGGCCAAAGAATATGGAAGTTGTAGTCTAGCAACGTCTGGAGGGTCACAGGTTCACCGTCCCTGAGCTATCTCTATCTGCTTCCATTGCAGGATGACTCCTGCCGAAACTCATTCCCATCCAGGCTCTGCTTAATGATCTAAACCCTGAAAAGTCTGGCTAGAGCAGGACACCGCTCCTGCTAAATTAAGTATATTTGTTAGCTGCGCAACCATATTGAATTTATACAACAGCAGATTTTCCCTCCCCTACAAACTGCTGCATACTTCTTTTGGACAGCCTGACCCTAAAGGTGATAGTTAATAGTGAAAAATGTTTCTAAGATCTCTCAAATGTGAACATTATTCTTTTAGCTTTTATAGCATTACAATCTCATTCTGGTCTTGCTGTATGAAGTAATGACCCGATATTAGCAAAAGGAGCTATTAAGTCACCAACACAAAGGTTGTTCCTATTGATTTTCTATTCAGGTTGTCATGAGACAGTACATCTAATGAATGGAAATCTCCAGTACAAATCATTTCTAAATAAATTACACCTGCAGAGATTTTCCTCTTGAGTCGAAGAATTACTTTCATACTAGTTTAGGACTGCCCCCACAAGCCTCCCACTTGCTTTAAATACACAATCTAAACCAACATGGGTGGATACTTAGATGTTTTTCAAAGAAAGTTAGCTGACTTTTGATTAACATTTTAATTAAAAATTGTACAGTACTTTGATAGAGGTACCTGGAGGATTTTTCATTGACTGCCATTTTGCTTGATTAATTGATACACTGCAGATATTCAGTGACCAGAATGTTGGTTGCTATCACCTCTGTGGTTGCTGTCTCAACAGTGAGGGTCCACATGAATGCTTCTGCCCACATGGTTCCTCTAGCTCAGGGATAGTCAACAAGGCGTCCTCCAGATGTTGTTGGACTCCAACTCCCATCTGCCGTAGCCAGCAGGGACAGTGGTAAGGGATGGAAGTTGTAGTCCACCAACCTCTGAAGGCCACCATGTTTCCTGCCTCTGCTGTAGCTGCATGTTTTGCATACCACCAGTCCTTTGGGATGTGCATTGCTTGAATGGAATGCTAAACATGGTATAGAGGAACCACAAGGTCTTTAGGCAGACTCCAACTGCTGTGACAGAAATATATGATTACCCCTCTCCAGCTGGGGGTGGGATGGATATCCTTCGCGAGATTAGAAGCCTCATGCGCAAAGGGATACTGTGTGTGCAATTACTTCCCCATCCAGCTGAGGGGCAATGTACACATAGTCCTTTCAGAAAACAACAGGGCCAAACAGCAGTTCAGAATGGGGCTGGAATTAGTCCCTTCCACTCCTTCATCCCTACCAAACAGATGAAGGGTGCAATTGTAGGTTTTTCAAAAAGGCATGAGGATGCAGTTGAATTAGGGACTGTTGGTATTTTGGAAGAGTTCAGCAATGCTGGCATAGGTTCAGTGCAGTCCTAACTATACAAGCTGAGCTGTTTCATTGCCAGTCAGAGCAAGTGA
This sequence comes from Rhineura floridana, assembly GCF_030035675.1. Lineage (NCBI taxonomy): Eukaryota > Metazoa > Chordata > Lepidosauria > Squamata > Rhineuridae > Rhineura > Rhineura floridana. The sequence continues at coordinate 119,446,450 of NC_084487.1, forward strand.
CCTATTATAATGATACAGGCCACAATATCATAAAAAGCTTAAACTAGAAAGAAACCAGGCTAAAGGTGTTTTCAAGTTTCTCAAGGTTTCCTAGGAGCCCATAGATTTGGAACTAGAATTTGGTACTATCAGTATGCATAGCATATAACACCCAGCTCTATTTCTCCATATCATCTGTGTTAGGTGAAGCCATCTAAGTCTTTGACCTGTGCTTGGCCACTGTAATGGGCTGGTTGAGGGCCAATAAATCATCATAATTATCTTGAGATGTTTCTTTTTATGACACTTTCCCACATAATTTTTTATGTACACCGCCCAGAGAGCTTGCTATGGGCGGTATAAAAGTTCAATCAAATAAATAAAATAAAATAAATAAAAATAAATAAAATAGTGCCCAAAGTGGCTCTCATCAAATGAACAATAAATATAAGTCCAAAAATCAGTACATACACCGTTGCATCAAACAATACAAATAAGCTAGCCTAATTTAAAACTAAAAAGGAGAATAATGCCTAACATTAGAGCTAGTATACAAAATGGTGTATGTGTCTTCGTGCGTCAGCATTCCAAATGGGCATTCTACAGAGGTTCACCACAATTAATACACATGCATTAGATAGCAGCAACGTCTCTCACTTGTGTCATCTTTCTCTCCCAGCTGTCACCTGGGCCTCCTCTTTCAATCACGTCCTGGAGTGGTAATGTTTGCCATCACATACAATCAAAGCTTTGGTATTGCTCAACCTCTTCCCACCAAACATCCTTTCCAGCAATGTTCTCAAGGCACTTCGAGACCACAAGCCAAGTTTGAAAACTAGAATATTACCAACTGGCCTGCTGGCTAAGGTAGCCCTTCTGTTCTTCCTCTCCCATTTCTCTACCAGCTCCACGCCACCATGAAATTCTGAAATATTCAACAAGATGTTAAGGGGCAGGGCTTTTCAAACACCAGTTAGGGAAGGTGGTCCTAATAGGGTGTTTCTGTTCTGTATGCTGATGAAGAGCTCAGCTGGGTTACCAGTTTCTTCCTGGTTTGTACCAGAGCAAAATTGCACAACTCCATGATGATCCACCAGTCAAAAGCCACAAGCTGAGAGCCCTTCAGCTCACACCAAAGCTTGTATCTCTGTGCAAACAGCTCCCAGCTAAGTACCTGAGGGATGGAATGACAATACATTTCCAATCTGAATTCAATGTTTTATCAATGATTTATAAAGTGCTGAACAAGTTGGGACCTATATATATATATAGACAGTTTTGAAAGCAACAAACAGAATATATATATATATATACGTAATTGTGATTAACAAAACAGAGGTTTTTATATATATATATTTCATTTGTATCCCACCTTTCCTCCAAGGAGCTCAAGGTGGCATACAGATATGGTTCCCCCCCAATTCTATCCTCCTAACAACCCTGTGAGGTAGGTTAGGCTGAGAGACAGTGACTGGCCCAAGGTCACCCAGTGAGCTTCACAGCCAAGCAGGGATTTGAACCATAGTTCAGCTTAAAGATGGTTTAAAGTTGAATGCACAGCACAATGGTACAGGGGGAGAGAATTGCAACTGCTTCCCTCGTCCTTCACTCCTACTGCTGCCATGCTACTAGGAGCTAAGCCATGGCTTGGCTTAGAGTTACATCTGAACCTGGGCTCATGGTTTGTCTACCCCAGACAAACCACAAGGGATAGGGCAAGAACTTGAGAGAGACAAACCACAAGCTTGGGTTAACCCAAAGCCAAACTATGGCTTAGCTTCCGGTAGCTCAGCAGGAGTGGGAGAGGAGTGATTGGCCACAATTTTCACCCTGTGCACCAGCATGCTGCATGTTCACCTTTATACTATAGTTAAGCTTAACTGTGAGTTAAAAGTGATGTGTGAACTGGGTCACTATGTGGGAATGTAGCAATGGGCCTTCTCTGTAGTGGCACCCCGGCTCTGGAATTTCCTCCCCTTTGAGATTGGATAGGCATCTTTACTGATGTTATTCCATACTAACTTATAACTGATTTTATGCTGGTTGTTTTATTGCTGATTTATGCATCCTGTTTTTACTGGTGTTGACTGTTATTTATTGAAAGTTTTCTCTTCCTCACCCTGTGATTTTGGATTAAAGGTGGGATATAAAATTAACAATAAAACAGAATTCTGTCTGTCATTGGCACCAATGGGGGCTCTATGTCTGCATAGGCTTTGGATGGCAGTCATTGTCAGAATCTAGAGCTAGACAAAATGCTGTTTACAGCAGATTGTTAAACTTACTTCACAAAGGTCAGCCCCAATTAATACCCACCATTTAACATGGAGTTAATGAATGTATTACATTGGGGTTAATGATTGTATTGCACAAGCTAAATCAGTGTCTGCATCCAGTGGTGGACTTGTTAAAGGCCAATAGACTGAAACTGAATCCTGCTAAGACAGAGACACTGTGGTCCGAAAATTGGGGTGTGTGTGTGCCTGTTCTAGATTGACTTGCACTCCCTCTGAAGGAACAGGTATGCAGTTCAGGGATGCTCTTGGAACCATCTTTGTCAATAAAGACCCAGATGGTCTCCATGGCGAACAGCATTATCACCAGTTTTGGCTGATGCACCAGCTGCACCCTTTCCTCATGTTTAGACAATTGTAATACATTCTGTGTGGGACTTTCTGTATCACCCTAAGGGGTGAGTGGTGTCCCTTTTTGGGTGCATATCATACCAGTGCTAAAGAATTTGCACTTGGCTGCCTATTAACCACCGAACCAGTTTTAAACACCTAAACAATTCTGGACCAGGTTACTTAAAAGACCATCTTCTGCTCCATGGCCCAGTAAGAGCCTTAAGATCAACAAACGGACCTGGTTAGTTTTGCCATAGCCTGATGATTATTGGCTTGTAGTAATACTGAGATAGGCTTTTTCACCGGTGGTATTAGCATTGTGGAATGCTCTCTCTGATAAAATACAAGAAACCCCATTGTCACTGACATTCTGCCAACTCTTGAAGAAACACCTGTTTAGACAACATTCACCTGATCTACTGACCTCAACCTCCTGTTTTGTTGTGCTGTTTCAATAGGATTGTTTTATTACCCAGTTTAATTGTGGATATTTATGTTAAAGTTTTGATGGAATTGTTTTATTGTGTATTTTAATTATGTGTTTTGTAAATGGTTTTATGCTTGTAAATTGCTTTAGAAGCTGCTTTGGCAATTATGAGGCATATTACACAGCCACGAGAGTGGCTGTATAATATAGCCAGCATGGATTTTTTGCAATGTAAAATTGAAAATACACCCCCATGCCATTCTGCCGCTTCTCTTAAGCTCATTTCAAAACAAAATCTTACAAAAGTCCTGAACTCAGAAACGCTTGCTTAACAGCCCTCTAACATTTCATGACGATACACAAAACAGTCAGAGAAAATCAAGAGTTCAAAGTGTAAAACAAGAGAAAAGAAATTGAGAGTCCTGTTGGACTTTTTTCTGTCAGTGGTCTCATAATTTGTTGAAATTAATTAAAAATCAGCCATGTTCACAGAGTACATGTAATCCTGTTACTGACCTTACCCCATACTCTGACCTTCATCCTCAGTAGTTTAAAAGTTTTAAAAAATGCATGGCTGATTTTTAATTAATTTAAGAAATTTAACATTGAAGTCTATTATAGTGTTGGACATGCTCAGTAAGAACCAACTGTCAGTGTTCTAAAAGCCAGACTCATGGCTGTTTGTCTTGGCTAATCAGGGGGCCACACCCAAGCCAGACCTTTATTTCACTTGAGACAGTCATGGCTTCCCCCCAAAAATCCTGGGAAATGTAGTTTGTGAAGGGTGCCGAGAATTGTTAGGAGACTCTTATTCCCCCAGACAGAGCTCCAGTGGCCAGAGTGGTTTAACAGTCAGCCCCTCTTCTGGGGATTGTAGCTCTGTGAGGGTAATAGAGTATCTCCTAGTAGCACCTTCACAAATCACACTTCCCAGGATTCTTTGGGGGAAGCCATGACTATCTAAAGTGAAATAAAGGTCTGGTGTGGATATGGCCAGAGACAGCTTTGGTTTAAATTTGTGTGGGAGACTACATGTGCCTGCTGTAGAACAAAAAGGTGGGGGAAACCCTGAAAAAGAATACTGTTCACAATGTTTTCCTTTTGGAAAGGAAAGGGAATTTCCCTCTGCCCAGTGCCCACCCCCATCTCCTCCCCTCCCCCACGATCTCCCCTCCCTGCCACTCCCCCAGGTCAGTTTCACCTATCCTAAGCATGATTGTATAGGAGTAAATCCCACTGAACTCAAAAAGCATGCAAATGATCAAACCTGTGCTCCTCCCCTCTTCCCTCCTATTCCCTCCCTCTTGCCCCTTCCCACTCCCTTCATTTGGCTTTCATTCTCTCCCCCCTCCCCCTTCAATCCCCTCCCCCTCCCTCCTCCTCTGCCTCCTCCTCCTCCTCCTCCATGGTCAGTTTTACCTATCCTAAGCATGATTGCACAGGAGTAAATCCCACTGAACTCAATAAACATGCAAATGATCACACCTGCCTTTCCCTCCCCCTCTCTCCTCCCCTTCCCATCTTCTTCCCCTCCCCTCCTCTCTCCCTCCTTCCACCCGTCCCCTCTTCCTTCTTCGCCCTCCCTCCATCCCGCCCTCTTCTCTCCTGTGGTCAGTTTCACTATGCTTAGCATGATTGCAGAGAAGTAAATCCCATTGAACTCAATAAGCATGCAAATGCTTAGTCCATTCTCAGCAAAATTGCACTGGATCCCATTTCTTACCTCCTGGATTAAAATGCAGAGAAATTCACTAATAGGCAAAAAACCTTGTGGTTTAAGAACATACCTATAGCCCACAGATATTTCTATCAAACTTTTAAAAGCAGGGAAATTGGGCAGTTATAGTGAATGCACATGGGGAGCAAAATGCAAACACAATTTGGGTTGGTCTTTCACAGTCCAATCCACTTCCTGTGTCGCTTGGAAGAATTTGGTAACATGTACTTTTGAACATATGGTGATTGGTGGCAACACCTGCAGTCAGCCCAAATAACAGAAACAAGGCATGTGTTGTGCTGATCTTGTTTTAGCAGGGAGGAAGCAACAATATTAAGACAGTTAATAGTTCAGATAGTTACTTTAAATATGTTTGATTTACTTTTCAATCTTAGTGAAGCATTTTCTTTTGCTTCTGTTTCTGTAAATATGTGAAGTACAGCAACATTTTGCATAATTTACACTAAAAAACCTTCCAAAAACAATTGTGAAATAAGGGCACTGACTAGTCTCCAATAGACATCAGGAGTGTCTCAGTTTGCACAAGATAAAACAGTGGGAGATGAAATATATTCTAGGAAATTTCTAGGTGTGCTCTATGTTTTTAAATGACCATGCCCACCTTTCCTTAGATGGAGTGGTTTAAGCATAGCAGGCTGAACACAGGCATCTTGGGCAGGCCAAGTTTGTTTTTTCCAACAGATAGATTCATTGCTTAAGTAGAAACATATTGTAATCAGTCTGATTTTACATCAAACTGCAGTTTCAGATTCAACTGTTAATGCACCCAAAATAGAAACAGAACGTAACCTCCAGTTCGAAACACAAAAAGCTGTCTTCACCATCATATGACATTGACCAATAAAAAGGCTTTGAAATTAATAAAAATACATTTGACACAGATTTCTAGGATGAATAATGAGGGAAATAAAATTTTCTAGTTTAAATTCTCTGTAGAAACATTAGTAACACAGGAAAAAAGCAAAGTAAGAACACCAACAAACATAAAAAATATAATTCTCCATCTTTGGAGATGGCAGGTGTTGCCACCACTCACCAGATGCTCAGAGGCACATGTTACCAAATTCTTCCAAGCCACACAGGAAGTGGATTGGACTGTGAAAGACCAACCCAAATTGTGTTTGCATTCTGACAAATTTGTAGGGCAGTACAATATCTCAGAGAGGAGGTCAGGTCTCCTGCTCCCCATGCGCATTCACTATAGCTGCCCAATTTCCCTGCTTTTTATAGTTTGATAGAAATATCTGTTGACTATAGCTACGTTCTAAACTTCAAGGTTGTTTTTTTTTTGCCTATTAGTGAATAAATAAATTATTTATTTCCTGCTTCTCAGCCTATAGCTGCTAACAAAGGTTCTCCATACAAAGTATCTATGCACAGTTCCTACTTGCCCCAATGAAATCAATGTCAGCTATGCAGGAGCAGCATTAGGTGAATGATACTTTGGGTGACTGAGATATTGTTTAAAGGTTTTGAAGATACTAACTGAATATTATTTTCTGGCATCTACTGGACTCTTTTTGTTCTAGTCATTGCACGATAAATGGTTAACTAGAACAGACTTTGTCCTCATAAAGACCTTACAACTTAAAGGAAGGTATGATACCATTTAAAAAAGGGATGGAAACAGGAAGCAGCCATTTGTATTTCAATATTAGCTGGCATATCATTTGGAGCCACATGATTAAAACTTCTGCAATTTCCTCATTTATCCATGTGCTTGCAGTAAAATACATATGAAAATAGGATTTCAATAAACTGTGTCAGGTTTCTATCCCTCATGGTTGTAGAACACTTTGAAAAACTGGAAGTAGTGTTTATAGAAATCAGGCTTGCAATGGGCAGATCAGGGGCCAACAACGTGGTCAGCAATGGGGCCTCCTGAGAGCATGGCCCATTGAAACTTGCCCAATGGTGCTGATTCCTGATAGAAATCTTTAGGAGGTGGAGCTATTTTTGTCTCAGGAGGTGGAGTGGCCTGCCCTCCTCTTATACTTTCCAGAAAGGAAACCCTGGCCTTGCCAATTTCTTCCAAGATTCAGGAACTTTTGTGCCCTGATCCTGAAACACTTACGTCTCATCTGTGAAGGCAATTCCAAAGTATTCCTTCTCTTTCAGGTTGAAATGTGATGCCACCAGGTCTAGCAGCTCCTTGGCCAAAAGCTTTGGCTAGAAGAAAAGGAAAAAAATAATGCTCAGCCAGACAGCATTAGGTTGGAAAGATACAAACAATACAGAAGATACAAACAGGAGGAGGCTTGTGTCTTTTGAAACAATTCAGGGATGATTTCAAAAGACATGTGCACAGTGACAGCATGCAGCCTGAGCTAATGACGAAGGCCAGCTGAGCCAGGCTCTATACAAATTCAGATACTGCAGCATTGTGCTTTGCACTTGGCATTGCCTGGCAGCTACAGCTCTGCTGCAACTCAGATCCTTCTGTAAATAAGCAATTATGTTGCAGACAGAAAGACTGGTACCAGCATCTAAGTTTGCATGTGCACATAAACATGGCAGTGTGCATGTTTGGACTACAAGCTCTCCTTCTGAGCAGTTGCATGAATGAGGACTGGTAATCCTTTGCCAGCTGAACTTGGTGGCGGAAGCAGTCACAATAGCCACAAACACATGATAGCACTGTGCAAAGGAGATCCTCATCTAACTATATCTCTTTCACATCTCAAAATTCACCAGGTGATTTTTACCTATAGCTTTCGCCTCTCTGGAATGAGGCAGGGTAAAACAGGTCAATAGAACCAAATACATAGGACTCTTGTTACAATCATGGATGTGACTGTTGTACAGAAATTAATTTTGCATATGCTCGTGTTGTTTGGAGAGTGCCTTATTTGACTTCACCCAATATGTGGCTAAGCAGTAGCCATGGGGCTATTTCAGATGTTTGCTGCTTCCTTGGAGAAGTTCTGTTGTCTAACTCAGAACATCAATAGGATTACAATCTTTGCCTGCCAGTGGTGATTTGCTTGGGTACTCTGGCATTCATGTCAACTGCTCGTGGTAAGTGGAGACCGTAAATGGGATATGCCAAATCAGATATTACTTCTTTCATGTGGCTGCATCTTGGGAAGCAACAAACATCTAAACTTTCCCTAAGCAAGAACTTTTTTGTTCTAGCATAAGGCTGACTCTATAAGACACTGAGTGCTCAAGCAAATAAATCCCTTCGCTGATTTTATTTATGCTTACTCAGTACATTTAGGTTTGCAGGCCTAAGATCAAATATCAGTTGCTACTGCTTTCTTCCCTTATACTGCTCCCTATGCTTGGAGGCAGTTCCCCATTTTCAATTAAACAAGCTACTTATTTTCTCTTCCAGACTGTGCTTAACACATGTCTTTGGCAAAACATCTTCCTGAACTCCTGACCTTCCTGAACCTCTGATCCAAAATAAACTGATTTACCATCATTAGTCTCACTTTGCCTGCATTTTTACTGATTCCTCCAACCTCTCATCTTTTTCAATGCAGGCTGTAAGCCCTATGGCAGAAGTAGCCAACATAGTGCCTTCCAGATGTTGGATTCCAACTTCATCAGCCTTAGTCAGCATGACTAATGGTTAGGAATGATGGGAGTTATAGTCCAACAACTTCTGGAAAGCACTATGCTGCTGACTGCTGTTTTATGGGGTCAGTTATGAGGGATGGTATCAGTTCTGGTTTACACAGTTTCCTAATAGCAACAGTGGGGAATCTCCAGCCTTCCAAATGACGTTGGAATAAACTTCCATCATTCTGGACCATTGGTCATGCTGGATGGATCTGATGGGAGATGGAGTCCAGCAACAACTGGAGAGCCACAGATCCCCCATCCCTGGCTTATAGCTTATAGGCCAAGTTGCAAAAGCAGAACCAATAGTGGTAACAGTAATGATAGGTCTTCTGTCTCCAGAAAGGATAGAGTTCTATATTTCAAAATATTTCCTCATTCCTTTGTAAAATTTAGGTGAAGTGAGCAAAGTCAATGAGTCGTCAGAGGAGGTGGCTGAACCAGAGAGCTCATGGCTGCTGCTCCTCTGCCCTCCCTAGCCTGCTCCTGCTATGCCGGGAAGGGAGAGAAGGATCCCTTTCAGGCTGCTGAGGAGGGATAAAGAAGGACGGAAGGAAGGGAGGGAGAGAGGAAGGAAGGATCCAGTGGCAGGAGACCCTCTCAAACTCTGACTTCCTGCGAGTGGAGTAAGTGGGTAGAGACAACCCACACTAGGATCCCCTCCTCCCTACAGGAAGAGTAACACTGTAGATTAATGTTATATTTAATATAGTATATTCCACATTCTGGGGCACAGTCAGTTGACACAGAGTCCCAGCAAGTCCTTAGCATTAATATAGTTCTTTACAACAGACCTGGAAATCACCATTCTCTAGGTCAGTGAGTCAGAAATGGTTAAGGTAAGCTTTACAAAAGCTCCCTCCCACTTTTATAAATGACTAAACTTATTCATGGCCCCATGGGCATCTTAAAGAACAAAACGTTGTGTAGATTTACATGATACAAGGCTGCTTTAGAGTGTTTGAAGCACTCCTTGATTCGTACCTCAATGTGCAAATCTATACACACTTAACCCTTATGGCTTAAGTGTATACAAACTTATGCCTGTAGTACTTATATACTAACTCAAGGGGTGGGTCAGTGTATGTTTTGCTCAGGAGAGGAAATTTTATTTGAAACTTACTGTTGTCATTCCTTTACTGTATGTTGTTGAACTGTGTTTGCTGAAATGTGACTTGTATTTTAATATGTATTTTGTACTTTTATATGTGATGAATTGTGACAGCCTATGGGTCTGAGCAATAAAGATTCATTTTATTTCATTAGAATGTTGGACTACGACCTGGGAGACCAGGGTTCGAATCCCCACAGCCATGAAGCTCACTGGGTGACCTTGGGCCAGTCATTGCCTCTCAGCCTCAGAGGAAGGCAATGGTAAAACCACCTCTGAATACCACTTACCATGAAAATCCTATTCATAGGGTCGCCATAAGTCAGAATCGACTTGAAGGCAGTACATTTATATTTAAATAAATCCCACTGAACTCAGTGGGCCTTGGTTCCAAAAAAATGTGCAAAGGATCAAACTTGTATCCAGCCACTACACAACAGCAGCACACATCATCCTGATTTATTTGTATTTTATTTTATTACATTTATTCCCTGCCTTTCTTTCATCATAAAACCCAAGGCAGCTGTGATGTTCCTGTGTCACAGGGATTAGATCAGGAAATCCCCGGGAAGTCCACCTCAATCTGGATCAGATAAACCCTCAGAACCACAAGCTTCAGCTTCACCAGCTTTTCCCAAAAGGTGACCACTGGTGTAATCTGTCTGTAAAACTGGAACTGATATGGGATCTTAGTTTGGTAGCACTCTTGACCAAGCTGACATGTGGGATTTTGAATCAAACAAATAAACTTTATTGTATACAAGATGTTAAAAGTGATAGTAAATGAATACATTGTTATAGTCCCTATTCTACCTACCTATCCTATCCCACTAATCCCAATTAAATCCTCCCTCAAAACCCCAGCCCTTCTAACTAGATGTTCTTTCTTGATTCCTAATTATACAACCATAAGAGTGGCTGTATACTATAGCCAGCATGGATTTTTCACATTCCGCCATGTTCAATTGAAAATACCCCCATGCCATTCTGTTGCTTCCCTTAAGCTCATTTCAAAACAAAATCTCACAAAATTTATAGTCATGAACTCAGAAACACTTGTTTAACAACCTTTATGATGAGACACATAACACTCAGAAATAATCCAGAGTTCAAAGCCTAAAACAAGAGTAAAATAATCCAGACCTCTGTTGAACTTTTTTCTGTCAGTGGTTTCATAATTTGTTGAAATTAATTAAAAATCAACCATGTTCACAGAGTACTTATAATTCTATTACTGACCTTGCCCCACACTCTGACCTTCACCTTCTGCACTTTAAAAGTTTTAAAAATACATGGCTGATTTTTAATTAATTTAAGAAATTTAACATTGGAGTCTATGATAGCATGGCAATGCTCAGTAAGAACCAGCTGTTGGTGTTCTAAAAGCTATACTCACAGCTGTTTGGCTTGGCAAATCAGGGGGCTACAGTCACCCCAGACATTCATTCCACTTTAAACAGTCATAGCTTTCCCCATGCTTTGTGAAGGGTGCTGAGAGTTGTTAGGAGACTGACAGAGCTCCAGTGGCCAGAGTGGTTTAACAGTCAGCCCCTCTTCCCAGAGTATTCTGGTGACTATAGCTTTGTGAGGGGAATAGGAGTCTCCTAGCAACTCCTAGTTCCCGTCACAAATTACACTTTGGAGGATTCTTTGGGGAAAACCATGGCTGTTTAAAGTGGAATAAATGTCTGGTGTGGATGTGGTCAGGGACAGCTTTGGTTTAAATTTGTGTGGGAGACTACATGTATCTGCTGTAGACTAAAAGGGTGAGGAAAACCCAGAAAAATAATGATACAGTTAACAATGTTTTCCTTTTGGAAAGAAAAGGGGCTTTCCCTCTGCCCAGTGCCCATCCACCCAATCTCCTCTCCTCTTCACCCCTCCCCTCCCTCCCCCAGGTCAGTTTCACCTATCCTAAGCATGATTGCACAGGAATAAGCATGCAAATAATCAAACCTGCCCTACCTTCCTCTTCCCTCTTATCCCTGTAATAACACAGGAAAGAAATAGAGTAAGAACACCAACAAACATGCAAAAAATGTAATTCTCCATCTCTGGATATGCAGTCCTGATGGCAGATGTTGCCACCACTCACCATATGCTCAGAGGCACATGTTACCAAATTCTTCCAAGCTACACAAGAAGTGGATTGGACTGTGAAAGAACAATCCAAATTGTGTTTGCATTTTTAGAAATTTGTAGGGTAGTACAATATTTAAGAGAGGAGGTCAGGTCTCCTGCTCTCCTGGTGCATTCACTATAGCTGCCCAATTTCCCGCTATTAAAGTTTGCTAGAAATATCTGTCGGCTGTACGTACATTCTTAAACCACAAAGGTTTTTTGCCTATTAGTGAATCCTGTCTGTCAAACCCCAGCAGCTTTTCTCTTTAACACTCCCCTGAGAATTCTCATTCACACACACCCTCCCACCTGTCAGTCATACCTCATCTGCACCTACTAACAATCTATGAACACTTTCTTACTTGAACACAATTTCAAAGCAGTTTTAAACATATAAATAATTCTGATTTTGTTACAGCGGTATACATGTGGTTCCTGGGTAGACTCCCACCCAGGCAGTGACAAGACCCAGACGTGTTTAGTTTCAGCAAGGTGGTAGCTTCATGTGCCTTCAGACCATAGCCTGGGACCACAGCCTAGGATCATAATAATCCCTTAGCTTTTACGTTGTGCTTTCATAGCATCTCAAATATATTAATTTCGTCCCCCTTACAACAACTCCATAAGGTAGGTCAGTTTTATTATACTCATATTACAGATGTTGGGGGAACTGAGACTCACAAGAGAATGGCTTCTCTAAGGCCACTTACTGAATTGATGGTGGAGACAACATCTGAAGTGGAGAAGGAACTTCCTAGCTTGCAGCTCAGTCTCTTAGCTACTAACATGACACCATCACAAGACATTTCACAGGATTAGGCACCTAAGCAGTAGCAATAGCAGCTGCTGAGAACATCTTGCTGTTCCCTGGGATCTTTAACAAGCCAAATAAATGCAAAGCATTGCTTGTTGTTTCTGTGGACCAGGAAATACCGATTGCTAAAAATGCATGCAAACTATGGATCCCAGTGTGATAGCCCTCTCCCATCTTCCCCACCTTTTGTTTCCTGTTTTCTATCATCTGCAGTTTTGTAACAAAACACCCTCGGCCACGACTAAATTTCCTTCCTGGCTCATAGTTTACCAGGGGTTGCGTGGCATAGTGATCAAAAATCTGTGCTCCTAGAAGTACTGGAAATGCCACATCTCTTTTTAAACATTCTGCATCAGATAAGAAAGGATAGCCCTGTCCTTGGGAGATGAAGGGGAGATGGGAGAGAAACAATAGATGAGATGGAGCCAGCACTGGCTGCAAGCCAGGTTAGTTACTGGTTCGGCATCCCAGAGGGGATTTAAGATTGTGAAGTAAAGGCCTGCTAGTCCTCTCCAAGATTATTTTTCGTCCTAAGCTTTGCTTGCAGCTGTGCAAACGTATTGTCCTTTTCAACGCTCCTGGCTCAAAGCTGTAGATGTTTCCCTGAGTTTGGCTGATCAGTTTCAAAGAGTATGTAAAGCTGTTTATAGACCCCTGTTTCTTTGGAGCAAGGGGAGGGACTTCTTCTCCCTTAACTTACCATATATATATAATATTAGATAATATAATAATATAAATAAATAAATATTATTTTAATGGTAAAGGGAGCCTTTCTGCAAAAGAAAAGACTTGTTGGAATACCCCACAGAATTTAAAGACCACCTGCAAAATTTAATTTAAAAAATAAGTTTTTTATGGGCTAGATTTAGATTTAAGAATTCTTAAATTCTTGGTGTTACGAGCAGATTTGAGGGCCTTCATTGCCAGAAAAGAAGATATAATTTTAAAATAATAAAAATATGTAACTTGACTAGCCCAGCTTGCAAACAATAGAAGTACTTATGAGGCAGTCCAAGGGTTGTAGCGCTGCCTCTGTCCAATAAGCTTTCTTCGTACCTTTTAAAAAGCTCTAGAACAGATCATCCAGCCACCCACAGCTTTGGCAAAAACATGGGCTCCTTCATGCTGTGCACTTTGAATACAGCACAGCAAGTCCCTCTGGGAGTTAAGGAACTTGATGATGTCCCATCACTCTCAGAGGCAGTTGTATGGGGGAAATGGCTGCCCCCAGTTTTTACACAGGGGCAGACATGTTTGTTTATTTTTTCATATAATTCCCTCTGAGAGCAATGGAATGTCATCAAGTCCTATCACGCCCAGGAGGATTTGCTCCATTGTATTGACAGTGCATGGCAGCAAAAGCAAAAGGCAAGACAAAGCTTGTTACTGGATCCACATGGCTGAGTATTCTGGGTGGACACATAATTTGTTCTGGATTATGATCTGCCTGGCCAGAATCCTGTGAGTCTGCTTTGGAATCAGTTCTACAGATTCCTTCTCCAACATGCAATCTTTCCCATCATGACAAACCTTTCAAATGTGTATGGAGTGACGGTGTGCAACATTGCTCATGATAATCCGTTTTGACAACCTGTTAGTCACAAGCACAGTGGTGGGGAAGCAGCCAGGTATACACCAAATCATGTGGCATGGCTTTGGCTACATTTTCTACTGCTTGTTGGTGTTATTCCTGGGAAATCCACAAAGTGACTATCCCACAGAAATTCTCAGCAGTCCACTTATATCTATAATGTCGGTGTACTATGCAGCCTAAAAGGAAAACATACAAACAAGCTTCTCCATCTAGGCAAGATACTGTTTACAAGTCTGTCTGTATGCAATGCATGAATGCATGTATGTATTTATTGTGCTTAGTGTGCTAGACACATTGCAATTAAGATTTTTCTTTTTAAGATCACCGTTACCAATGCTGTATAATCTAACAAAACACAAAAGGGATAAGGAATGTGAAAGGAAACAAAAAAAATGTTTTACAGGTATCATATCATGTAACTCAGTACTCATGCTGATTGCCAGAGTCAAATACCAGAGTCAAAGGACATGGAGAAAAAGTAGGGCTAAAAATGCCATTTAAATATGGAAATGACCAAAATCAAACCAGCAATGTTCAATTATAATGCTATTTTATCATAAACCTGTGCATATGCTAGAGGAGCTCAGGTGTTCTACCTGGATTGCCCAGAGGATCAGCTACATCCTTGTGGAGAGAAAACCAACAATAGTAAGACTGCATTTCCATCTCTGGAGAGACCTTAGCATTGAAAGCTGTAGCTGAGATATGCTGACTGGTGTTCGCTCACAAGGCAAAAGCAATGAGCAATGACCTCTTTTCAGGCAAGTCACACAAAAGGTTCATTCGAAACATTGGCTGCATCTTGCAGTATCTTTTCAGTTGGTAATTAAATTTCCTGACTTTCTGTTTTCCACAGGCTTGTTTGTTTTCCATTAAACAAAACAGTTTGCATCATTGAGCCTTTGCTGCTGCCACAGAGACTGACATCAAGAGGGAACTAGGGTGATACGAGGTTTTTGCAGGTGGGGGTGGAGGAGACTATGCTAATAGTGCTCTCTATTCTCATTTGAAAGCCGTTGGGTGGTCACGATGCAGGTAGGAGAAATTGCCCTATTCCTACATCACTATGGGGTAACACCTTACTTGCCAGGCAGTCCAATGCTAAAATGAGTGGTATTTCCACTGTAATTATCCATGTCAATCAAATAGGGCTGGTACCATAGAGATGCAGGAGTAAAGCAAGGCCCTATCTGCAGTAGCAGCCAGAAGGGCAGAGCAGGGGTGGTGCAGTGTTGCATATCTGGCTTCCCAAAGTGGAGGTTGCTGCCGGTAACCAAGAGGGGGAGGTCAAGAGAGATTGGCATGGTGCAGGTGCAGCAGCGGGAACCTTGGATTGGCTCTGCTGCTGCATCCATACAGCACCAACCTCCACACTGGGAAGCCATGTAAGCAGTGCCACCCCACCCCACTCTGCCAGCCACTACTGCTTATCTGCATCATGAAGAATCATGGCCAACGGTGGCTTTCAATTCAGTATCCGTTCAACCTCTGTGTTAGTCTAGTTTTTTTCTGAACTCTGTGAAAGTTAAGCAACCAGCAAATTGTGATTTGTGCTTGCCCTACAAACTAGGATTGGGAAATGGTTTCTGATCCTGGTATGGAACATCAAGCACAAGCCATAATTTGCTGGTTTAGATGAAACAGCTAACTCTGGTTTGTCTCAACCAAGCACTGAAAACAAGGAATTGCAGGGGAAAGAAGAGGGAGTGTGCAAGCCTGAGACTCCTTACTCGTCTCACTCACACAACAGCATCAAAGTTTGGCGTTACTTCTGAACCACCCTATGACAATGTAGGCAACTAGAGAGAGAAATTATGGGCAAAGGCCAGTGTAAATGAACAAACTAGGAAACTCAGGTGGTTGGCTTGAGTGCCTACCAGTTTAAAAGTGAAATGGATCCACTTAAAATAAGGTTGTGGTTTTTAAATATGGGTGCTTCCAGACAACCTGTTTATTAAGCATTCAGTTCTGATTTGTTTATGGAGATGACATTGCATCCAAGCAAGTGTTGTCCCACACTTTCTAGTGCATTTTCCCATCACTTTCCTTATCACAAAAACTCCAGTTTAGGGTAGGATACAGGTTAATTGTACAAGAGTTCCAAATCAGCTTTTGTGCAACCCGAATTTGCTGGTATGTGATTGAATCCCACCTGAAAACAGCAACTTTCTGGAAGTGCCCGAAGTCTGTGGTTGAGAGCAGTTGAGCCATGGAAAGTTTATGTCAGTTGGGAAGAAGGAGGAGGAGAAGGAGGAAAGAAAATGGGACAGAAGGAAAAAAGAGTGTATTGGCCTGTTATACACCTTACTGTTAAGTATCCCAGATGGGGAGGGAGGGAGGCCGGATCATATATATCATATGTCATTTTAAAACAGGACTGTCTCTGCACTATATAAGAATGTCATAGGTAGAAGGAAATAAAAACGATGTATTTTCTTTTTTCTAGAACTGTTTGCCATATAACTATAAGATGCTCTGAAATGGGGCTGGTACCAATATATAGTATAGTAGGAGAAAGCCTGGGAGAAGAAAAATGTGTCCTTTATCCCATTCCCATTCTTGAACACCTCCCCCACCTCCTGGGAGACAACTGGACTACCATGCTCCAGTTCCGGAGGTTGGATACACACTCTCTCAGCCCAGACGCCAGGGATTGAACCAGGCACCTACTGCGTACAAAGGAGATGCTCTGCCACTGAGGTACAGCCTTCCTGTGCATGAGCTCACTAGTTCTGATCCCCATCACCCGCCATTCTGAAGTGGGGAGCCTGTTTCTACCCATGTAAGCATCCAGATTAAGCCACATTTCAGCACAATTTTTTTGTTTGCCCTGAGTGTCTTGGTGGATGCCTGGATTGTTGGAATCTAATTCATTGTGGGACCATTCTGCTGTCAGTCATTCTCTATTCTTTTTTTGTGTCAGATTTGGTTCTTCCAACACAAAAGGATCTAATTTTTTAAAAAATATATGGTGTGTTTCAAGCAAAATAGGGGATGTAATCTATATATAAAGTAGTAAGTCAATCAGTACAAATGTTTCAGAAATAGGAAATAATGGTCCTGGCAGCTATCTTTGAATCAGGATACAATGTAATAATATTGCGCAAAAATCCACTCAGGTTGAAGATTTGAGCTGCAGGGTTTTGCACAAAGAATATCTGACGTTATGGAACAGATCTGCCCTTTACCAGTCTGCATGCAATTCAAGGAAGTTGCAGTTGATTTTTGTGAAAAATTAGTCATCAAAATGTAAAGGGGGAAAATGCCTATACAGAAAGGAGGATTTTTAAAAAATTGCTAAATAATTGAACTATGTCACCATGATGGTTAAATGAGGCAAACGTTCACACAAGTGCTGGGCAATGCTGTTTCAGAAAATCAGTGGTAGGTTTCAGAAGTGCATGTCTCTAAATTGCATAGAAAAATGAAACAATTTGCCCCTAGCATGCACCAGTGAAAACAAAGGGGAGGATTGGCTGTAACTGCCTTTTTTCCTGAAAAAACAACATGATATGTATATCCCACAATGAGTTATTGAGGCCAAAAGAAATGTAAAGAAATTCCTGGTATGTTTCAAGGCAGTTGAGATTGTACCCCTGTTGGCACTGCATTTAATACATCATGTTGGGTCTTAGCCTGCTCTGGTCTGAGGTCATGTGATCGCATTGTTAAAGCTAAGCAGGTTTCAGTCTGGTCATTGCCTGGATGAAAGACTGCCTTGGAGCCCCTTTTAAGAATTCTGAGCTTTTCAAAGGAGAGAGAAGTGTGACAAACCTATATACACATGGCTAAAAGTGTCCCTAGAAAAAGCAGGCACTTCTCTCCTTGGTTTACCTCTGTATGAAGTGGCTTTGAGAGGGTTTTTAAAATAACAACCTTCAAACGCCTGAAGGGTTGCCACACGGTCAAGTGGGATCAGCACTGAGTAACCTAGTTGGTTTTAGGGTCAGACCGTAGTCACAATGATTTATCTCAGGTCTCCTCCAGGTTGACTATTAGGCAACAACGTTTCTAATCAAGTAATCTTCAACCTTTTCAGACCTGGGACCCACCTTTCACCCAAGCATTCATTCGGAGACCCATTTTTAAATATTAGGCCACAACCCAATAATGGGTCCCGATCCACCAGTTGAAGACCAATGGTCTAAACTACATGGATACACAAACACAAAACAGGTAGCTTAGTGAGGGCTGCTACCACTGGAGGGAAAAGGTCATGGCTCAATGGTAGAACACATGTTTGCCTCCAGAGGGGCTCTCACGTCTGGCTCCAAGCATCCAGCACGGGCTAAGTGAGACCTCTCCAGGGACGGCGTCAAGTGGGGACCCTTCAGTTAGAACAGAATCTAGTAGCAGATAATGGGAAAGAAATCTGCCAATCTCTGGTGGAGAGCCATTGGGAATACTAGGCTAGATGCTGTAGACAGGCAGTCTGACCTACAGGTCAGATGTAGGTTTTTGTTGGCCATCCACAGATGCCCATGCACTCCATTATCACCACTTCTTTCTTGTCCTTCTCTTCCACTGAAGTTCCATTACAAAATTGCTATTTGTTTCTTTGTCCTGCCTGTCTGGAGGCACCCATCCTATAATATAGCATTTGCATGGTTGGACGGAAATACAAGAAAGAACTGTGGAGCTTGAACAGCTTCTTGTGGCTGGCACTTTAAGAAATGGTTTTGTTCTCTGTTCATAAACCTCAAGCAGCAGCAAATTAACCCTCTTGCTTAGAGCACCCCATTCCACAGGGGAACGTGCAAATCCTAGGCCATCCGCCTTCCTGTCTGGCAGCAGGACCCAAAGGAGGATGAGAAAGAATCAAACAGCTGTGAGACACACACACACCTACTTGGCACACAGCCTTGGCTGAACACAACGCTGCTAACATGTGGGGAGAATTAGCATTTTTCAAATCAGTGAAGCACTGAATAACTGAAACACACACACATACACACCTTCTTTAGCCATTGCTATGACACTGTCTCTCCCCCCCACCTGTTAATATGGGTATCATAAAAAACACCACATGCTCCTGCCTCTAAGAGCATAAGTCGACTACAGATGCAGCAAATGTATTGTTTTTCCTGGACTGTCCCACTTCAGAAGGGGAAATTACATGTTAAAATGCTCCTCCCTGCAAACTGAAAATTAGCACACCAGGAACAAGACTATGTACAGCAGAACTCTTCTCTTTGACATGCTCATTTTCTGTGTGCAGGGAGTTTCATAAGTGGTTATTTAAACATGTGACATCCCTCCCACCTCACTAGCAGACTTCTCGAAAAATGGTACCATGTGATTCCGCTGCACATATAGATCAGCAAACAGGGATATTTGTTCCACATTAAGCACAGAAGGAACTAGTAATGTGGCAGTAATATCAACATGGATACATAGAACTTCTATGGGGCTTGCAGGCAAGCCCCACCAAAAGATTTAAAAAATATTAATTCCAACATATACATTTCCCTATAGTTCAACACACACATTTTCATGTTTAGATGTCCATAACAAAGTAATCTACAACACAGGTACCTTTACTTTTTAAAATAATCCTATCTAAGTAATCAGAGACAGGCAGGTGGGAGGGAAGGAAAAACTGTCACAGGTTCCTTCTCCAAATGGGACCCCATATAAGTATCTGCAGGAGTGGACAAAAACACCCCATGCCAGAACTCTGCCCTCTGGCCAACCTGTGCTGAGCTAACTGGCCAAAGGGCTGGTTGTTCTTAGTGGGTGGTGTGACCCACACGCAAGCTCCAAGCTAAGCAGCCACCATCTGTACCAATTCCCCTCCTTAGGGGGCACAAAGGGCTGGCCCACCAGAGGGCAGGAAAGTGACATTCTCAAATAAGATAGCTTACACGGTTCCAGACAGATGGAAAGTAAACTTTAGTACTGGTACAAATTTAGTACATGCCGCCAAATGGAACACATAGTGTGAAAACAGGAGCTGTGCTGGTTAAAAAGGTACAATTTAAATGCATGTAATGGTTATCTGAATTATCTGTATTACGGTTGTGAAATCTGTCAGCAATAGATAGTACTCAGAAGAGAAAGAGGCAGTAATCTGGTTACAACAGTGACCAAACGAAGGATGCACTAGAATCAAAACAATAAATAAATGGAGCTCTTTCCACTTTTTATATTTACACACAAGGCATATGATAAATAGTGCACAAGGCTCAAATGCACTTGTAAGTGATAAACACCCTTCCTTTCTTCCCCACCCTTGTCTTCCTTAATCATTCCCAACATTGGCAGCATTATTGCAACCTGAAACTCTCTGTTTCTGCCAAGGCCCAGAAATTGACTAGACTTAATCACAAAGGGAACAGTTATGGGTGGCGGAGAAATTGGATTAAGTTCACATTTAAAGGCAAACCTATCTAATTCACACTTTCCAAAACAATACTCAAACCAAAACACAGCCATCCTTCTAAATTAACACTTCTCCAAATGGTGCAAATCCCCACACAGCCATGAAGCTCACTGGGCAACCTTGGGCCAGTCACTGCCTCTCAGCCTCAGAGGGAGGCAATGGTTAACTCCCTCTGAATCCCGCTTACCATGAAAAGCCTATTCATAGGGTCGCCATAAGTCGGAATCGACTTGAAGGCAGTCCAACATATTAAACATGCGTATACTAAAGTGTGCATACAAATACACTATTTTTGCTTTGCAAAAATATTTGTATTACATAATATATTAAGAGAAATTTGCAGTAAAATATTGATGAATTTTCAGCTGTATCCAGAGTGTCTACCACAAAATATGACTAAGTCCACCACAAAATATGACTACATGCACTGAATGAAGAAGTCCAGAAGAACTCTGGGTCATGCCTACACCAGGTGTGGAGAAGCTGTAGCCCTCCAGGTGTTGTTGGACTACAACTCCCATTAACCTTGACCACTAGGCATGCTGGCTGAATCTGATGGGAGTTTGAGTCCAACAACATTTAGAGGGCAATGGCTTTGCCACTTCCGCCCACATGAATTCACTGAACTGGATTTTTCTGAGAAAAAATACACAATACGTACACCTATTACAGAATAAGGAAATAATATATGCCTCCTGAATAATACACACAGACAGAGGCAACTAGCACTGTTGATGTTTAGATATGCCCAACATCAGAAAATTAATCTAGACAATGTAAGTAGAGATTCCAACAAACCAGGCAATGATATGTGTGTGGACTTCAAGATAGAAATGGATAAAAATGATTTCTGAACTAGGAAGGCAGAAGTTCAACTTACATTTACCCATCTACAGGGACTATCTTTAACTGCTATATCCTTCCCTGGTAAATAATGTATGCTTTTAAATTTCTAGTTTAATTAACAAAATAGGAATTTTTATAATAAAAATAAGAAATAGGTCTTAGTAATTATGTTAAGGATTTTATGCATTCACTTTGAGCAAATTTGTTCACCTTTCAGTGTTGCCAAATGCAGTTCAATTGCAGCTGTGAAGGTTACTTCACATGTTATTCTTCAGTGAACCCACAACATATTTACTACATGTTTTCATGGGGAGAGGAACCTCACCTTTTAAAATTACACTCACATATGCCATGGAGAGCTGTTACAATGGGCTGTGGGGTACTGCCACATGGTGCACACCTAGTAAACATTTTTCCTCTTACATCAGCCTTTGCCAGACTGGTGCCCTCCAAGTGTTTTGGACTACAAGTCCCATCAGCAGAGCTGTGCTGGCTGGGGCTGATGGGAGTTTTAGTCTAAAACACCCAGAGGGCACTCAGTTGGCAAATGCTATCTTACACAGTAGCAGGGTTCACTGTGAAAATACATGA
Source organism: Rhineura floridana (assembly GCF_030035675.1). Taxonomy (NCBI): domain Eukaryota; kingdom Metazoa; phylum Chordata; class Lepidosauria; order Squamata; family Rhineuridae; genus Rhineura; species Rhineura floridana. The sequence goes on from NC_084487.1 coordinate 119,468,247, forward strand.
TGGATTTGTTAATTCTCTACCATAGGAAGGGGCCTTCAAGTCCCAGGGCAATCACTGAATGGAGGAGGCCATTGGAAGACTTATTCTTGACCTGGGTAGCTCCGTAGTACGACACAGGTTCATGCATGCAGAAGGTCTCAGGTTGAACCCCCAGTACCTCCAGTTAAAGACTTATGCCAAAGACCTTAGAGAGCAACTGCCAATGGAAGTAGACAACACAATGTCTCAGTAGAAGGCAATTTAATATGTAGTTTTTACTTTGCCAATCATAATCAGCAGTAAATGATGTTAGGCAACCTGTTCCCATACTGGTCCTTTAGTTCCTACAGCACAAGATGAGGCATCTTGGTAAATGGGACTATACAGTCCTAGTCCACTTGTTTCTAACACTACCCTAAAAGTCAATTGATGCAATGCTATGCAGTTGACAGGAAAACAGACCCACAATTCCTCATCTACTCCTTTCACACTTCCAGATTGAACTTTCTTCTTTCCTTTGATGCATCAGGATGATCTGGAAGCACTATCTAGAAGCACAGCAATTGGCACCATCTGTAGGGCAGGGCTTGGCCTTAGCTTTGGAAGGAAAAAGGTAAAATGTGGTCAAGCCTAGTGCCAAATCCTATGTGCCACTGCACAGTGCCATATAAGATTAAGCTGTTATATAAAATCCCAGCCCATGGCAGCGCTACCCTTGATTAAGAAGAGAAAGGGAAAAGGGGCAGGAATACTCCCTTATGGCCAAAATCTGCCACATGGGCCCAACTAAGCTTCTGTAAATATCACCTTCTCAAGGGAAATAGAAGAGAAAGGGGGCTGGTTAATAAACAAGGATGATGACATTAATGGTGATTCTACAATGGATGGGGATGCTGAACTTCTTGTTGAAACTCATCTTCTGTGTGGGAAAAATGGGGAAATGAAAATGATTAAGGAGCAATTAAGGTAGACTAAAAACCGTTAGTGGTAAACAGCTGCTTAAGGAATAATTGGAAAATGGGAATTTATTAAGCTGGGTCATTCAGGATGACAGCCTGCATTCTAGGATATTAACGGGAACAGTCAATGGATTTAACATACAAGAGAAGGAGTGAAAGGTGGGTGGAGGAGTAAAGAAAATTAGTAAGAAAAAGAGGACAGAGGAGAGCATACATCAATCTACAAGAGAAAATACATTTTAAAAACTCATTCATATAGAACAGTTGCTTTGAACCCTTCTGTTTTCAGCAAAGACTTTCCACAGCTACATGTCTGCTCAGGAGACCTATGTTGCAGAGGATTCTGGGTGTGTTCTAGGGTGTTCTCCATATACTCAGTATGGGAGACTATTTATTAGTTACCTCATAAAATAAGACAAAATCTCTCCACTTACAGTCTGAAGTGGTACAGAAAAGGGTGCATCACATGCTTCTGCTGCATGTGTAGATTGGCTCAAACCACTGTGTGAAGGAGCCCATAAAAGGGAAATGTTCAGTACTATTCTAGGGTAGCATGTGCTGGTACTTCCTGCGAATAAGAAACCCTGATTCAAGTATAATATTTCCTGTTTTAATGGCACAGGCAGCACAGATTGCATTCCCCTATATTTACTTATCCTCTGCCGTTACCAGATATGCTTGAGTGTCTGTACGTACGTGCATGTGAACCCATTCTTACACAGAAAGTACTAATTGGGGGAATTAGCAATACAATTACGTGCTACAGACAGAACAACATTTGATGTGATGACCTTCCTGACTTCGGGGAATTTATCAATAACCAATGCAAACCAATTATTAATTGTGCTTGCTGAGGGACTTGCAATAACTACACCAGAGTAGCTATTGATCGATTTATAAATCTTGAAGCTAAACATGGGCCACTTACAGTTTTACTTGCAAGAAAGATGGCACTTCACAGACTTATACTTGGTACTCTAGTTACCCCAATCTACCTTTAATAGTCTGACAACCATGCAAATATAATAATGGAGAGAGGGAGTTTGCTTCAGGGGCAGGGGAGAAATAATCTTGTTGTGGGTGAAAAAGGCTAGTTGCTCCTTTGGAAAAACCAGTTTTCAAATCCAGGGAATGTTGCTCTGATTTTGGAGAAAGGAAACATATACAAAATATGACATTTAGAAGATAATGAGCACAATAAATTAATAATGATGAATTAAATGAACAAATTAATTAAATAATTGCCTGTTTAACTGTTCCACTAAAATCAACAGGCCTAAAAATCACTTAACTTTGGCTAGATTGTGCCCAATATATATTTTACTTGTAGAGACTCTGTGAAAATGCCTGGATAATGTATAAATTTAAAGTCAGCGCTGGTTTTCTTGATGAAAATCCTGGGGGAACACTCCAGGGATGGCTGTGCCATACCACCTTCCATTCTCTGAAAAAACATTGTCTCCAGCCTAAGATAGCTATTAAGTCAATGCCATTGATTGATGCAATTTTCTACAAACTGCCTCCACACCCCCACTCACAGACTACACATCTTTCACCAGCCAAGGACGGTAAAACATAGTAGGTCTTTGTGAAACATATTTACACTTTGGGAATATGGGCTGCAGTCACGCGGAGTCCTGGAACATTTTGTCATGACCAGAAAGGTTGGTTCTGAGATTTATTTTAAGAGGGATGCATAAATCTGTCTTGGGTGTGCCAAAATTTCTAGGTTACAAGAAGAAAAAGGAATAGTAACAGTTCACAAATCACAAAGCCAAAAGGTATTAACATATGGCATACATTAGCAAAATGGCTATTGAAAGGAAGTAACATAAATTAGCCCAAGAGGCAGCTAGATGGTTCTTCTAAACATACAGGATAACATTCTTCTTAGTAACCATGAAGACCCTGTTCTCACTTGCAAACCGTTTCTCCCTCTCCCATCCCTCTGGCTGTCACACAGCCCTAACTATTAAAATCTATTCCCATGTAACGGCTTGGCTTTTCCACATGACTGAGGAGTGAATGGACACAAGGCAACAGCATTTCTCCTTAATAAAGATCAAACAAGCAGGGAGAAGTGTCTCCAACAAACTGTGGTCCAGTTCGTAAACAAGATTAGATGCTTGAAATTCCCCAAAGACTAAATTGTATTTAAAGGATAGATGGATTGGAATTTTAACAGAAAAAAATAGTGCTCTCTCTCTTCTCTATCCCTCCAGAAACAAGATTTGAGGGCACATAATAACAAGAAAACTTGGTGGGATTAATCCAGACAGACAGGCATCAAAGCAGGGCACTGATGGAGGAAGGTATCAAAAGGATGGAAGGCTTACAATCTCATTAGATTAACACCACTTCTCCTGGGTTGGACAAGGTTTGCCATTACAGCCCTACACATGGAATACCCACCAAACATATAAGAATCAGTCACCATTGCTTTAAAGTTACTGTAATAATAAAGCAGAATCAAGACCAGCAAGGAAGTTGACAACTGCCCATTATGATTATTATTTATCTGATTAGTGGAAATATTCTTAGAAGGTGGGCCCCTACTAAGAAGGTCTCTGAACTTTTTCTCAAGTCCTCTTGCTTTATGCAAAGAAATATCTGTGCCTGCATTACACACTATTGCGGTTTAATTGCTTACAGCAAATTTAAAACAATTAGGTTTTGCCCAATGAAAGATACTGGGTCCACTCCAGCCATAGTGATGTCATTTAAGTCCCACTGGTTAGTAGCAAGTGTTTAACTCTCTTCCACTGAAAACAATGGGATTTAATTTGGCATATTCTCCCCATGTGTTTTGCAATAATACCATGGAATTAACATGATAATGGTGGTCCTGTGCAGCACAATTCTGTGAATACTTACTGAGAAGTAAATTCTGCTGAGGCCAATGGAGTTTACTCCCTAATAAATGCATTTAAATTGTACCTTAGGCTATGAATGCACAATACATTGTTAGAGTTCCAATACTGATGCTGTAAAGAGGGTGGGGGTGAACCTCTGGCCTGCATCCCTCTGTGCTCAGCCTCACCCCATAAAGCAATTACACTATTTTAAAAAAGCTGCTTCCATTGGTGCCTATTAATGCTGTTTTTTAACCCTAAATGTTAAGAGGAAGGCTCACAGTTGGGCAGAGATGCAAGTCTTCATTATAATCCATCTCACTCTGGTCTCTCAGTTTTGTAGTTATCCAGGGAGCTTCAAGCTATACCCTAAGCCAGGGGTAGCCATCATGGTATCCTCCACATATTACTGAACAACAACTCCAATTATTCCTGACCATTAGCCATGGTAGCTGGTGCTGATGAGAGTTGAAGTCCAACAATATCTAGAGGGCACAATATTGGATATCCCCATCCTAAGAAACACTCAAACTAGTCCAAAAAAACACAACCAGCATTGCAGTAAAAAAAGGTGTGCATGTTTTGGTGTTGCCATACGAGGTACTGATTGGATAGTGTATCTTAATGCATAACAGTCTGGCTACTACGAGTCATTGTTACATTCAACAAGAAAAAAAGTTACACATTTCCAATAGAAATGGAAAATGTATCTACCAATCACATTTCATACATAACTAATTTAGCAAAATCATACAAAATGAAGCGTACTTCAGACCCCTCTTAAAATGCTACCCCCCAGCAACTAGGCTTGCTCTTTCAAAAAATATATACTCTTGGAGCCAATAGACCTTCCCAAGTCTAACTGCGGTGCAGGGGTTGGTTGGTGGGGGATGCACTACACCAACCTGAAAATGGGTGTCACAAAACAAGCTGGGGGGGGGAAGCCTCCTGTTGTTTCCAACAGAAGGCTTTTTTCAAGCTTCATTGGTGGCGAGTGGGAAGTAGAAAGGAAGGGATACTATGGGCCACATGGGAATGCCCAAGAACCACATCCAACACAAAGGCCGCCAGCTCCCCATCTCTGCATCTACAGTGCCTTGCAAAAAGTACTCAGACCCCTGATCAATGCTCTCATATTACTGAATTACAAATGGTACATTGTAATTTTGTTCTGTATGATACACTGGCCTGTATGGGAGGATGGCAAGAAAGAAGCCGTTACTCAAAATGTACCACCTGAAAGCACGTCTGGAGTTTGCCAGAAAGCATGAGAGGGCCCCAGCTATGATGTGGGAAAAGGTTTTGTGGCCAGATAAGACCAAGATAGAACTTTTTGGCCAAAACTCAAAGTGCTATGTGTGGCGCAAACCTAACACTGCCCATGCCTCAAGACACACCATCCCTACAGTGAAGTATAGGGGTGGCAGCAACAAGCTGTGGGGATACTTATCATCAGGGACTGGGCATCTTGTTAAAATTGAAGGAAGAATGGATGGAGCCAAATACAGGGAAATACTGCAAGAGAACCTGCTTCAGTTCACTAAAAAACTGAAGCTTGGGAGGAAATTCACTTTTCAGCAGGACAATGATCCCAAGCACAAGACCAAAGCAACAGCATAGTGGCTCAAGAACAAAAAGGTGAATGTCCTACACTGGCCCAGGCAAAGTCCTGATCTCAATCCCATTGAGAATCTGTGGGCACTCTTTGAAAATTGCTGTCCACAAGCGATGTCCAACCAACCCGAATGATCTGGAGTGAATCTGCCAGGAAGAATGGGCCAAAATCCCTCTGACACTGTATGCAAAACTGGTACATGCCTACCCCAAAAAGACTTAAGCTGTTATTGCAGCAAAAGGTAGCTTTACCAAATTAATGTGGGGGGTTGTATACTTATGCAAGCAACATGTTTCAGTTTTTTATGTTTCTTACAAACATTTCCCAATATAAAACCAATGTCACCTTACAATAGTTGATTCTGAGTGTCAGTGTTTCAAAATAAAATATCATACAGAATGAAAGTGCAATGTACCATTTCTAATTCAGTAATATGAGGGTATCGGTCAGGGGTCTGAGTGCCTTTGCAAGGCACCGTATATGCTGCAAATTGTTATGTTTTATAGATTGAGATTGCTGAACTAATAGCTGGCTTTTGTCAAAACTACTAATATATTTATGGCATTAATAAAAAATTTCACTTAGAGCAAAATTTGCAACAATAGCTATTATTTTGCTGCTGAAAAACATGCATTCAAATTTCAGAGAGTGAGCCTTTGTAATATCTCAGGAGAAAGTACTGACAGTAATGGAACATGGGCCTCAATTATAATTTTGGACTTCTGCCATATAGTCTAAGAATTTTAGACTATTATCATAGAATGTTTTTTAAAGTTTCCTCTGTGTGTGTGTGTGTCCACGTGTGGGCACCAGAGAAATAAAGTGAAACTGACTGGACAAGGAGCATGTGATGTAGTGTATTTCACCACTCTCTTGACTTGTATAGGACTAGGCAAAGGATTAAGCAAATGGAGCAAAAAGTCTCTCTCTCTCTCTCTCTCTCTCTCTCTCTCTCTCTCTCTCTCTCTGTGTGTGTGTGTGTGTGTGTGTGTGTGTGTGTGCAAGGCTTTCCTTCTTTCCAATACATTTGTACAGTTCCCTAAGTTAATGATGCTGGGTCAAGAGTGAGCTTGGAAAAGTTACTTTTTGGAACTACAACTCCCATCAGCCCAATCCAGTGGCCATGCTGGCTGGGGCTGATGGGAGTTGTAGTTCAAAAAAGTAACTTTTCCAAGCTGTGGTCAAGACTAATACCATGGTCTCTGTAAGGGAGAAGTTGTTCCTGTTCTACAGAAACAGTGGCCTGCTCAACAGTCTAATGATGGTAGGATGATGCCCAAGGCATGAACGCTGATGGATGGATGGACAGACAGCTGGATGGGTAGAGATATATTAGATACTTTGTTTGTGTCTTGCTTATCTGAAATGCTCTTTGTGAGGAAGAGGACAGGGAAAAGTTGAGAGTAGAGTGACCACATGTCCTGTTCTTCATGATGAGGTAATGCAAGTTGTACTTATTTTTAAATATAACCCAGTTCTGAGCCAACAGTCAGCTTCTCTGTCCAAGCAATTAGGAGAAGCTGGTATCTTTTAGCCATAAAAGCATCTTGACATGCCACATCACAGCAGGCACAGCAAATGCCATAGGGAGCATTTTGCCCTGTATTTCCTCCAGAAGTTGAGAGGTGGGGGTGGGAAGGCTCATCTTTTCTTTCTAAACAGTGAAACTACAAGTCTCCACAGACAGCAAAATGAACATGTCCTGGAGGACAGGGAAAGACACAGAGAAGACAAAAGCTGCAGGATGGAGGAGAGAGAAATACATTCAGGCACTAGTCCTCCCAAAGTCTCCCTGATACTCAACAGTCATGAGCATATGTTCCTCCATAGAATGAAGCCAAAAGCACTGACAGACAACTAGAGACGGATAAATCTGTCAATTTCAGTTTCTCATTTTTCCAATTTTAAGTTCAGTTTTCAACATTTCTGCACCAATGTGCAAATTCTTTTTTTAAAAGTCATGAACATACGTCAACACTTTTGTCAAATTTCTCTTAACATACTCATTTTTGTAAGCGATTTTGCCTAATACGCATTCTAATATTATTTTAACTAGTATATACATTTTTATGCACACTTTACCTAGCATATGCATTTTTGTACACATTATTTGGTTGGAGAACTGAGAAGTATGAATTTTGAAGGATGACTGAGTTTCGGTTCATGTATTGCTTCTGGAAGAGCAAAATAGGTCGATTTGCCTCTAAATGCAAACTGAATCAAATTTCTCATCCCTACAAACAACAAGGGAGATTTGGAAGAAAAAATATGTTATATGGGGCAATAAGATTCTTATCTCCAAGGCTGCTCTCAGAGAATAACATTGGGTGATTGTCTTTTGGCCCCAAGGCAGTTGTGCTGTGGGGTGCCGCAGGGTACCATCTTGTCCCCCATGCTGTTTAACATCTATATGAAGCCCTTGGGAGCAGTCATCAGGAGATTTGGGGCAAGGTGTCAGCAGTATGCTGACGATACCCAACTCTATTTCTCCATAACATCTGAATTGGGAGAGGCTGGTCAAGCCCTTGGCCGCTACCTGGACTCAGTGGTGGGATGGATGAGGGCCAATAAACTGAGTCTGAAAGACAGAGGCACTGTGGGTTAGTGGTTCCCGAGTTCAGATAATTGGTCACTTGCCTGCTTTGGATGGGGTCGTACTCCCTCTGAAAGAGCAGGTTCATAGTCTGGGGGTGCTCCTGGATCCATCTTTGTCATTAGAGGCCCAGGTGACCTCCATAGCTAGGAGTGCCTTTTAACAGCTTCGGCTGGTAAGACAGCTGCGGCTGTTTCTGGACTTGGATAGCTGACCACTGTTGTCCACACACTGGTAACCTCCAGGCTGGATTACTGTAATGTGCTCTATGTGGGGCTGCCCTTGAGGTTGGTCCAGAAGTTGCAGCTGGTGCAAAATGCGGCGGCAAGACTGCTCACTGGAGCAAGGTATCACCAACATGTCATCCCATTGCTGAAAAAATTGCACTGGCTGCCCATTTGCTACCGGGCCAAGTTCAAGGTTCTAGTTTTGGTGTACAAAGCTCTATACAGCTCAGGACCAAGATACCTGAAAGACCATCTTACCCTTTATATAACCAGTCGATCACTGCACTCTGCAGGTGATGGCCTCCTACAGATACCATCTTATCAGGAGGTTCGTTCTGCACAATATAGGAAACGGATCTTCAGTGTGGCGGCACCTACCCTGTGGAATTCCCTCCCCTTAAATATTAGGCAGGCAGCATCTCTGTTATCTTTTTGGAGCCTTTTGAAGACTTTCTTCTTTCAACAAGCCTTTTAAGTTGAGACCTATCCCAGTCCGTGTCTGTGTTGGAATTGCTTTTTAATATTTTTTTTAAAACTTTTTTAAAAAACCCAATATGTTTTTAACCCTTTGAAAAAGATCTTTTTAAAGCTTTAAAAAAATGCTTTTAAAGTTATTTTGTTTTAATGTATTTTAAGGTATGTTTTTATGATATTTTAAAGTGTTTTTAGTGCTTTTGTTTGCTGCCCTGGGCTCCTGCTGGGAGGAAGGGCGGGATATAAATCAAATAATAAACAAAAATAAATAAATCTCACAAAGCCTAATGACCCACTCCGACTTACATACACCAAATAGCAAATGGTAAAATTCTCAGGTCCTTCAGAAAACCAAAATTCCTAGATTCTTTGCATGGAGGCATGGGAGACACACCATTTTCACCCATAAGAGGAATTGTTCCAGTAAGAATAGCTATTTCACATTAAGAACAGAAGTTTTGTATCTTTGCCTGAAAAATTCATCTCTCATGCTGCTTAATGCCAACTTCATTTGTCTTTCTGTACAGCTGCACTTCCAGTATAATGCATTGTTTCACATCTATTCAAAGCACTTGGGCAGACGTACTGTGATATAAAATGCTATTTCCATTTTCACAGATGCCTAGACATCATTTGCCTCATTTCACTTCTCACATTCATGTTTAAAAAACTGAGTTACAAAACAGCCAGCATGATCTGGTGGTCAAAACATGAAACGGGGAGTAACTAGGTCCTATTGTCCCTAAATTCCTACAACCTGGTCAGAGATTACTTTTACAGAGGAAAACGTTAACACAATAAATAGCAGGAGTGAGGAAAACTCCACACTTTACACAGCGATTGTGTTAGTCATAGGTACTCTGAATATCTGGACTTTGCTTGTGGCATCTGCCCGGGTTCATTTGCTTTGGCCACCTGCATGGTAATTTATCTCTTGAACTACTGCACAGATTTGTGGGAGCACCTTGTTCCCTTGCATTCTGTGCTTGTGCTTTGTTTTGTTCAGGCTGATGTAGGTCAATCAGCAATGGTTTAATGTACAGGGCAACAAATTTAAAAGCGCCATTGATGAAATGCCCATCATATGGTGGCATCGTGTATAGATGTGTGGAAAGGGTCATAAGCGTTGGCTGTAGCTAAATTGGCATTTGGGTTCTGGCTGAGGCCATATTCATTACTGACCTTTCATTTTCAGGCATGCTAAACACTGTAGTCTTTGCAAGATGTGCTGGTTGTTAAGCATGAGAGAGTGTTTACTTTGGCTTAATTTTGAGATCATACCAACTGGAGCCTAGTGCAAAAGACATACACCTAGAATTAAAGAATGCTGAGTTCAGGAGTTTGGTTTGAGTACCAGAACTGAACAGTCAGTCCTTCTACATAAAAATCCCCTCCTGACTACCCCAACCTTTCTTCATTTCAGCAGTATAATTTAAAGCACTGAGAAGTCATTTTGTTGCTGCCATTGGTAAATAACTAGGGGTCAGAAATCCTTGCTGATCTACTGCAAACCACCCAGAGATCTACCAGTAGATCCAGATCTCCCTTCTGCCTACCCCTGCCTTAAGAAATAAGTCAATGAATATTGCTACCTTTGAGATATCAACAGTTTGGGGGACCCTCTAAATGAAAGGCTGTATATCCCTCAAAAAGTCTTATTACTTCCATCCTCCCTGCTTTCTGATGATATCTCTACTGGCCATGCTGCCAAGTGGTTCAGAAAGCAAAGACAGAGACTTACAGAAATGTGGAGCATTCTTACAGAAACAATGACCACTGTCAGTCAGGCAGAAAATGCTAATGTGTAGCTGCTTAGTACTGTAGCTTCCTTGGTTTCAAAAACAGATACAGCATAATACTGAAATACAATAAATATTCTCCTTTTAGTTAATTGTCTGGAATATCAAATGTTCTCTTTATTGTGTATTTTTCCTTCATGCAAGGTCAATGACAGACCAGCTGGCACATTCCTCTGAGATGCTACTTCCTCCCGCCTTTCGTCATTCCTTCTTCTACTAAGTTCTTTTCCCATCGGCAGTTTAAGCAAGGAAATCTAGATGAATCAGGTTAGCCCTGCTGGGTTTCATTAGTTTTAACACTGCATTTCTTAGTTGTGGCATTCATTTCCCTGGAGCTATCTGACCGAAATGACCTTTGTGCACACAAAGATTCTTGGCCTGGATCGTCACTAGGCACCGCGTTCTTTGCCATGTTCCTCACCCCCAAATTTGTTATAGCCAACCCATGACTCTGTGCTTCTACTTTTGCATCTTTTTCATTTTCATTTATTTCTGCTTTGTTGAATGTAATTGTTTTGGCATTCAAAAAAGCAATACTACCCTATTTGATTATCTTTATTGGCTACTTCATATTGTTACATTAATCATTTCTTTACAGTAATCAGGTGCAGAGATGGCACTTTATTCTTGTCTTTTGTTAGTTCAATAGCTAAAGATGCTTCCTCAGTGGAAGCTAACAAAGGTGCTTATTCAATCGTTTTGTTAGCTGGTGATTACTACCTACAACACTGACCCACATGTTTAGCTGAAGGCTGGACAGACAAAGAAACAGAAGTCTGAGGCTTTGCAGCTGGCTCCAAGAGAGAGATGTTTGTTTTTGGGGATATGTTGCTTTCTGTGTGTTTGATGACTCCCTTCCTCTCTTCAAAACATGTATAATTCACTAATAGGCAAAAAAAACCTTGCGGTTTAAGAGCGTACCTATAGCCCACAGATATTTCTATCAAACTTTAAAAAGCAGGGAAATTGGGCAGCTATAGTGAATGCACCAGGGGAGCAGGAGACCTGAACTCCTCTCTGAGATATTGGACTGCCCTACAAATTGGTCAGAATGCAAACACAATTTGGGTTGGTGTTTCACAGTCCAATCCACTTGCTGTGCAGCTTGCAAGAATTTGGTAACACTCTCTCAGGGAAGCCATGACAGTCTCAAGATAAATCAAAGTCTGGTGTGGGTGTGGCCCCCTGATTAGCCAAGCCCAGCAGCTGTGAGGCTTTTAGAACACTGACAGTTGGTTCTTACTGAGCATGCCCTGAGTTATCATAGGCTTCCAGCCAAAATTTCTTAAATTAATTAAAAATCAACCAGGCATTTTTTTTAACTTTTAAACTGCAGAAAATGAAGGTCAGAGTATGGGGCAAGGCCAGTATTAGGACTACAGGCACTGATTATTAATGAATTTCAACAGGTTATGAGAACTCTCAGAGAAAAAAAGTCCAAAAGGGCTCTGAGGTTTTTTCCTCTTTTTAGACTTTGAACTCTCGATTCTCTCTGACTGTTTTGTGTATCACCATGAAAATTGAGAGGGTTGTTAAGCAAGCGTTTCTGAGTTTAGTACTATACGTTTTGTAAGGTTTTGTTTTGAAATGAGCTTATGGGAACCATCAGAATCGCATGGAGGGTATTTTCAATTTAACATTGCAGAATGTAAAAAATCCATGCTGGCTATAGTATACAGCCACTCTCGTGGTTGTATAATAAACAGATATTACTAAAGCAGCAGAAGTCTCCATTACTCTCAACACAAAAAAAATAGACCCTGAAAAAGGATGCCTCCCCCCCCAAAATCCCAACTACTTGAGAGACAGGGGACAACACAATATCTCACACAGAAAGCCAAGGAAGTATAATATTGGTCAGCAGATATATGGACCCGGTTCACATGCAACACTAAGCCAAACGATGAGTGTGAGCAAGTGAGCATGGGAACACAGGAATACTAGGTCAGACCATTGGTTCATCTAGCTCAGTATTGTCTTCACTGACTGGCAGTGGCTCTCCAGAGTTTCAGAGTAGGAGTCATTTGCAGCCCTACCTGGAGATGCCAGGGACTGAATCTGGGACCTTCTGTATGCAAGGTAGATGCTCTGCCACTGAGCTATGGCCCTTCCCAGGGAGGAGACCATGATTGCTTTCCTATTCCTGCTGCCACCACTCTATCTGGGGCTAAACCAGAGCTTGGAAAAGTTACTTTTTTGAACTACAACTCCCATCAGCCCCAGACATCACGGCCACTGGATTGGGCTGATGGGAGTTGTAGTTCATAAAAGTAACTTTTCCAAGCTCTGGGCTAAACCATGGTCAGACTTAGTGTGTCATGTGAACTCAGGCTTTCATTTTGTCTCACTCCAGACAAGCCATAAGCTGTAACTAAGGTTTGCTCTTGGTTTACAGCTTGTGGTTTGTCTGGGGGAGACAAACCATGAGCTTGGGTTTGGATGACATGCTAAGCCAAACTATGACTTACCTCACAGCATTGCAGCAGCAGCAGCAGGACCAGAGGAAGAGCAAAGCAGCCACAATCTTCTCTCTGGGAGCGTACATGCTTGAGCATTTGCACTAAGTTATGGTGTGGCTTAGCATTATGTGCAAACTGAGCCATAGAAAAGTTGTCGTTGTTGTCTTGTTGTACTCCAGGAATTAGGTAAGGGTTATAGCTCAGTGGTAGAGCATCTACCTTTTATGGAGAAGGTCCCAGGTTCAGTCCCTGGTATTTCCAGGTAGGGTTGGGAATATCCTCTGTCTGAAGTCTAGACAATACTGAGCAAGTTGGACCAATGGTCTGACTCAGTATAAGGGAGGTTCCTATGTTGCTTTGGTGAACCTGGGGCCCTCCAGATCTTTTGGACTCTATCTCCTATGAGCCTCAGCCAGCATGGCTAATGCTCTGTTGAAGTTGTGATCCAATAACCTGTGCCCCATGCCTGCCATATTTAGTAGGGAAATTTTATTTGCATCTCTTATTTTCATTCCCTTTAGTAGGAAAACTGTTTTGCATTCACCAGTTTGAAATGACAGCCATTTTCCATTTGAGTAGAATGAACAGGGAAGAAAACAGAGCACCCAACAGCATGAATATAACTCACAAAATGTTTAACATTCAGAAAACATTTGCTAGTGGATTCTGATACGCACTACAGCAGACCGTATTATGTCAGACAAACAGATGCAGTTGCCAGGTAAGTACTAGCATAAGTTAGAACTGAAAATTTATAATAAAAACAAAGCCTAAACTTTAGTGATTTTCACTGTATTAAATACCAAGGGCCTACTCACACCACAATACGGGTGTTTTGTGGTTGCGGGAAAGTCTGTTTGAAGCAGCTATTGCTCCAGGGAGAACAGTGTGCAGAGTTGGTTTTCATTGTGTATTAACAAGTATTTTCTGGCTTGAATGCCACATATCAGTCTGGTTTACATGCCATGTTATAACATAGTTTGAAACAAACTATGATTTAAATGAACAAGCAGCATGCTGATGCACACTGCTCACAAGCTCCCATTGTGCACCTCCCTTGCTCCTGCTGCTGTCACACTGCAAGTGATACAAACCAGAATCTGAACTGTCATGTTGTCCAAATCGAGGCCCGTAGTCTGTAAACGGAGATAAAGCTTGGAGAAAATCAAATCCCAAGTTCTGGATCAGACAACATGACAAGCCAGATTCTGGCTTGCTTTGTCCCACTGGTGCAGCCAGGAGCAAGAGTGGTGAAGGAACAGCTCACAGCATTAAATCATAATTTGTTTTAAACTAGGCTTTCCCCTTAGGCACTATGCAACCATCAGTGGAGAGTTTTGACTGGGTAGCACTTGTGTCATCACCAATACACCTTCCCACCAACCCATGAAGCAGTTTGGAGACAATTTTTAAAAAGTTTTGTGGTTATGCTTAATAAAGCCAAAGATTAAGATATAAACTAAATAAACAAATGGGTGCTGATTAAAATATATCTATTTACTGAAATGTCTGTCATGAAAATTATGGAGCCAATCTCATACCATGGGCAAAGAACCTGTTGTGGCTGAAGACATATTTAAATTTGCCCATTTTCATCTAACATCTGAAATGGCCTTACTCCAATACAAATGAAATAATTACTAAGCATCTAAGCATCAGACTCTTTTAGGATTATGATACTATATTCACTAACAGGGAAAAAAAAAACCCTGTGGTTTAAGAATGTATGTATACCCAACACATATTTCTACCAAACTTTAAAAAACAGGGAAATTGATCAGCTCTAATGAATTCACCAGGAAAGCAGGATACCTGACCTCTTCACTGAGATATTGTACTGCCCTACAAATTTGTAAAAATGCAAACACAATTTCATTTGCTCTTTCACAGTCTAATCCACTTCCCGTGTAGCTTGGAAGAATTTGGGAGGGGTGGAGGGAGGGGAGGAGATATCAGAGGCTAAGCCCCTTCTCTTTCCAAAAGGAAAACACTGTTAACAGTATCATTATTTTTGGGGTTTCCCCACCTTTTTATTCTATAGCAGGCACATGCAGCCTCCCACCCAAATTTAAACTAAAGCTGTCCGTGGCCCCATCCACACCAGACACTTGTTCTAATTTAAACAGCCATGACTTTTCCCAAAGAATCCTGGGAAGTGTGATTTGTGAAGGGTGCTGAGAGTTGCTAGGAGATGCCCTATTCCCCTCACAGAGCTACGATCCCCAGAATTCTCTGGGAAGAGGGGCTGACTGTTAAACTACTCTGGCCCCTGCAGCTCTGTCAGGGGAATAGGAATCCCTCCTAACAACTCTCAGTACCCTTCACTTCCCAGGATTATTTGCGGGAAGCCAGGATTTTTTCAAGTGGAATAAATGTCTGGTGTGGGTGTGGCTCCCTGATTAGCCAAGCCAAACAACTGGTAGTCTAGTTTTTAGAACCCTGACAGTTGGTTCTTACTCAGCATGCCTGTGCTATCAGTTAATTTTCTTAAATTAATTAAAAATCAGACAGGCATTTTTTTAACTTTTAAACTGCAGGAGATGAAGGTCAGAGTATGGGGTTAGGTCAGTAATAGGATTACAAATATTCTGTGAACATAGCTGATTTTTAATTAATTTCAACAAATTATGAGACCACTGACAGAAAAAAGTCCAACAGCAGTCTGGATTTTGTTCCTTGTGTTTCAGTCTTTAAAGTCTGGATTCTCTGAGTGTTTTGTGTATCATCATGAAGATGTAGAGGGTTGTTAAGCAAGCATTTCTGAGTTTAGGACTATAAATTTTGTAAGATTTTGTTTTGAAATGAGTTTATGGGAAGCAGCAGAATGGCATGAGGGGTATTTTCAATTTATTTATTTATTAATTATGCTTGTATACCGCCCCATAGCCGAAGCTCTCTGGGCGGTTTACAGTAACTAAAAACAAATACAATTTAAAATACATCTTTTAAAACACAATTTAAAACACAATTTAAAACAATATAAAACACATGCTAAAAAATTAACATTGAGGGGTATTTTCAATTTAACATTGAAAAATCCACACTAGCAATAGTATACAGCCACCCTTGTGGCTGTATGTTTGCTGTACCACCCACTGAGAAATTGCCAATGTTTTCACCTCTACCAGTTGGGTATTTACTGCAAATTTTATATGTGAAGCTTTTAAAATTCTTCATTCAAACAGGTGGATTTAAAAACTTGTATGTTAAACTGGCAATTCTCCAAGTTGATGTCAAATAAGAACCGATTTCTTTGGCAGAAACAAAGATACCAGGATAAAATGCTTGTGATTCAACTTGTGTACGTGTACATACAAAAGGTCTTTATAAAACTGCATAACCATTCAGACAAAGAGAAAGTTGGTTGCTGAACAAACCTTTCATGTGCAAAGGCCTAATGTTAAAGGCAGCACAGAAACAATAAAATAAACTAATGCAGAGAGAGAGACAGAGACAGAAACAAAGAGACAGAGAGAGTCTAAAGCAGGGAAATGACCTGAATAAATCAATTCCCACCCACCCCCAAAGTTAAGAAAAGATGTTCACTGTCTGGAAAAGATTAACTTATTGCAGTCAAACATTTTTATAAAAAATAAACTGCTGTAAACTAAATGCATATCAAACAGAAACATAAAGAATGGGAGCAGCAAGGATGGAGATCCGAAAAAGCAATAGTTTGCTGCTTCTCAGGAAAGAAAAATATAACCTAGCATTAAGTCAGTGCACAAAACAGTCATTAAACAAAAAGGACAAATACCCATAATAAGGCTAAAGACAGATGCAGTATTTGTAGAACAGCAGAGCTACTCAGAAGGTGCTTTCCCTGTATTCAGTTCAAATGCTCCTTGTGACTCAGGAAGTGGCATCATTGCATTCCGTTCAAACGTACCTACTCCTCCCTTGGGTCAAGCTCCAAAATAAAAAAAAAATAGCCCTGCCATTTCCCCCATCTGCATTCTGAAGTGGTACATCCCAGACATGAATTTGTACCACCTCAATGAGATCTACGGGAGGCGGGGTATGGAAAAACAGTTGTGAAACTAGGGTGTTTAAAGTAAGAAACATCTATTTTCTCAAGAACTGAGCCAATCTGAACAGTGAAAACAGTTCCAACTAACAACCCTTACATATAAATTTTCCTCCCGTAGCAAACAGCAGCTGGAGAGAGGAGTGCCCAGTTTTTATTAAGACCATCTCTTCTGTGCACACTGCAATCACAATCCTGATCAGGGTCCCTGTGGCTGCTATTTTTTTTTAAAGGAAAGAAACCCAGACTCGTTTAATGTAACATGTAGTTTGGCCCTCTGTAGGATATACTATATAGCTGTGCAAAGAATTGAGAAGCATGATTAACAATGATCTACTTATGCAAAAATATAAAAGAAACAAGTAACAAATACATCAGTTTAATTTTTCTCTTCCCATTCCACAGCCTTATTTTACAAATTAGTGCAATTAGCATGAACAAATCCCAGCCTATGACTTGGTGGCACAATGTTTGCTTTTGCTAGGTGATCGCATTCATTCATTATATAGACTACATTCACTTTGAAAGGATATATTTATCACATTTCTTTGTTTTGCTCCCAGATCTATAAACACCTTTCAGTGTTTGGATGCATTCTTCCATATAAATTTCTAAAGCATTAATATTCACAGTTTCATTTTCAAGGTCTCAATTCTGGTGCCAAGAAAATTCTTGGTTTTTAAAGATGACTTCCTGAGCACTCTACCTAGGGCCAGTTCAGATAAGGTTCTTTAATAATCCAATACAGTCAGAAAAATGCATGCAGCTGATCACGCGGAATGGGATTATAGCGAATGAAGGTACATTTGCAAAAGGGAAGAGAGGCTATCTGGTCGCCAGGCCTGAAGCTAACTGTCCCGTTTTGTTGTAAGTAAGTTGCTCTGGGAGCCTTTTTGGCTGAAGAACAAGGTAGAAATACTCTAAACAAATAAATAGTATATGGGGAGAGCAGGCACAACCCTACCCCCCTTCTACCCAAACCATAATCCAAACCAGCTCTTCATTTAAACAGCCCCTAAAGCACTGCACTGGCATAAAGATCGTGAATATCAAAAGTGTGCCCTTGCTTCTGGTCTCTCAATTTGGTTCAGAAAAAGAAAACACTTTCAGATTATTTTCTGCTGCCTCTTTTGGTTTTGAAATAACCTTGTTGAGCCATCTGCACAACACAAAGCGGTCCTGAAATGCGTTTCCTGCTATTCAAATCATTTTCAAAAGGCTCCCATTCATCTTCTTCCTTTTTTGCTAGAATGAAGCTAACATTCAACCCTACTCACCCCCAAAATGCCGGAGTAATTAAAGTACTGTGTGTTTCATTTCCTGTTTCTAGCTGTACCAAGCAGTGTTTTCTTTTAAAAGTCATTTTCTAACCCTTCTGATTAACCCTTTGGAGACTTCATGGCAGCTAGGGCAGCCTAGGGAATAACAGAATGAGCTTGGAAATCTCTGCAACAAAACCTCCTATTCAACTTGCTGGTTATTCTTACGAAAATAATTATCTATCACTCAGCTATAGATCAGTGGTAGAGCATCTCCTTTTCACGCAGAAGGTCCCAGGTTCAATCTCCAGCATCTCCAGGCAGGGCTGGGAGAGAACCACTGCAAGTCAGTGTAGAATATATGGAGCTAGATGGAGCAATGCTCCTGTGTTCCCGTGCATGTGTCATATAGGTGTAACAATGGTCAGTGCTACAGGGTTGCTAAAATGGCTACTAAGATGTATGAGTAACATTCACACTCTGTGCTCTGCAAATAAAAAGTATTATTATTATTATTTCTTCCTAAGCTGGCTCCCTTTATGTTCCCTTTGTAAAACTGTTTGCCAAAGAAATAAAACATAGATGTTTTAAGATGTATTTTAGAAAGAAAAGAATCCAATCAAACGGTGCGTACAGTGCTAAGCCTATGACATAAGGCTAGCAAGGCTGGAGGGTTGATATCCAATTGTGGCACCCCACTGACACAACAGCCATCCTGTTAGTTGGAGCCCCACCCTTAGCATACCACAGCAGCCCAATTCAATGGGTGTCTTGCACTTTTTAAAAAAAAGGTGTACAGCCACAATGATTATACTCTGTGACAGCTAAGCTTTGTGTACTACCTCTTGCCCTAGTCCGTGCGCAACCACTTGAACAACAAGGTCAACTCTGAAACTTCTTGCGCTGACATTATATTGGCTCTCACCTAATAGTTTCTTCACAGTAACTTCTACACACTGACCAAATGCGTGGAGGGAGAAACAGGATCACATCCGT